>NC_081856.1:10784935-11084935 GCF_963259705.1 Myotis daubentonii | reverse complement strand
GGCTCTTTGATAGGATGCCTCCGTGTAGGAAGGTGTGTCTCCACAGCCCCAGGTGGGGGATTAATCCCAGCCAGCGGACCCAGCAAGAATGATGGCACTTCACAGGGCTGGGGCTGCAGAGGGGAGGAGAGGGGGACAACAATGATGACAATCACTGGCCAGCTGTGTGACCAGTCACTTTCCCTTTCTGGGCTGCAGTTTACCCATCAGTAAGCTGGAGCACTTGAAGTACATCCAAGCCCTAGCTGGTTTGGCTCAGTGGATAGAGCGTCAGCCTGTGGACCGAAGGGCCCAGGGTTCGATTCTGGTCAAGGGCACGTACCTTGGTTGGGTTGCAGGCTCCTCCCTGGCCCAGGCCCTGGTCAGGGCACATGCAGGAGGCAACCAATTGATGTGTTTCTCTCACATCAATATTTCTGTCTTTCCCTCTCTCTTCCACTCTCTCTAAAAATCAATGGAAAAAAGATCCTTGGGGGAGGATTATAGAAGAAGAAGAAGAAGAAGAAGAAGAAGAGGAGGAGGAGGAGGAGGAGGAGGAGGAGGAGGAGGAGGAGGAGGAGGAGGAGGAGGAGGAGGAGGAGGAGGAGGAGGAGGAGGAGGAGGAGGAGGAGGAGGAGGAGGAGGAGGAGGAGGAGGAGGAGGAGGAGGAGGAGGAGGAGGAGGAGGAGGAGGAGGAGGAGGAGGAGGAGGAGGAGGAGGAGGAGGAGGAGGAGGAGGAGGAGGAGGAGGAGGAGGAGGAGGAGGAGGAGGAGGAGGAGGAGGAGGAGGAGGAGGAATGAAGTTCGTCCAAGATTCCTTCCAGATGAGGACTCCAATTTGAGTTCTCTAAGGAGCAGTGAGGGGGTAGTTCCCAGCTCCCAAGGAAAGAGTTCTGTGATCAACTAGTAATGTCTGCCAGGAGCACAGGAGTGGGGGGATTGGGTGTGACAGCACAGAGAGTGTATTTGCTGTCTATTCCAAAGGACTCAACCAGAGTCTTGGCATGGCACTGAGGAGGCCACAGGGGGAGAGAGGTGATGAGGTCTGTCCTCTTCAAGGTTCCAGGGATTGTGATGAGGAGGTAAAATGGAATAAAGGAAGGATTACTCAGGGTTGTGAGTTGAATTCCTTCAAATACCCTTCAAAAGAGAAGAACAACTTCTTTTAAAATTCCTTTTCTCTTCTTTGGGCCGTGCTTTTGAAAATGCTGCTCTACCACTGGACTGAGCCACTTGGACCACAGCTCTGAGGAGTTACAGATGCTTCTAGCACGTTTCCTCCAAAGAGTAGCCCTGCCACCGAGGGACCTCTGGCTCCTGCTGTACTAGTTGATTGAAGGCCACGCAATCCTGGGCTTCTGGCAGTTCTCTTGGCAGACATTGGCAGTGCCCTGCTGGCACCCATTGGCGCTCGCTGCTCCAGTCTCCTCCTGTGCGCACTTGTGCCTGCCTGAAGGCCTTCTCTGGCGTCACAGCTGTGCTGCTGAGCACACAGGGCGGCCAGCGGTGGGGAACTAGTGTGGCCCTGGGAGCAGCCTTGACCGCTGACAAGTGGAGGTTGGAAGGAAAATGCTGCAGGTTTCTCGCCCTTTGGGTAGGAATAATCTGCGATGTGTTCTATGACCAGGACAATCACAACACGGAGAGAGCTGGGGAGAAGAGCTTTTGCAGAGCAACGGGAGGACCGGGAGCTGGGGTGTCACCAGGAGCGAGGGGAGGCACTGGCGTGCGCCCAGCTTCCCGGCTCACCAGGTGGGAAGGCGGGTCTGGGGGGCAGCATGTGCCCGCTGGGAGATCCTGGTCTTTGAATCCTGGGTGTTGAACTGAGGAGCACAGTAGGGGCCCACAGAGGTGATGGGCTGGGAGAGGCTCCCGGCTTTGTAACAGGACCCCAGGGTCTTGGGGAGATTGTGCAACAAGCAAGCGGGAAGCCGGCTCACCGTGGCTGCCGCTGCGCTGGGAGGAGGGCGTCTCCCAGGCTGAGTGCCAGGGCTGATGGAGCAGCGCCCCTGGCTGGCAGGCGGGGCAGGTGTCGCTGAGAGATGAGCCCCGCCCGCGCGGCTGGT
The DNA here is from genome assembly GCF_963259705.1 of Myotis daubentonii. Classification (NCBI taxonomy): domain Eukaryota; kingdom Metazoa; phylum Chordata; class Mammalia; order Chiroptera; family Vespertilionidae; genus Myotis; species Myotis daubentonii. The sequence goes on along the minus strand of NC_081856.1, from coordinate 11,082,891 downwards.
GCTCTCCCAGGTGAGCATTGCTCAGAGCAGCGGGAAATGACTCCTGGGAGCGGGAGTGAGGTGGCAGGCAGCCCCGGACGCTGGCGCACAGCAGTCCCGGGAGCTGGGTGCTAGGAGCTCCACTCCCCGCCGTGGACATCAGGAGCAGCTGGAGTGCCGCCTCCCCGCCACCACCAGGGTCGGGGCAGCATGAGCCGGGCACGGCACGTGGGCAAGATCCGCAGACGCCTGGAGGATGTCAAGAGCCAGTGGGTCCGGCTGGCCAGGGCCGACTTCAGCGACCACGAGAGCGCCCGGCTGGCCACGGACGCCCTCCTGGACGGTGGGCCCGAGGCCTACCGGCAGGTGCTCAGCCAGGAAGGCGAGGTGGACTTCTTGTCCTCCGCGGAGACCCAGTACATCCAGGCCCAGGCCAAGGAGCCCCCCTGTCCCCCGGACACCCCGGGAGGGGCCGAGGCCGGGACCAAGGGCCTGGACTCCTGCTCCCTGCAGTCAGGGACCTACTACCCTGTGGCCTCGGAGGACAGCGAGCCGGCCCTGCTGCACGCCTGGGCCTCGGCCGAGAAGCCCTACCTGAAGGAACGGCCCGGCGCCACCGTGTACTTCCAGACGGACAAGCACAGCAACATCAGGGACATCATCCGCCGCTGCATCACCCGGACCGGCCAGGTAGCGACGGACGGCCGAGCCTGGCTCCTTGTCGGGGCGGGGAGGGACGGGGCCTGGTGGAGAGGGCAGAGGGGTGCGTCCCCCCCTAAGGGATGGAGTCAGGGATGCCACCCCCTGCCTTACCTGGGATCACTGACTTCCTGAACCCATCTGTCACCGCCTGGGCCCCAGGCGCCACCTCATCACTGAGCTCCTGCAATAGTCCTGCCCGGGCCTCGGCCTCCCTCCCCGTCCCCACCACCCAGGCTCCATGCTGCTGTGGACACTTTCCTGCACATCAGCTCTAACCTGGCCCCCTTTCTGCCCGACCACCAGTGGAGGCAGGCGCTGCACGCGCACTTGTGTGCAGACAGGTCTAGGCAAGTCAGAGAGGACGGGGGACCAGCATGTGCCCCGTGGACTGGCTCCTTCCTCTGGAAGCACGGAGGCGAGGGCCTGGCCCAGCCTGGGAATTCAGGAGAGGCTTCCGGAAAGAGAGGCTCGGGCTGGTCCCGAGGAGGTGTAGGCGCCAGTCAGGCACAGCGCAGGGAAGGTGAGGGGGCCCAGGCAGAGGGATCAGCACAGGCAAGGCCTGAACACAGAGCACGGTGGGCTTGAGAGTCTGCCCGTCACTCAGTGTTGAGTGGCAGGAGGTGGGACAGGACCTGGAGCGGTCGTGAGCCGTGCTAAGGAGTTTGCTCTCCCACTGTGGGCAGCTGGGAGCCATTGGAGGCTCTGAGCAGGGATCACAGCCCACCTGCAATGACAGCCTGTAGCTGGGGGTCCAGCCCCTCTGGCATCTCTGCGGGAGCAGCCCATTCATCCTTAAGCCCGTGTGTGTGTGTGTGTGTGTGTGTGTGTGTGTGTGTGTGTGTGTGTGTGTAGATCACAAACTCTGCCTGCAAAGGCCTGACAGTCAACAAAATGGGTGGAGCTGGTGGGAGCCTGGTGCAAGAGGGAGTGGTGGGGTCTGTGGCAAAGAAGGTGGCACCAACTCAGCACCAACAGAGCCAGTCTTCCTACCTGCTAAGAGGAGCTGAAAAGCCTTACTTTTAGGTGAAATCTTCTGATCTGTGTTGTTTTAAATTCCTAACGGGCTGTGCTGGTGAAAGAAAGGAGGTTAGCAGGCCTCAGGCCACAGAGGCAGGAGGGGAAGCCTTGCTGGGTGGGAGAGGGGGAAGGAGAGGGACTCAGCCAGGGGATGATGCTTCACAAGCCCTAACCTGGCTTCTTTCCAGGGGGTGTCCTCACCCTGTGAGCGGCAGCTTCAGTTAAGAATCCCCACCTTGGTGCCCACCCCTGGGGGAGCAGTGAGCTCATGCACAGGGGGACCAGAGCCAGCACGCCGAGGAACGGGCCCTGGGTGCTGGGAGGGACCCTCGTCCAGCGTGGGATCCGAGGCCTGGGGAGGTGAGGGACTGGCCCAGGTCGCACAGCCAGTGCCGCCACGGCCCACACTCCTGGCTGCCTGCCGGGACCATCTGCCAAACCCTATTGCCGCCTGTCACGGAACTTGAGATACTGCTCAGAAGCAGCCCAGGAACATGAAAAGCTGGTGCTCCACCCATTCTTTCCTTCAATTTAAATTTTCCAAACTCGGCTCCCTCCCACCTGCCCACCCCCACACAGCCTGCCCACCCCACACAGCCTCCCCACCACCCACACAGCCTGCCCACCCCCGCACAGCCTGCCCACCCCACAGAGCCTCCCCACCACCCACACAGCCTGCCCACCCCCACACAGCCTCCCCACCACCCACACAGCCTGCCCACCCCCACACAGCCTGCCCACCCCCACAGAGCCTTCCCACCCCACACAGCCTTCCCACCCCACACAGCCTCCCCACCACCCACACAGCCTGCCCACCCCCACACGGCCTGCCCACCCCCCACACAGCCTCCCCACCACCCACACAGCCTCCCCACCACCCACACGGCCTGCCCACCCCCCACACAGCCTCCCCATCCCCCACACAGCCTTCCCACCCCACACAGCCTCCCCACCACCCACACAGCCTGCCCACCCCCACACGGCCTGCCCACCCCCCACACAGCCTCCCCATCCCCCACACAGCCTTCCCACCCCACACAGCCTCCCCACCACCCACACAGCCTGCCCACCCCCATACAGCCTCCCCACCCCCACACAGCCTGCCCACCCCCACACAGCCTGCCCACCCCCACACAGCCTCCCCACCACCCACACAGCCTCCCCACCACCCACACAGCCTGCCCACCCCCACACAGCCTCCCCACCCCCACACAGCCTGCCCACCCCCCACGCAGCCTCCCCACCCCCACGCAGCCTGCCCACCCCCACACAGCCTCCCCACCCCCACACAGCCTGCCCACCCCCCACGCAGCCTCCCCACCCCCACGCAGCCTGCCCACCCCCACACGGCCTGCCCACCCCCACACGGCCTGCCCACCCCCCACACAGCCTCCCCATCCCCCACACAGCCTCCCCATCCCCCACACAGCCTCCCCACCCCCACACAGCCTCCCCACCCCCCACACAGCCTGCCCACCCCCACACAGCCTGCCCACCCCCCACACAGCCTGCCCACCCCCACACAGCCTCCCCACCCCCCACACAGCCTCCCCATCCCCCACACAGCCTGCCCACCCCCACACAGCCTCCCCATCCCCCACACAGCCTGCCCACCCCCACACAGCCTCCCCATCCCCCACACAGCCTGCCCACCCCCACACAGCCTCCCCATCCCCCACACAGCCTGCCCACCCCCACACAGCCTCCCCATCCCCCACACAGCCTGCCCACCCCCCACACAGCCTCCCCATCCCCCACACAGCCTGCCCACCCCCCACACAGCCTCCCCATCCCCACACAGCCTCCCCACCCCCACACAGCCTCCCCATCCCCCACACAGCCTCCCCACCCCCACACAGCCTGCCCACCCCCACACAGCCTCCCCATCCCCCACACAGCCTGCCCACCCCCACACAGCCTCCCCATCCCCCACACAGCCTGCCCACCCCCACACAGCCTCCCCATCCCCCACACAGCCTGCCCACCCACCACACAGCCTCCCCATCCCCCACACAGCCTGCCCACCCCCCACACAGCCTCCCCATCCCCACACAGCCTCCCCACCCCCACACAGCCTCCCCATCCCCCACACAGCCTCCCCACCCCCACACAGCCTGCCCACCCCCACACAGCCTCCCCATCCCCCACACAGCCTGCCCACCCCCACACAGCCTCCCCATCCCCCACACAGCCTGCCCACCCCCACACAGCCTCCCCATCCCCCACACAGCCTGCCCACCCCCACACAGCCTCCCCATCCCCCACACAGCCTGCCCACCCCCACACAGCCTCCCCATCCCCCACACAGCCTGCCCACCCCCCACACAGCCTCCCCATCCCCCACACAGCCTGCCCACCCCCCACACAGCCTCCCCATCCCCACACAGCCTCCCCACCCCCACACAGCCTCCCCATCCCCCACACAGCCTCCCCACCCCCACACAGCCTGCCCACCCCCACACAGCCTCCCCATCCCCCACACAGCCTCCCCATCCCCACACAGCCTCCCCACCCCCACACAGCCTCCCCACCCCCACACAGCCTCCCCACCCCCACGCAGCCTCCCCATCCCCCACGCAGCCTCCCCATCCCCCACACAGCCTCCCCACCCCCACACAGCCTCCCCATCCCCCACACAGCCTCCCCACCCCCACACAGCCTGCCCACCCCCACACAGCCTCCCCACCCCCACACAGCCTGCCCACCCCCACACAGCCTCCCCATCCCCCACACAGCCTCCCCATCCCCCACACAGCCTCCCCATCCCCCACGCAGCCTCCCCACCCCCACACAGCCTCCCCATCCCCCACACAGCCTCCCCATCCCCCACACAGCCTCCCCATCCCCCACACAGCCTCCCCACCCCCACACAGCCTGCCCACCCCCACACAGCCTCCCCACCCCCACACAGCCTCCCCACCCCCACACAGCCTCCCCACCCCCACACAGCCTCCCCATCCCCCACGCAGCCTCCCCATCCCCCACACAGCCTCCCCACCCCCACACAGCCTCCCCATCCCCCACACAGCCTGCCCACCCCCCACACAGCCTCCCCACCCCCCACACAGCCTCCCCACCCCCACACAGCCTCCCCACCCCCCACACAGCTTGCCCACCCCCACACAGCCTCCCCATCCCCCACACAGCCTGCCCACCCCCCACACAGCCTCCCCACCCCCCACACAGCCTGCCCACCCCCCACACAGCCTCCCCACCCCCACACAGCCTCCCCACCCCCCACACAGCCTGCCCATCCCCACACAGCCTCCCCACCCCCCACACAGCCTCCCCACCCCCACACAGCCTGCCCACCCCTGGGGGCTTTTCTTGGAGCCTTTGGATTTCAGACAGCATTAAACTTGGAACCCCAACAAAAACGTGAGCTTAAATATCAGCTCATTCTTTTTTGAGTTCTTTTCAGCGTAACCAAAATTTAACTTCTAAGTGATCAGAGACAGAGGGAGAATGTTTGCAGGTGACACATTTCTTCCCTTGGAGTCCATTCTGGCCCCTCTGGGCTTTGGGCGGGCGGAGTGGGCATCTACAGCCTGTGCTTGAGAGTCACCTGTGCACCTGGGGCAGGAGGAGCTGCAGCTGACAGTGGCAGCCACTACGGCCCTGATCTAGGACACAGAACTGGCCGCATGCCAGCAGGGTGCCTGCAATTCTGTCAGCCAAGCCAGCATGGCAGAGCACACGGAGCCTCCTTCCCTTTGGAGAGCTCAGCTGCCCCAGGAGGAAGGAGAGGAAGGAGAGGAGAACGGGGTTGGGGTGGGGGGTGAGGAATTCACTGGTGGGTGGCAGCCTGAGCTTGAGCAACCTCTGTGCCTGGAAGTAGACAGGAAGGTGACTAAGGCAGGCTTCACGAAGAGGTGGCCTCTGAGTTGAGTCTCAAAGGCTGAGTAAGAGTCTACCAGGCAGAGAGGGGAGGGAAAGGCATTCCAGGCCCAGGGAGTGTCAGGCACAAAGGCCAGGTCTGAGAGAGCCGCGGGTCCGGGAGGTGGGGAGACACGCCATCCCACTGGTGGGCCATCATCGGGGAGTGATGAGGGCGGGAACAAGGATCAGAGGCTAGCGGCCACAGCAGCTCTGCCTTACACTTTGGGCCAAAGAGTGAGCACAGTCCTGTGTAGGATGCCAGGTATGAGATGGAGAAGGCATGAGAAGTCATAGGCACATACAGGAGAGATTTCATTGTAGACCAAGTAGCCATTGCTACTGCAGGAGCCACCAGACAAAGTAGTTCTTCCAAGCAGCCCACAAAAGCAGCCCCACAAAGCAGCCAGCCCACCTGGCTGGTCAGTGGCAACCTGTATACAAACAAAAGAGGCCTCGTGCCACTGAGTGATACATGCTTGTGCTACGTTAACATGAACAGGTTACATCCTCACCTGCACGCAAGCGCATGGCAAATTGGCCTTGACCGTCCTGCGTACGCTGATTAGGGTTCCCACCTGAGGTTTGCTCGGACCAGGTGCAGAAGGCCACGCAGACCGGGAGGAAGGAGTTCAGGCACAGCTCCCGTGCCACTCAGGGCCACACGGGAAGGACCAGGGCCGTCAGGAGGCAGGGCGGCAAACAGACAGCACGGACACGAGCCTGGGTTGTGGTTCTGCAGGAGAGACAAGGAGGGCGCAGTGAACAGTTTGAGGTTGGCCAGTCTGGGTCAGGTTGGCAGGCTCTGGGCTACAGAGGGTCCCTCGTGGTCCCGGCCTTGCCTGGGTGATTAAGGGCGGGGCTTTTTAGGGGGTTGTTGTGTGTGAATTAAAGAAGAGGATGGGCCCTAACAGGTTTGGCTCAGTGGATAGAGCATCAACCTGTGGACTGAAAGGTCTCAGGTTCGATTCCGGTCAAGGGCATGTACCTTGGTTGCGGGCACATCCCCAGTAGGGGGTGTGTAGGAAGCAGCTGATCGATGTTTCTCTCTCATCAATGTTTCTAACTCTCTATCCTTCTCCCTTCCTCTCTGTAAGAAATCAATAAAATATATTATTTAAAAAAAAAAGAAGAAGAAGAAGAGGGTGGTTGGGTGTCGGCTCTGGATAGCGTTGTTTGCACATCAAAGACATGCTCACAGGCCAGGTGTTTGCTATCTCTAGGAATCAGCAGTTCTGGGATGTCAACACATCATAACACACAAAAACCACAGCCGTGACCAACACATCCTGCCGGTGTGGCCACGGACCCTTCCAGCGGGTCTGTACGGCACTTCCCTTTTTAGCCACTTATCTGTGTGAGGCAGTTTCTCTTCACATACTTCCACCCAAACAACACACCACAACAGATTGCTGCGGAAGCAGACAGGCAAGGCCAGCTGTCTCCTGTGCAGCCAGACGCCACAGAGATTGACAACACTCCGCTCACTACATTCTGTTGTTGTTTCGGAAGATATAGTTATTTTTTATTAAAATGGTTATTTATATTAACGTACTGGGTTTAATATTGTTTTCAATAACTAATATTAGTTATTTTAGAGTAATTAATAAATAAGCGCTTTAAAATGTCCTCACATTTAGTTTCTAACGTAATAAATATCAATAGCTATAATTCACATAAACCAAAGCTCTTTGGAATCCTCAATTTTTTTTTTTTTTTTAAATCTTCGCCCAAGGATATTTTTTCCATTGATTTTTAGAGAGTGGAAGGGAGGGGGAGAGACAAAAAGAGGAAAACATCAATGTGAGAGAGACACATTAACTGGCTGCCTCCCACACAAGCCCTGACTAGGGTGGGGGATCGAGCCTGCAACCGAGGTATGTACCGCTGACTGGAATCAAAACCCAGACCTTTCAGGCCGCAGGCCAATGCTCTATCCACTGGGCCAAACCAGCTAGAAGTTCTGGAGGCTGGAAGTCCAAGACCAAGGCAGTGTCCGGTGAGAGCCCACATCCTGGTTCACGGACAGCATCTCGCTGTGTCCTCACACGGACGAAGAGCTCGCTCAGGAAATCTCAAGGGCTTGTGAGCACCTCCCTTCCCTCTGACAGCGCCGTGGGACCAGCTCTCCCAGGCCCACGGGACTAAGTTCCGCTGAAACCCGTTAGCACCGGATCTGACCCTTCTGGTATTTGCCCCTCGCCCTGGCCCAGGTCCTGGCCATCCTGATGGACGTGTTCACGGACGTGGAGATCTTCTGTGACATCCTGGAGGCGGCCAACAAGCGCGGGGTGCTGGTCTGCGTGCTCCTGGACCAGGGAGGCGTGCCGCTCTTCCAGGAGATGTGTGACAAAGTGCAGGTCTCTGACCGGCACCTCAAGGTAGGGCCCCGAGAGGCGTCTCAAAGGCGCCATGGATTGGAACAAGGCAGGCCAGGGCACGGCGATAGGTGCCCACTGTGCCCGTGGCTTCCCACAATAATGTTTATTTCTTGCTCAAAGTGAAGGTCAGACAGCCCTCCCTCATCTTGTAGCTCCATAAGGTAGATGTGGCCTTCAGGATTGCAGTGGCCGGAGAAAGGGGGCCGGGGTTCCCACAGGATGACACCGGACTTGGAAGAGATTTTCACTTCCACTCGTAGCCTTTCTTTAAAAAATACATTTTTATTGATTTCAGGGAGAGGGAGATAGAAACATCAATGATGAGAATCATTGATCAGCTGCCTCCTGCACGCCCCACACTGGGGATGGAGCCCACAACCCGGGCATGTGCCCTAAATGGGAATCGAACGGCGACCTCCTGGTTCATGGGTAGATGTTCAACCACTGAGCCAGGCCAGCCGGGCCCACTCATAGCCCTTTGACCTCCCCGAGCTGCCCGGGGCAGGAAGGGCGGGCAGCTGCAGAGCATCAGTCTCTGGCGCCCCTGCCTTCACTGCGTTCAGCTGAGGGAGCCCGTGGGGCTTCACCGCCTCACGGTCAGGGCAACCTCAGCGCCTGTGTGATTCCCGTCAGGAGGGAGGACAGCACCCTGTGGCCCCAACAGGAAGCTCATCCCCTGGGGCTTAACCAACCTCCCCACCCCCTTCTTCTGGCAATGAGCAAAGAAACCGAGATAAGGTTCCCTCAGTGTTGACTTTGGGCAGCTAATTCAAGGTCAAATGTCCACGCACCCATGGCTCTGCAGCAGGCCCAGCTGAACAGCTGATGGCGCTCCCTTGGTGACTCCCCTGTAGCTCAGGCAGGGCCGCCTCCTGGAGGCCTGTCCTCCTCCCGCCCCCCTGCCTGTCCTCCTCCTGTCCCCTCCACGCTGACCGCTGACCGGCAGGCAGCGGAGTTCAGGCGCCCCTGGTGGCACAGGCCCCTGGCCTCTGATGGCTGGGTCTGCTTGGTCTTACCTGGACTCCACCTGCTCAGCATGAGGCCATAGAAACAGGAGTCAGCACAGGCCTTGTCTTCAAGGCTCACACAGGCCACACTCACAGCCCTCTGCCCACCAAGGGACAGCGGGAGGTGGCCCTCCTGCCGAAACCTCAGAGCTTAGAGGCCGGAGGAGCTGCGGGAGGCATTGGGCGTCCCCTCCCAGAGCCCCGCCCAGCACAGCAGGCGTGAGCCTGGGCTCAGCAGTGCTCCGCCTTTCGCCTTTCCCGCTGCCTTCATCTCTCCAGCCTTCCCAGGCTGCCATGCCCGTTGGCAGCAGGCGCTGCTGGGGAGGAAGGGAACAAACAGGACCAGGATTTGGGCGTGGACACACCTTTTTAAACTTATTTTTAAATTTTTTTAAAAAATGTATTTGTACTGATTTCAGAGAGGAAGGGAGAGGGAGATAGAAACATCAACGAAGAGAGAGAATCATTGATTGGCTGCCTCCTCACACCCCCTACCAGGGATCAAGGCCACAACCTGGGCATGTGCCCTTGACTGGAATCGAACCCGGGACCCTTCAGTCCGCAGCCGAGCCAAACCAGCTAGGCTAGGGCAACACACCTTTTTTTAGACAAAACCATGGAGGGTCCAGGAAGTTCTCCACACAGCTGCCTCCTCTGGCTGCACTGAGCCTTCGCACTAACCAGCTTGGGGTCAGGCACTCACGTCACTAAAGTCACTCACAAGGCAAGCTGCCCCTGCCAGACCTCCATGGTCCATGGGAGCTGAGACTGGCGGCTCCGGAGCACCGACCCTCGGCTTCTATTTTCTGCTTTCTACCATCCCCCCTCCCTTTTTTTTCTTCTGTTACTTCGAGTATTGTCAGGACAATGAAGGCCATTTAGAGAATTCAGCCAAGGATAAAATAAAAATGGCCCATAATCCCACCAGCTAGACATAACCCTGCTTCCGTGTTGGTGAGCATCCTTCCAGACTTGGTCCTGGGCAGACGTGTATCTATAAATACATGATTGGTGAGCGACACCTCGACCTCCCTTCCAACAGAACATTTCCATCCGGAGTGTGGAAGCAGAGGTGTACTGCGCCAAATCAGGGAGGAAGTTCGCCGGCCAAGTCCAGGAGAAGTTCATCATCTCGGACTGGAGATACGTCCTTTCTGGATCGTACAGGTGAGTGCTGGGTCCTGTTGAGGCTTCGTGGAGGCCAAGGCTGAGCGTGGTGCCCACCAGCCTCAGGCGCTCGGGCACACCCCTGCCCCCCATCTGCAGCTCCCAGGAGGGAGGACAGGCCTGAACAAACGGGGATGGGGAGGGGGCGGAAATGGGCCCTTCCTGGGAGGACTTCAGGGTAGAGAGTCACTTTCTGGTGCCTCAGTTTCCCTTGATATTGCAACAGGATGTAGAATCCTTTTATTGCCTCCTCAGCTGTCTCAGATATGATTATAAACCATGCAATTTGTTTTAGCGTGTGTGTGTTCCTATTTCCAATTTTCTTTTTTTTTATAAAAAATTTACTGAGGCCCTAGCCAGTTGCTCAGTGGGTAGAGCATGGCCTGCAGACTGAAAGGTCTCAGGCTCGATTTCGTCAAGGGTACATGCCCCAGTTGTGGGCCAACCCCCAGTAGGGGGCGTGCAGGAGGCAGCCAATCAATGATTCTCTCTCATCATTGATGTTTCTATCTCTCCCTCTCCCTTCCTCTCTGAAATCAATAATATATATATATTAAACATTGTATTGATGTATAATTAATATACTATATAATTCACCCATTTAGAGAATGCAATTCGATTCTTTTTGGCATTGCTTTCCTCATCTGTAAAATGAGGGATAACAATATCTTCCCTTGCAGATAAAGTTTGCAAAACATGTGGCATAGCTCCTAGCACATAGTAGGTGCTCAATAAATGATTGCTATGAGCCCGCCAGTACCCTGGCAAGGCCCCGGGGGAGGGGGACATGGAATAGGCAGGATCTGAAAGGGTGAGGACTGAGAGGAGGCTGGTCCTGAGGGCCGCCAGGCCCCTGGAGGATGTCACGTAGGCTGAGGAGGGGACGTGGTCCAGGGAAGACTGGAGGGCACCAAGACAGCCCCCCTCTCACTCAGAATTGCCAGGGCTCACTGAACATCACAGTGTCCTCGATAAGCGACAAGCGCCACCCTCTGTGGCCCCAACCACCAGCGTCCGGCCCCTTCTCCCCTCATGCCAGAGCATCTCCAAATTCCCCGGGACCTACGGCTGGCACCAGGGACTAGAAGCGGCAGCGGCCCAGCCTGGGAGTCAGACAGTTTAAGTTCGGTTCCCAGCTCTGTTTCTCAGGTTCCCTCAGCACAAGCTGTTATATCAGAGTGACGTCTACTTTGAGAGGGCATGTCCACACCCCTTCACCATTAGGCAGGCGCTCCCATGCCTCCTCTCAGCCCCTAGCAACCAGCCATGAGACTGGCAAGAGGCTTATTCAGTCGTTAAAAAGATTTCCAGACAGTTACAAAGGACAGAGGAAGGAATTCTGGGAGAGAAAACCAAGAGGGGGAACCTTACTTTCAGCAGAACTTAGCCTTAGTTCTCACTTCATTGTCCTTACAGAGCTCCTCACGGGGTGGCCCTGCTTTGTGCCAGGCCCCGGGGCAGGTGCGATCAGAGATCAGACCTGTAAGGATTTAATCCTCCTCACGCCCCTGAGGGAGGCAACACTCTTCTCATTGGCAGATGGGGCACTAAGGAGCAGAGGGGGCAGGTGATTGGTCCCCAGTCCCCCGTGTCCTGACTAGCATCTCCAGCTCTCGGGTGCCCACCAGGGCCCAGCTGGGCGTGCCATCCTGACCCAGGCGGTGCCAGGAGGAGGGGCAGTGGGCTTCAAGATGCAGGGCCATCCCTGAGAACCTGGAGAATCGGCTCCGGGAGAGGGCAGGGCAGTGTTCAAGGGTCATCTGTTAGCCTATCAGGATCCTGCCCCTGGGACCTTAGAGCTGTAGCCAATGAACACAAACAGGAAACCCTTCACCCCATGTTTCAGCCTGGCTCTCCCTGGGCTCCAGTAGTCTGGCCCTTCTCTCTGGTTGTATTCGTTCTACCGAACTGAAGAGCTGTCTGCCTCTTTGGTCGAGGGGTGGGGGACCTGCACAAAGGCCCAGGGGGGCAGCGCAGGGGCCTCTGCGTGCGCGGGGACCTGGGCCGTTGCCAGGGCACCTTCGGACCTGTTTTACTGAGCAAAGCATGTAGTTGTTGACCTCATCCAGCCTGATTCCAAACACAGGGCGTTGGAGTTCTCAGTGTAGCCAGGAGCCCCACTGTGCCTGCCTTTGCACCCCCCCTGTCACCTGGCTGGCCCTAGCTCAGCCTCAGCTGCTCATTAACCTGGGGCTGAGTGGGCGGCTCCCGGGCCCGGAGGTGAGGCTAAAACAAAGCCTCCTTGTTCCTCCCAGGATTGCCCAGCCTCTGTGGGCCCGCCCTGTCTTCTGTCGGCAAGCCCGGGGCTGGGGGCTGGAGGCTGGGGCCCCTGGTGGGCCTGTCCCTCAGGGTGCCCTGCCCTCTGACCACCCAGCCCCCAGCGCGTCCACACCCTGTTCACATGATTAGGGACACAGGGATCTCTGACCTGATGCTCTTGGTGGGTCTTCTGTGCTGTCACCATTTTTAAGGGCTGTTTTTTTTGGGGGGGGGGATTTAGGGGGGAGGATGTGATGAGGGGAGTTTTCATCAAAAATAGAAAGGAATTTCCCCCGGCCTATGTGGCTCAGCGGTTGAGCATCGACCTAAAAACCAGGGGGTCACTGTCCGATTCCCGGTCAGGGTTCATGCCCAGGTTGTGGGCTCGATCCCCAGTGCGGAGCGTACGGGATAGTTCTCCCTCATCATTGATGTTTCTATCTCTCTCTCCCTCTCCCTTCCTCTCTGAAATCAATAAAAAGATATTTTTAAAAATAGAAAGGAATTTGGTTAAATCAGGGAATCATAAAAAGTCACATCTAAATGCCTTGAGCACTTTGTTTTCTCCTAAAACCTGTAATGGACGGAGGGCCAAGACCTCTGCTTGAGGGTGTCCTGTCCTGTCCACGTGCCTGAAAATGGGCCAACACCCTAGATTGTCATGATCATACAGCCCCTGCCTTCGGAGAGCTGCCTTCTCAGGCCCCGCACTCCCTCCGTGGGGATCGGGGATCGGGGATGGGGATGGGGATCGGGATGGCTAAGGGGCCATAATCTGAGCAGCAGGAGGCACCCTGACCCGAGGCCAGAAAGTCGCTCTGGCAACTTCCTCACTAGCCAGCCCACATTCGACATTGGCTGGGCCTGGAGTTCCAGTTTTGCCTTTTGTGAAAGGGGGCATCACTGTCTCTCCAGGGCTTGCGCAGGGTGACAGGGGGCAGCACAGGGGCTGAGGGCGGGATCCCCTCCTTCCAGTCCTGCTGTGGCCCCACAGCCCCCGGAGGAAGGTCCCGGTGGCCCCGTGTGGCCCCATTCCCACCCTCCCCTCTCTCCTCCCCGCAGCTTCACCTGGCTCTGCGGACACGTCCACCGGAACATCCTCTCCAAGTTCACGGGCCAGGCCGTGGCGCTGTTTGACCAGGAGTTCCGCCACCTCTACGCCGCCTCCCAGCCCGTGATGGGCCTGAAGTGCCCCAGGCTGGTCGCGCCCCTGCCGCCCAGAGCGGGACGCAGCCCCCCGCCCGGCGACAGCAGCTGCTCTGCCAGTGGCCGCCTGTCCTCCAACCCCTTCAGCAGCCCCTCCACGGGGAGCAACCCCCAGAACCGGAGTCTGTCCGTGTCCTCAGGGCCCAGCAGCCCGCCGGCCCCAAACCCGCCTCCGCCCCCCAGGTTTCAGCCCTGCCATGGCCTTTGGGGGGCCCTGGCCCCACAGGCCCACTTCTGCCTGAGGCCCCACGACAGCCCCCTCGCTCTGTACAGCAAACTCAACGCCTGCAGGCCCCCGCGGCTGCAGCTGGAGCAGCTGGGCCTGCTGCCCAGGGCGGCCCATGTCTGGAGGCCGTTCCTACAGGCCTCCCCTCGTTTCTGAAGGCCCCCCCCCCATGCTGCCCTCCCAGGACCCCTGGGAACCCACCTCAACGACCGGCAGCTTTGCTTCCCATACAACTAAAGGCACCTGGACAACACTGGTGCCTGTTCGAATGTTCTCAGGCCTGAGAGTGTTCACTTGCCAACCCCACCAGTCCCTGGGTTCCCCTCTCTAGTTTGGACTACGCAGCACATTCCAGAAGGTTCCAGGGTGACAGGGTGGGGAACTAGAGGACAAGATGGTCAAAGTAGGGCCCTTTCTTCCAAAGAGCAGCCAGTGCCTCCACATGACCATTCTTTGACTCGCTGGGATGCGAGAAGGGCAGATGCACCACGTTTCATAGATGGGTAAACGGGCACCGAGCAGCAGAGGGTGGGTGTGACCAAGGTGCTCCGTTTCCCAGTTTGCAGGAACAGTCTTCTCCCCAGAGATTCCGGAGAGAGATCCGGGAGGAGGCCTGGGTGTTTCTGGGAGGGGGGACAACTCCTGCTCCCTGGAAGGCGGAAGACTGGGTATCCCTGGGCCCGATGGCGGAGGGATGAGGCCCCACAACTGCTGCTGTAAGCCGTGTGGGGCCGGTGGAGCCTGCAGCGGCAGAGATGGAGGAGGCCAGGCGTCCGGGGATCGAGGTGGATAAGGCAGCTTGGCAGCTCCGTGCTGAGTCACTTCCAGGCTGACACTCCCAGAGCATCCAGAGCAGGGGTCCTCAAACTTTTTAAACAGGGGGCCAGTTCACTGTCCCTCAGACCGTTGGAGGGCCGGACTATAGTTTAAAAAAAAACTATGAACAAATTCCTATGCACACAGCGGCGGCAAAAACACCCGGCGGGCCGGATAAATGTTTTCGGCAGGCCGCATGTGGCCCGCGGGCCGCAGTTTGAGGACGCCTGGTCCAGAGCGTCCAGAGCAGGTGCAGGTGGCCTCAAGGTGGAGGCCCCTCCAGGGGGCCGGGTTCCTAAGAGACTGTGGTGAGCAGCCCCCCCCCCCCCCGACTCCTCCTCATCCACCCACAGTGGAGAAGCATTATGAGCAAGAAATAAACCTTTGTAGTTCAAGCACTGAGACTGGGGTTGTTTGTTACTGCACCATGACCCAGCTTCGCCTGACAGATACAGCCTTGGGAGCCGAGGCTGGGCATTCCCTGGTGGGACTGGATTCCCAAGGGTCCCCAGCCTTGGGCCCTCGTCCAGACGGTACGTCCACCAGGAGACCAGGAGGGTTTTACACACCAGGCGAGGAGGTGGCTGAAGGCCAGAGCACGTCCTTTTCCAAGTTCCCAGTCCTCCCAAACCCACCTGTAGTTCCACTCGGGCTAGAGTCACCACTGCACCTGCCCTGGCAGCCTGCTCGCTGGGGGCCATCCTGAGACACCCACCATCTCTACTGCGAGTGAAATTAAACAACAGCAATGGGCTGCCCACCGAGTTCCAGGCACAGCCACAGGCGGAGACCCAGACTCACATGTGCCTGGAGAATTCCAGTCAGCTGCAGGTGACACCCATGTGAACCCACACCATGCAACACGAGGAAAGAAATCTGTGATCGTCCTGTGTGGGGCCCAGGGGGATGGGGGGCTTCATTTATGGCCAAACACATACCCCACACCAGGGATTAGGGATCACGTTACCCACCTGGAGGACTGACGAAGGAAGTGTTGACTGCTAATGAGCCACCCTGCCCCCAAGCCTCTCCTAGAAATTACCTGCAGTATTCATTTGGTCCTCACCAGATACCATTTTAAAAAATCTGTTATCAAAAAATAAAAAAATAAAAGTCTCTATCTGCACTGCAAGAGCCCAGAGGCCAAGGGTATCTTGCAGGCTCCAAGGGACCCTAAGGGCCTTGGACGTCCCAGGGCACAGTGAACGCTACCTGACTGCTCCTGCAGGGGGGCTAACGTTCAGACACCCCAACACCTTTACTACCCCCACCCCCTGCCCGCACTCCCTGCCTCCAGCTTGCTTCCCCGCTGGCTATCACAAAAGTGCAGAGTCAATGAGAAAACTAAAAGCTGGGACAATATTTGAGGAAGCTTTCGGTTTATTAAATCCCACTTCTCTGAGAGCTCATCCACCCCAGGTAGGTCGAGTGAGGTATGGCCCCTCTGCTGAAGGTGCTGTGTGGAGTGTGATTGTAATTTGTGTGGCTGGAAGGACAGGACCATGTCCCTGTGAGACAGTGCTCCATAGGCCCATATGTGTCACCCCCTTGGGACTGGGAGGCGAGAGAAGTGATGTAAGTGGGCTGAAGCTTATACTGCTGGCTGGGCCACCAACAAAAAACTCTTCTGCAGCATCCATGAAACTGACCTTGACATGCCCTTCAACAACCTTGGTCATCCCTGATGAATTTACCGAAGCAAAGTGAATACTTACGCTACTGTTTTTAAAAAGACTATAAAATCGGAGAAACCAAGATGGCGGCATAGGTAAACACTGGAGTTTGCTGCCTCGAACAACCACTTCAAAAATACAACTAAAAGACGGAACGGACATCATCCAGAACCACAGGAAGGCTGGCTGAGTGGAAGTTCTACAACTAGGAGAAAAGAGTAAAACATACCGAGCCTCAGAGGAGGCGCAGTGCTGAAGTGAAATACTAAGGTGCGGAGTGCATGCAGAGCGGGCTGGCGGCTGAGGGCATGGTTGTTGTTTTCAATCGGGAGGGAGTCTCAGACTCTGAGCTCCAGCTCCGGGCGAGTCTCTAGGGACCCAGACTCATACGAGAAGCGGGACTGTCTGGCATCGCTCAGAACCCTAGGGCAGCTTTCTCTCCGTGGGGCTTGCAGCAATTACTGGGACACTGAGAAGCAGAGCCTCTGAGGGCAAGACTGAGAGCAGCCATAATTGCTAACCCTGCCCTGTTGATCCCGTGGGACCCGCCCCGCCCAAGCCCTGCAGGGAGACTTTTGCTGGATAGCCTTAGGCAAAGGCTAGATTAACACCTCCCTAGAGATCCAAGAGCCAGGAAGCCCAGAGGTCAGAGTGGGACCATCCAGTTTGCAGCTCTGTGGAACCATAAAAGACACACTCAGGGGGAAGACTCAGTGAGCACCAAAGCCCCATTGAAGCAAGTCTAGCCCCAGAGGGGTGTCTCCAGCACAGAAGTTCTCCCACTGCAGACACAGCTGATTCTCACAGCCAATTGGCCTGGAGGTCAATTCCTCACAGTGATAACTACAACAATCAAGGCTTAATTACAACAAGACTGTGCACAAAGCCCACAAGGGGGTGCACCAAGAGTGTCTACCTCAGGTAATTGGGACACTTAGCACAGAAAGGCACTCTATCGACACAGCGAAGCATAAAAAATGCCGAGACAAAGAAACAGGACACAAACGACAGAATTGGAGGAAAGCAAACTGCTGGATATAGAGTTCAAAACCACACTTTTAAGGTCTTTAAAGAACTGTCTAGAAGCAGCTGATAAACTTAATAAGGCCCTCGAAAAGACTGGTGAGACCGCCGATAAATGTAGTGAGATCTTCAAGAAGACTGGTGAGACCGCCGATAAATGTAGTGAGATCCTCAAGAAATCTAATGAGACCCTCGATGTTGTGATAAAGGACCAACTAGAAATTAAGCATACACTGACTAAAATAACATTATACAGACTCCCAACAGACCAGAGGAGTGCAAGAATCAAGTCAAAGATTTGAAATACGAAGAAACAAAAAACACCCAACCGGAAAAGCAAAATGAAAAAAGAATCCGAAAATACGAAGATAGTGTAAGGAGCCTCTGGGACAGCCTCAAGCGAACCAACATCAGAATTATAGGGGTGCCAGAAGATGAGAGAGAGCAAGATATTGAAAACCTATTTGAAGAAATAATGACAGAAAACTTCCCCCACCTGGTGAAAGAAATAGACTTACAGGTCCAGGAAGCGCAGAGAACCCCAAACAAAAGGAATCCAAAGAGGACCACACCAAGACACATCATCATTAAAATGCCAAGAGCAAAAGACAAAGAGAGAGTCCTAAAAGCAGCAAGAGAAAGAAACTCAGTTACCTACAAGGGAGTACCCATACGACTGTCAGCTGATTTCTCAACAGAAACCATGCAGGCCAGAAGAGAGTGGTAAGAAATATTCAAAGTGATGAATACCAAGAACCTACAACCAAGACTACTTTATCCAGCAAAACTATCATTCAGAACTGAAGGTCAGATAAAGAGCTTCACAGATAAGAAAAAGCTAAAGGAGTTCATCACCACCAAACCAGTATTATATGAAATGCTGAAAGGTATCCTTTAAGAAGAGGAAGAAGAAGAAAAGGTAAAGAGACTAATTATGAACAACAAATACACATCTATTAACAAGTGAATCTAAAAATCAAGGGAATAAATAATCTGATGAACAGTATGAACTGGCGATTGTAATAGAATCAGGGACATAGAAAGGGAATGGACTATTCTTGGGGGGGAAGGGGTGTGGGAGATGCGGGAAGAGACTGGACAAAAATCATGCACCTATGGATGAGGACAGTGGGTGGGCAGTGAGGGCGGAGGGTGGGGTGGGAACTGGGTGGAGGGGAGTTATGGTGGGAAAAAAGAGTAACTAATGTAATAATCTGAACAATAAAGATTTAATTAAAAAAAATAAAAAATAAAATAAAATAAAAAGACTATAAAATCTAGCCCAGCCTGCGTGGCTTAGTGGTTGAGCATTGATCTATGAACCAGAAGGTTTGATTCCCAGTCAAGGCACATGGCCAGGTTGCAGGCTTGATCCCCAGTGTGGGGCGTGCAGGAGGCAGCTGATCAATGATTCTCTCTCATCATTGATGTTTCTATCTCTCTCTTCCTCTCCCTTCCTCTCTAAATTAATAAAAATATATTTAAAAAGATTAAAAGACTATAAAATCTAAAAGCCTCTTTTACATACTCTCCCAACAGATAACTTCTAAAGGGGTAGGAGGCTAAGATAGGTGAATGGCAAAAGTCCAAGAAACAGAACACAATAGAAAGAACCTGGGAGATAAGTCATTTTTATAAAGCAAATAATCTTGTTTGATTCACTATATTTCATGGTTAGCAGTGGATTCTCTCTGAAGTAAAGGACAGCTAACACAGGGCCAGATGTCTTTTTAAAAAATATTTTTATTGATTTAGGAGAGGGAGAGGGAGAGAGATAGAAACATCAATGATGAAAGAGAATTACTGATCAGCTGCCTCCTGCACACCTCACACTGGGGATCAAGCCCGCAACCCAGGCACGTGCCCCTGACTGGAATCAAACCCGGGACCCTTCAGTCTGCAGGCTGACGCTCGATCCACTGAGCCAAACCAGCTAGGGCCAGATGTTTTGTTTTTAAGCAGAGATTTGCATCTGTGTATGGAACTGGTTTTCAAAGGAGCAGAAGTGGTCTTTGATCTTTCGAAACCACTTGTCTTCAAATTCTTCCGAAGATGCAATCACCAAGGCGGCCAGGGCTGCAGGGCCCACACACTTCACCTCGCTGTGAACCTCGTCTTTTATTTTTTCTGGAACGATATCTTCTCCCATAACCTGCAGGAGGGAAAGAAACCAATAAAAGGGGCCCGAGCCATGGCACGCAGGACCACGCCAGTCTGTGGCGTAAAGGATTTCATGCAAGCAGGACTCCTTCAGCAGCACGGGGACGATTCCAACCGTTCCAACGTTTCGAAAAGATGTCTGACCAGAAGCAGCGATTGAGGACCCCATGGGTAAAATATCACCCCGTTTCCGGTCTCATCCTTCCCGAGTGAACCAGTCGCAGAAGTGCTAATGTGGCAGCGGAACTGGTCAAGACACAGGAAGCCGAGTCACCTCCTCACAGCTGAGAGCATCTTCTCTGCGAGGGACCCTCCCTCCTTGTACAATGACTGAAGAGCAGGGCTTGGGCGAGATATAACTGCTGCGGGGACCACACAGATTCTTTCTCTTAGAAGTTCTCCAAAGAAGTCAAAGCAAGTAGCTTGGCCCACCCTTTCCTGACCCAGAGAGACTCAATCCTTCCAGAAATGGTACCACAGCAACCTCTGAGATTTAAGAAGCTGGCTGGCCCTCTGAAGGCACAATACTGCTCCCTGCTGGTCAGAATCAGGTTCAGATTCTGCATTAGTTTCTCTGATAAAACAACGGAAGATTAAGACATGTTCTTGCTTGGGGGGGTGGGGGGGTGTTGGGAGGGGGGAATAAAGGGCCATCTATTCAAGCCATCATTCTATCTGAGCTCAGATGAGGGAGAAGCTGCCACAGAATAGGACGTGCTGGGAAAGGTGCCTAGAGGACGTGGATTCTGGCTGGGTCTTTGAGGATAGGAACAGCAAGGAGGTGGAGGTGGGAAACCCATGGCAGATTCATTAGATACAGGCAGATCAGTCTAGTGCAGCGGTTCTCAACCTGGGGGTCGCGACCCTTTTGGGGGCCGAACGACCCTTTCACAGGGGTCGACTAAGACCATCAGAAAACACACATATAATTACATATTGTTTTTGTGATTAATCACTACGCTTTAATTATGTCCAATTTGTAACAATGAAATTGGGGGTCACCACAACATGAGGAACTGTATTAAAAGGTCGTGGCATCCCTTTGTAATACTTTAAGCAATAATAAATAAATAAATAAATAAATAAATAAATAAATAAATGCTTTCTCATGGAAAAAAATAAAAAATAAAAGGTCGCGGCATTAGGAAGGTTGAGAGCCACTGGTCTAGTGGAAGCAAAGACTTGTGTAAGGAATCACTAAGTCAGAAGTGTGGGGTTACTCTCTGTAAGGCCTTGGACATCATAATCAAGGCTGTAAACTAGACCTGATACATTTTCGTTTTAAGCAAGCAGGTAACATGGTCAAAGCAATGTTTGTTTGTTTTCAATCTTATTTTTCAATTATACTTGACATTCAGTATTATTTTACACTAGTTTCGGGTGTACAGCATAGTGGTTAGACGAGTACATAATTTATGAATAAGCCTAGTACCGACCAGCACCATACATGGTTCTTGCATATTACTGACTCCATTTCCTGTGCTGCACTTTACAAACCAGTGACTACTCTGTAACTACCATTCTGTACTTCTCAATCCCTCCCCCCTTTTCACCCAGTCCTCAAGCACTGTTTTAAGATGAACTCAGCAGCAACGTTCAAGACAGATCTGAGGGGAGAAGGTAAGGAAGCAAGGCAGGATGAGCCGGAGGTCGCTGTGAGGGTAACCGTGAGTTGGTAAGGACTGCGGCGCGAGTGGTGAAGAGAAATGAAAGGCGGACCCTGAAGAAAGGCTGGGCTTGGTGCCTGGCTAGAGGTGAGAACAGAGGATGCAGCTGTGAGGTTCCAGGTCTGGATAAACAAAGAATGACAGACGGGATCAATGGAAAAAATTAAGTCTAAGCAAGAGATGGTTCTCTCCAACTCCCCTGTGATTCTTCTCCACAAATACTTGCTGACGGCCAAGGCTGTGAAAGGCACTCCGTATGCTAGGCACTGGTGGAAGGTGGGAAGTGTTTTGGTGAGCAGTTCCATTTTAGACATTCTGTAGCTGAAGTGACTGCAGAATAATCAATAACCATCTCAGATTAACCGCTCAGTAGGTAATTTCTCTGAGGTGTGAGACAAGCGCTCCAGAGCAGGGAGCAGAGACCCAACAGACAGGACGGTCAGCAGCCCCGAGGCGACCACTGAGCTACGGTGCGGTTATGCGGTTATGGCTGCTGCGGGAGGAAGGCAGAGGGAACGGAGAACCTAAGTGACACCTGGGAGAATGCATTACTTAGGCCACGGAGGAAGCTAGTGGTATCTCAAGGGGCAGAGGGATAGTGAGAAATCCAGGAGAAAAGCGGACCAGTGTAGCCTCTCAGAGCAAAGGGAAGGGGAAACCGAAAGTGACTGGTCCACAGCTACATATCGATGGAAATCAGACGAAGGAACGGCTACGGTCGGCTCAGGAGAGACAGGGTGCCCGGGCATGTCTGTGGGCTCAATGGAAAGAGCCCAGAGGAGGGGGAAGGCTGAAAAAGGCTCAGAGACAAGACAGGAGAGTGTGATCCCAGAATAGGGAAAAGGAGTCAAGGGGGAGCTTAGTTTGGGGAAGGGAGAAAGGAGCCAGGCAATCATAGATTAGCAGTAAGCATTTTTTTATTTTATTTTATTTTTTTATTTTTTTAAAAATATATTTTATTGATTTTTTACAGAGAGAAAGGGAGCGAGATAGTTAGAAACATCAATGAGAGAGAAACATCGATCAGCTGCCTCCTGCACATCTCCCACTGGGGATGTGCCCGCAACCCAGGTACATGCCCTTGACCGGAATCGAACCTGGGACCCCTCAGTCCGCAGTCCGATGCTCTATCCACCGAGCCAAACCAGTTTCGGCAGCAGTAAGCATTTTTTTTAAAAATATACTTTTAGCCCTGGCCGGTTTGGCTCAGTGGCTAGAGTGTAGGCCTGCGGACTGAAGGGTCCCAGGTTCGATTCCAGTCAAGGGCATGTACTTTGGTTGCAGGCACATCCCCAATAGGGGGTGTGCAGGAGGCAGCTGATCGATGTTCTCTCTCATGGATGTTTCTAACTCTCTATCCCTCTCCCTTCCTCTCTGTAAAAAAAAATCAATAAAATATATTTAAAAAAAAAAAAAATATATATATATATATATATACTTTTATTGATTTCAGAGAGGAAGGGAGAGGGAGAGGAGATAGAAACATTAATGATGAGAGAGATCACTGATTGGCTGCCTCCTGCATGCCCCCACTGGGGACCAAGCCCACAACCCGGGCATGTGCCCTTGACAAGAATTAATCCCAGGACCTTTCCGTCCACAGGCCGATGCTCTACCCACTGAGCAAACCAGCCAGGTCATGCAGTAAGCATTTCTTTTTTTATTTATTTATTTAATATATTTTATTCACTTTTTATAGAGAGGAAGAGAAAGAGAGATAGTTAGAAACATCGATGAGAAAGAAACATCGATCAGCTGCCTCCTGCACACCTCCTACTGGGGATGTGCCCACAACCAAGGTATATGCCCTGGATTGGAATCAAACCTGGGACCTTCCAGTCCGCAGGCCGACGCTCTATCCAATGAGCCAAACCAGTCAGGGCAGTAAGCATTTCTTGAAAGCATGACATTAGGACTTATACGAACAGGGTTATTCTCATGGGAAAAGTCCCTGGGCTGTCAAGTTCCAATTAAATACAAAGAGGAGTCACGTAAGTACATGGATAATCTCCAAATGTCATCTGAAGATATTTCAACAGCATATAATTTTGTTTGTTTGTTAATCCTCACCTGAGGATATTTTCCCATTGATTTTTAGAGAGAAGAGAAGGGAGGGGGAGAGACAGAGAGAAACACTGATGTGAGAGAGACACATGGATTGGTTGTGAGCCCGCAACCAAGGTAAGTGCCCTTGACCGGAATTGAACTCGGGACCCTTCAGTCCACGGGCCGACACTCGATCCACTGAGCTGAAGCGTCTAGGGCCAGCAGATTTTTAAAAGCCAACAAATGTTTAAAAAGATTGTCATCTGACCGTCTCCATAACATCAAAGCAGTAACAGCGGCGGGGCACACAGACAATGACTTGCAACTGGACCGGTTCCAGCGCGGCTCCGCCCCTTACATCCTGACCTTGGCAAGTCACAGCGTCTGTGCGCCTCGCTCGGCCCACCTGCCCCGCAGGCTGTTATGCGGCTGAATGAAGGAGAAAACATACAAGAGCCCGGCACAAATGTCAACACTCATTCCTTCCCCCACTCAGGCTGGGCATGCAGGTGCGCAGGCAGGCGGGCCCAAGCAGCGACCTGGAATGGGCAGAGCCCCAGCCTCCAGCGGCTGCAGCGGGGAGACGAGGAAGAGGCGTTTTCGGGATGAAGTGACCCAAGGCACGTAAAGGAAGGGCACGGAAGTCCTTTGGCGGATGAGCTCTGACCTCGTTTTTGATAAAAGAGTGTGGGCGCCAGGAAACATATCCATGGTGCCTCGCTCACATAAACCCCAGGGGTCACTCACCTCGGTCATCAGCTGCAGAGTGTCTTCTTTGAAGCCAAAGCCTTTCATTTTATCTTCAATTTCCTGCTGGGTCCTGAGGTTCCTCTCCAAAGCAAAGGACGTCTGCTGTGACTGGGTGAGCTGAAGCAAGAGCCTGAAAAACACCAACGTCCGGACATGCAGGTTCCCAGGAAGGAAAGCAATGAGATGTCCAGATATAGCACAGGGTTCGGCTGGATGAGAGGCCCGCTGGGCCCACCGCAGGCGCTCACCTCCTCCGAACCCCTAACGCTTCTTATCCTGAACCAAGGCCCGCGCCACTGGAGAGTCGGCATCTGGAAAAGGCACTGGCCAAGCTTCTCAAGGAAACTCAGAGAGCCAGCTCTCGGAGGGCGTCCTGCAGAAGTCACGTGATCAGGAGCACACGTGCCATGGAGTGACAAGGACAGGCCTCCTGTCAAAGGCTCCGCCCCCAGAATCCTGGGATGTGTTCTTCCGCGGTCAGTGCTCTGTGACCCTCCAGGTCCCTGAACCCACAGCAGCTGACCTCAAGGACTAGACTCTCCAGCTCACTTCCATTCCCCCAAGCAGGCCCAAGTCTTTGAGGAGTCCCTGATGACCACTTTGTAACTGCCTCTCCACGAACTCCCCCATCATGATCAAAGCCTGGTCTCCTGGTCCCCCCTCCCTCCTGGCCCCTCATGTGTGTTTATGAAATACTGACTGTGCAGACACCACTCACTACTGCAGGCCCTGGGAGACACCGGTGAGCAAAACAGACAGGCTTCTGCTTCATGGGATGGAAGGAGAGAGATTACAAACACAAGACAATCTCAGGCAGTGATGAGTGCCATGAAAAGGAATCCAGGGCAGGGTGGATGCAGTGTCTACTTCGATGGGACAGCAGAGGCGGCTCCTCTGAGTCACTCCAAGCCAAGACCGACAGGACGAGGAGCCAGCCACACGACCATCTGGGGAAAGAGGGTTGCTGAGGGAAGGGGCTCTAACACACGAACTAACTTGATGTTTGTGCAAATCGCAAAGATCCCTGTAGGCAGAACACAGCCAGGAAGAGAGAGACTGTAGTAAAGGAGGAGGAAAGGAGAGGGAGGGCAGTTCACATCAGCCCTCGCAGGCGATGGAAAGCAACGTGGAGTTTGTGTAAGTGCGAGGGGGAGTCCCTGGGGAGTTCATGACAGAACCTGGCCCGATGCACCCCCGTTTCACTCTGAACTGTCTGCATGACCCACCTGGAAGCACGAACGCCTAGACCACAGGAAACATCTCAAAAACATATTCCAAGGCTAGCCTGGAACTTGTTGAAACTTAAAATTAGAAAAAGGACACCTTTACTCTGAGCTTAGCGTCCTGCACATGGTTTAATCCACTGTCCATTTACCTGGTCCGTATAAAGGAGGCGCAGGCTTTCATCCGAGCCTCCAGCGACAGAGAGTCCCGAAAGTTCGTCAGAGCTTCCTCCTCCTTCCGGCTCTCACTGCTGCTCGTTTCCACAGAACACACGGAGCTCTCGGGCAACGTCTCAGGGAAACACAGACGACAGTCTTTTCCTGAGTGTGGACAGGCGGAGGTGACAGCTTTGTCCCTGGAGGTGGAATGGCTCTGTCTGTGAGATGACGCGGCCGATGAGGACAGCGCTGGTCCCGCGGCCAGGTAGGCCTCTGCCAGCCTGCCCCAGGTCCAAGGACTGAAAGGATGCAGAGAGACCAGTTTCTGAAGGCAGAAGGTGGCGCGCTGCGCGTCCCGCGAGCTTGAACAAATGGCAAGCTGGAGGCAGAGCACAGTGGTTAAATGGTCTGTGTTCGTTGCTTTCATTTCCTAAGGAGAAAAAAAGGTCAAAAACATTACACTGCAGAACGTTTTCTATATACAAATGGAGCTTCCTAACAACCCAGGCTGTAGATGTTATAAATCGGAAGTATCTTTCAGCAGTTACACAAGTAGAGTGAACGAAATATTTTTCAATAGATCTGTTTGAAACCCTAAACCCAGAGAAATATATGCTACCCAGTAAAGCAAGCACTGATCACTCCCAAGATCCTAATGTCATAACAATAACACAAAGTTCTGCACCAAAGACATCACTGCCAGTTTATTTTCAAGTTTATTATCATCTTTATTGCCTTCAGCCACACAGCTAAGAGAGCCAAGCCAACGTTTTGATACCCTAGGCCCGTGGTCGGCAAACTGCAGCTCGTGAGCCACATGCGGCTCTTTGGCCCCTTGAGTGTGGCTCTTCCTGAGCCTTAGGAGTACCCTAATTAATAACAATGTACCTACCTATATAGTTTAAGTTTCAAAAATGTGGCTCTCAAAAGAAATTTCAGTCATTGTACTGTTGATATTTGGCTCTGCTGACTAATGAGTTTGCCGACCACTGACCTAGGCTAACGGTTCCATTTTACTAGTAAGATCCCAGGCTTCTAAAAACCCAAATGGTCATCTCCTTGAGGATTCGTATGAACTCTATGTCCGATGACAGCCCTGAAGCTCATGCTGCATCGTAATTGAGTCCAAATGCCTTCCCTGCTCTGACCAAGGGCAGTGTTTTGGCTCCAGGGGGTTGCTCGGTTTCCTTCTGATCAGAAAATCCTTTGCGGTCTCCTTAGCTGAGCCACCACCGCTTGCCTAACTTGCCATATGGCAAAAGCCCTGTGGGTTACAGAAAACAACCCTTCTTTTCTAAGTTCAAGTCTGGAGAGCAGACAGCAGACGAAATGGCCTTTCAGTTGATTTTGAGTCACAGGAAAACCTGGCCGTCTAGTATGCAAATCGAGCGGCCACAGAAAACTGCCCTGAGTAAAACTACCCAGGCCGCTGCCCGAAGACCTGGCGCTCCAGTGAGCGGAAGCTTGGGTGGCCTCTCAACAGTCACGTACGGAGAGAAAAGATGGAAAGAAAGCCCAACCGACCTGGTCACACTGTGTCTTCCAAGAGACAGACCTGTCTGCTGTTCCTGTTACTCTTGTCGGGTATTCTGTCCTTCCCCACAGTCCAGGAAGTCCTAGAGCAGCGGTTCTCAACCTGTGGGTCGCGACCCCTTTGGGGGTCGAATGACCCTTTCACAGGGGTCGCCTAAGACCATTGGGAAACACACATATAATTACATATTGTTTTTGTGATTAATCACTATGCTTTAATTATGTTCAATCTGTAACAATAAAAAGACATACTGCATATCAGATATTTACAATACGATTCATAACAGTAGCAAAATTACAGTTATGAAGTAGCAACAAAAATAATTTTATGGTTGGGGGTCACCACAACATGAGGAACTGTATTAAAGGGTTGCGGCATTAGGAAGGTTGAGAATCACTGTCCTAGAGGGTTTCCGTTCAAGGCTGAACCCTGAGCACAGAACACAGCACTTTGCACACAACAGAGGCTTAATAACTGCTGAGTCATACCTCCTCATGTCCTTCACGTACAATCAGGAAAGTACCGTGTCTGGACCACCTAAACCAAATACTACTGTTCTACAGCCACTCCGTGGGCTTTACTCTGTGCAGACACATTTTCATATGGAGAAAGCAAGTGTGTGAGGGTAGAGGTTGTTACATACAAACTACGATCTGATGGGAGGGTTCTGAGAGCATCACCAGTAAATAGCTCTGTGGATGTTAAATTCCATGCCGATGACTTGGTGTGAATTTTCCAGAACACTGCAGCTCCTCTGGGATGCGATGATGATGTTAATATTTACTGAGAGCTTACCATGTGGCAGGCGGAGCTCATTTCGGTGCTTTACTCCCTTAATCCTCATGACAATCCCTTAGAACAGATTCTATTTTCATCCCCATTTTATAGATGAGACCAACGAGTCACAACAAAGAAGTTAGATAACCTGCATGACCTCACAGCTAGGAAGTAGCAGAGCCAGGCAGTCATACTAGGAATAAAGAAGGAAGTCACAGAAGAGCTGACACGTTAGCTGGCTTAGGGTTCTCCCACTGGACTCCCGATGAGCAATGTATGTGCAAGGGTTGACGTCCTATCTGTCGCTTCAGAACGAACCCTGGCACGAGGCACATGTGGGACTGACATATTGGGGGAGAACATAAATGAGAAAGAGAGTCCTTTGCTGTCAGAAAGCAATTCTTTACACAGTTCATCACACACCACTATGAGATGTTTAAATTGCTAAGAAATAGGTTCTTGAAACAATATGCAGCCAATTAGCCCACAATCACTAGAGGGGAGAAGAAGAAAGAAGAAAATGCAGCTATTTTCCATGTTCTGAAGACAATCGCCCCAAGGTTTCCTCTCACTGCAAGAGGTGGAGATCCTATGCGGTGACCCCCTCAGCAAGCAGATTCAGGGATTCCCCTTGGTTAACCAGAAAGAGGGCAGTTCAGATGCACGCACACTCGAGGCTGACCTTGGTTGACTAGGTCCACAGGGGTCAAGATCAGTGACATGTGCCTCACTGGTTCCCTTTGAGGAAGAACACTGGCCATCTACACTGAGTGGCCAGATTATTTTGACCACCTGACATTTGTAGGCAAATTAGCCGTACCCTGCATCGTATGGGATATGGAAGCCGAAGGCCTGTTCAAACACCTTTGCTGTCTGCAGTTACCAAGATAAAACGTCTCCAATTCGCACAGGAACACAAGGATTGGACAGTCGAGCTTTGGAAAAAAGTCATGTGGTCCGATGAATCACGTTTCCAGTTGCATCATGCAGATGGCAGAGTGAGAATTTGGCGGAAACAGCATGAAAGCATGCACCCCACATGCATGAGTATAACCCTTCCAGCTGGTGGGGGCAGTGTTATGGTTTGGGCCCTTTAATTCGTGTGGAACAACGAATATAGCACAACATACCTAAGTATCGTTGCTGATCAAGTTCATCCTATCATGTTGATGGCGTATCCCAATGGAGATGGCTTCTTCCAACAAGACAATGCGCCATGCCACGGTGCTCGTATTGTGCAGGAGTGGTTTCAAGAACATGAGGGAGACTTTACCTTGCTTAGGTGGCCCCACAATCACCAGATCTCAATCCAATTGAGCATTTGTGGGGCTAAGTTAAAAGAGCCATCAGGCAGCTGGTTCCACAACCATCAAATCTCACAGAACTAGACGGTGCTATTCATCAGGCATGGTGTCAGATTCCTCGCATCACCATTCAACATCTCATGGAGTCAATGCCAAGAAGAATCGCTGCAGTATTGAAGGCAAAAGGTGGCCCAGCGAAGTACTGAGGGGGTGGTCATAATAATCTGACCACTCAGTATATATATATCCCACGTTCAAAGGCTGTTAAATTGTGTTGTTTACCCATATCTTCAGAAAAAAATCACTTCTACTGTCGTGGTAAACAACCTGCTTCCCTATTTATAATGGCGTGGCCCTCTAGCAACTTCAGAGCGAAATTATAGCAAATTTGCCTACAAATGTCAGGTGGTCATAATAATCTGGCCACCCAGTGTATAAACCAGGACTGTTTACTTGAGACCAACCCCCTATAAAATTTACACAAATAACCAGAAGTAAACCAGATGCCTTAACCTGAAGACAAAAACAAGCAGAATATAGAATTGCAAAGAGTTGCTTTTCTTTATCCCTTAAAAAAATTCTGCAAATTCCATCTAAGAAAAAAAGGATTTTTTTTTCCAATTAGCAATAATCACGCCTCGGATAAACCTCATTGGCTACAATACCGCCACTGCGCAAAGCTAAAAAAAAAAAAAAAAAAAAAAAGGATTATTAAAGCTTGGTGTAGTACAGGGGTGGGCAAACTTTTGACTCGAGGACCACAATGGGTTCTTAAACTGGACCGGAGGGCCGGAACAAAAGCATGGATGGAGTGTTTGTGTGAACTAATATAAATTCAAAGTAAACATCATTACATGAAAGGGTACGGTCTTCTTTTTTTTTTTTTTAGTTTTATTCATTTCAAAAGGGCCGGATCTGGCCCGTGGGCCGTAGTTTGCCCACGGCTGGCGTAGTATGATCTTTAGCCATTTTTTGGTAACTTCCCTGCCGCCCCTTTACAAAATACATGTTCATTGTAGAAATTTTGAAAAATAAAACCTAAAGAAGGAAACAGATCACTGATAATCCTTCCATCGAATGAGATTTTCAGGCAATGAAGAATTTTTATCATAATCAAGAAAAAACGTGACAAGAAAATGATTATGTCCAGAGCTCCAAAATGTTCACCATCATACAGTTCTTACACCATTGGCGATTTTCCTCTGCTCCTCCGAATTCACAGATCTTGCTGTGAGCAAGAAGCTGGCTTTTGTTTTGTTTTGTTTTTCAGAAAATATTCAACCACCTTCGGGAAACAAGTGAGAAAAGCAATGAGACCACTCACCAAGTCCGTCGCAATCGCCAGTGCTTCTGCACGCCTTCCCAGGTGAGCCAGACACCGAGCCCGGCCTTCCTGGACATCCCTTTTCATGGCGACATTTGTAGGTGGTAATTTCTCAGAGATACTGGAATATTCCTGCAGTGCTTTCTGGCAATTGTTTGTTCAGTTGAGGAAATGAAGAGAAGGGATGAAAAGAAAGGCGGGAAACACAGAAGAAGAAAGGACTCAGTTACAGGGGTGATTTTTTTCCCTAGGCAGAAGGTAATGTCATAACTGACCCCAACCATGAACTAAGGAAGACTTGAGGATGTCAGTCAGTAGTATTCTTCTAAAAGGCAGAACATAAATGGCTGGAGGATAAAATCACTACTACCATGGGAAACATCGAAGTATAGGAGCAAGAACATTCTGGAGCCAAATGGACCAGGATCAGGACCAGGGTTTGAATGTTGGTTCTGCCACTAACTTGTTATATAACCTTTTCATCGGCAAATTAACAACAGGGCTCTTAGGAGGATGAAATGAGATCTACATGTAAAGCTGGTGCCTAGCTGTTAGCTTCTCCCTTTTCTTACACACTTTGGGGTGCTTTGCTTCTGGGGCACTAGCAGGTGTCTGTGATAGAGGCTCCCGCATAATGAGGAGAGACAGAGCCTGGGGAATCCGAATTACAAGGATCCCCAAAAGATTCCTATACTGGAGTTACAAGAAACAAAACAAATTATATAGAACCTCATAGAAAAGGACAGACCAGCCCTAGTTTGTTTGGCTCAGTGGATAGAGCGTTGGCCTGCGGACTGAAGGGTCTCGGGTTGGATTCCAGTCAAGGGCACATGCCTGGTTGGGGGCTTGATTCCCAGTAAGGGGTGTGCAGGAGGCAGCCGATCAATGATTCTCTCCCATCATGGATGTTTCTATCTCTCCCTCTCCCTTCCTCTCTGAAATCAATAAAAATATATTGAAAAACAAAACAAAAACAGACCATGGACACAGACAATAGGGTGCTGAAGGCCTGGGGTGGGGAGTAGGGGGGACAGGTTGGGGGGGGTCAATGGAGGGAAAAAAGGTACATAAGTAATACTTTCAACAATAAAGAATTATTAAAAAAAGAAAAGGACAGAGACTTGGGGTTCTAAGATTACAAACACATATCGCAGAAGATTAAACTCATCTTCACAAACAACACCCCTAATTTAGCCTGTTATTGAACTATGCCGTAACTTATGGAACAAGAGCCCATTTTAAGTAGCACGACCTTATACATGTGGAATTCTACCTGATACTCCTGCCGTCTGTAGGCCAGGTCCCCTCGGAATTTCTTGATGGTTAGAGCTTCCACATCATCACTGCTCTCCGTTTCCCCGTAAAACCACTAGAAATTGTGAAAAGAGTGTATTACACAGAAACGCTGTGCTTTCCAACTCATATTCAGAAGCGGTTTTCCATAAATAAATGATTAAGTCTCAGAAAAGACATACTTCTTTAGGATGGACTCAGAGGAAGACACCCTGGCATAGAAGAGTGACGATTTTAATGACCCCCCGCCCCAGTTTTTATGAAAATGATCATAATGAGTAAACATACCAATAATAGGATCCTCTCAACTCTGAAAAGCACCCAGTGAAGCGCCCACAGCCAGGCGATCATTTAGCATTCAGGGTCGCAAAGAGCTTTATGGGGCGCTGGCCGGAGTTCTGGGTTTTAACAGAAGCTAAAAGGGGCGGGTGGTGGTGGAAGAGTCACAGACGAGCATCTGGGGTTGGAAGGGGAAGTCAGCGGCTCCGGGGTTGGGCGCTGACCTAAGAACAGGAGGTCACGTTCCCCTCCTGGTCAGGGCACCTGCCCGCCTGTGGGGTGATCCCACCGCGGGGCGGGGCGTGCAGGAGGCACCACCAATGATTCTCTCCCATCATTGATGTTTCTCTCCTCCCTCCCCCGCTAAAATAATAAAAAAATATGAGAAAACACTTCTTGGAGGAGGCAGCACTTACGATGTGACTTGAGCAATGGACACAAGGGAGGGATTCTGAGCGTCAGAGCGGGGTCGCTGCGGGCAGGGAGGGAGTCACTGACCGAGGGCGCTGGCGGGGGGTGAGGGCCGTCGCCATCTGGGGGGGCGGACACCCTAAGGTGTGAGCAGTGGCGGCGGCTGGATGTCGGGGCGCTGCCTGCCCGCCCGGCTGCAGTCAGTGCCGGCCGGCTCGGCCCGCGGGCTTCTGCAGCGCTCAGAGCCGGGAAGACAGGACGGCACAGCGACGCCCGCCGAACGCCTGCCGCCGGTTCATCGCGACAGCGCGGGGGTCCCCGTGCGCCCTCCGGGCCCGCGTGGGCCGGGCCACCCGGAGGGGCTCGGGAGGCATCCGATCCTCACGGTGGTTAGAGACGACGGGAGGCCAGGTGGGCGCAGGGGCAGCCGGGGAGGCGGTGGGCACTGGTGCCGGGGCCCGCGGAGGCCGGGGCCCGGGGACCCAGGCGAGGACCGGGGGCCGGGACGGGGGGGAGGGGCCCCGCCCTCTTACCTGCGGCTCGCAGAGCTTGGCGCGGTAGGACGCGGGCGGTCCCGGGCGCCGCTCCCGCCGCTCTTCGAACACCGAGTCCTCGAACTCGCCGCCCAGCAGCCAGCACTCGGCCTCCATCGCGCGCCCACGGTGGGGGCATAGAGAGGAGGCGGTGCCTAGAGCGGCGCCCAGGCGCGGGCCAAGGCGAAGGGGCGGGGCCGCCAGGCCCAGAGCGCAGCATCCTGGGATTTGTAGTCTTTGGAAGCCCACTGCAGGTTGGGAGTCGTAGCTGAGCTGAGAATTTTATCTGACTCACAAACTGACAGGGACAGAGTTTGACTTCTCGGTTTCAGGAGATGGGCAGAGCGTTCCTTATATGTTCGCTTCAAAAAGCACCAGCCCCAGGGTAGCTGATTAAAATTGGTAGGTACCATTTTTTCACCACTGACGACATTCTTGACACTGTGTTAAGCACTTTTTTTTTGCACTTTATATCCTTTCCTTATGAAAGATACAGTGATTCCTGTTTTGCAAATGAAGATATTGGGCTTATAGAGGTTAAATAACTTGCTCAGGATCAATTATCAAGTGGCTACGAGCTTCGAAAGAAATGAGTCAGTATTCCCCAAGTCTCCAGAGAAGAGACACCACCAATAACAAAGATCAGAATAAAAACCGGAGGATATAGAGATTTACTCTGGGACTCCATTCGGGAGCACTCATTCTGCCTGGAGAAAATACTAAATCCAAGAATCCTAAGACTAATATTTACTAGCATTTTTATACTTTCAAGGTGTTCCTTGAGAGTAGGGAGCAGAGAGTGTTGACAAAGTACCATCCGATATTGCACAGCACAGTATTACTGTGCCATATTACACAGCAGACAACAGGCTTTTCTCTAGTTTCCCTCCTATTGGTCATCTCGCCAGTGCCTCTTCCACTATTTGTCTTCTAGGGTTCTTTCTTCGACACAGTTTTCTATTCCACACACTCACCCTAGGGGAACCTAATCCACTACCCACCCCCTAACTGAATTAGTGCTCTCCAGCCAAGCTGGTCCTCTCTGGAATTGACCTCCCTGAATTTTCCCCTCATCCTGCAACCTTCCCTGCCCCTACAGGTGCCACCTCACCATTTCTTTTGTCAAGAGGACCCCTCCCAGTGTGCTCCATCTTGCTGCCTCCCATAAACCTTTCCTGATCCCCACGTCTGGGTTACATGTCCCTTGTCTGGGCTCACAGAACACCATGTGATTCTCTCAGACAGGGCATTTCTCATTTCATACAGCTCTTGTCCAAGCTTTCTTGTCCCTCACCCCCAGGAGACCATGAGCTCATTCTAGGCAGGGACATCTCTCTGTCTAGCGCAGTGATGGCGAACCTTTTGAGCTCGGCGTGTCAGCATTCTGAAAAACCCTAACTTAACTCTGGTGCCGTGTCACATATAGAAATTTTTTGATCTTTGCAACCATAGTAAAACAAAGATTTATATTTTTGATATTTATTTTATATATTTAAATGCCATTTAACAAAGAAAAATCAACCAAAAAAATGAGTTCGCGTGTCCCCTCGGACACGGATGTCATAGGTTCGCCATCACTGCTCTAGCACCAAGCATAGTGTCTGGCACCCAGTAGGCCTTCACTCCTCGTTGAACGGGTTGTTACACTGTTTGCATGTGAATCCTCTCCGCTCTGCACACTACGCTCCTCTAGGGCAGCGCTTGGTACACAGTATTCATTAAGCATTCTGTGCATAACCCAATGTATTCTTGAGGGCCTTCTGTGCCAGGTGATGAGGATATACCTATCACCCATGGTCCTTGCTCTCAAGGAGTTTAAATTAAGGTGGAGAAGACATATGATATGCAGCGAGCAAGCAAATTACTTAATTTCAGATTGTGGCAAAGTGATAGGATAGAGAATAATGGGGCTTGGCAACCAGTAGAACACCTTCCAGAAGGAAATCACATCTCTTCCTTTCCTTTTCTTATCCAGGCTGTTTTCCTCTGAGCCCTCTTTCTCTGCTTCCTCAGATATTTGTAAATATTGCTTTTTCTCCTTTTCCATCTTTTTCTGTTTTGTTTTGTTTTAGCAAAGCATGCCCTTCCATTATTGGCATGCACCACCCACTAATTCTCCTCGGTATTTATTAACTTACTAGAGGCCCGGTGCACAGATGCGTGCACCGGTGGGGTGCCACAGTCTAGCCTGCGCCATCTCGCAATCCGGGATGGCAGTCCAACATCCCCCAAGGGATGTAGCAGTGCACGAAGCAGCAGGCAGCCGGGGAGGAGCCTGAGCCCAGGCGGGGTGCCACTCCCATTCATCCTGCCCTGCTGTGCCTACTGCTGCTGCCGCTCAGTGGCACTGCAGCAGAGCTAAGAGAGGCTTGAGGTAGGAGAAGCTGTGCTTGCCAGCCATGAGCCCAACTCTGGGAGCGCACTGACCACCGGGACACAGCTCCTGCGTTGAGTGTCTGCCCCCTGGTGGTCAGTGCACATCATCGCGACTGGTTGTTCTGTTGTTCAGTCATTCGGTTGTTCCGTCGCTTAGGCTTTTATATCTATAGATCTTGGCATACTGAGCTCTCTCATTTATTTCCCATAGTCTGTACATTTTTATAATAGGTACATTCATTGATTCAACTAAAATTTCTTGAGACTTGCTCTAAGCCAGTGGTTCTCACCCTTCCTAATGCTGTGACCCTTTAATACAGTTCCTCATGTTGTGGTGACCCCCAACCATAAAATTATTTTTGTTGCTACTTCATAACTGTAATTTTGCTACTGTTATGAATCGTAATGTAAATATCTGATATGCAGGATGTCTTTTTATTGTTACAGATTGAACATAATTAAAGCATAGTGATTAATCACAAAAACAATATGTAATTATATATGTGTTTTCCAATGGTCTTAGGCAACCCCTGTGAAAAGGTCATCTGATCCCCAAAGGGGTCACGACCCACAGGTTGAGAACCGCTGCTCTAAGCCAAGGACTGTATCCTCAGAGTGGCGGACAGTGATAAATAAGACAGACAAGATCCTTGCTCCATGGAACTTAAGTTCTAGTGGGCAAATAACAAGTAAATAAATGAACAAAGTAGTTTGAGACTGTGGCTAAGTGCTGTACGTAAAAGTGGAGGAGTGATGTGAGAAAGAGACTGCTTCAGGGAGGGTGGTCACAGAAGGCCCCTCTGAAGAGGCGATCTTTGAGCTGAGCCCAGAATGAAGAGGAGCTGGCCAAGAGGATATCTGGAGGTAGCCTTGCAGGTGGAAGCAAGAACTTCTGGAAAGCTGCAAGAATGAGGAGCAGAAAACAAGCCGTGGTGCTGAGGCTGAGCAAGCAAAAAGGAGAGCGAGGCAGAGTATATTGTGTGCTCAGTACGTGTTTATTGAATGAATGAATGATCTAGTGATACAAAACTCCAAGTGTATCTTACTAGCATCTGGGCTGTACTTTCTTGCATTGACTGTGCATGGTGCCCATGGTGTCAGGTTATTTTCCTGTCACCCCTTGGCTGTCATATGATCTGTGTAGCTGAGACTTAGCCTCGCTCTGTCTCCCCCATCCCACTCCCACTACAAATCTCAATTTAATGCCCTTTTATTCAGGCTGGCAAGTCTTGAGCCAAATGAAATTTTCTCAGGGCTTGCTCAGTTAATTTCATTCCAGTATCACAGGCTGTTGTCCAAAGACAAACACTGTCTGCCAACACCAGATATGTGCACAACCAGTCTGGCATTGCGTTTCTTCTCTCCTGGCTCCCAAACTCACAATCTCTAGTTCAGTTTGATGAACATTTATTGAGTAACAATATTGTGAAGACACTGGCTAAGCAATGGTTAAGGGTGAGAGCTCTGGAGATGGTTCAGGTTTGACACTGTGTGTGTGAATCTGATCCTTTGTGACCCTCAGTTTCACCAACAATACAATGGGGATAATAATAGTATCTACCTCATGGACTGTGCATTGGGATTGAGATTAATCAAGTAACCCTCTCAACCTAGTGCTTGGCACATAGTAAGTGTTCAGTTAATGCTAACTTAAATAAAGATTTTTAAAATGTAGTTTCTGCCTTGAAAGTGCTCTAAGCTAGTGAAATAGGTGTACTTACAAAGCCAATTTGACAGCTACTGAATAGAGTATAAAGCAAGACCTGTTAGCTAGACATAGGGGAAGCAGTTAGTACTGACCAAATCAGGAAGAGATGCCGGAGGCCTCTAGGGGAGGCAACTACTGTGATGGTGACAACATCAGACTAAGGAAAAGCCAGACTGAAGGAATAAAATTCATTGTTACTTCAATCAAAGCAACTGTGTACCTACTGTGTAAAAAGCAGTTAATGATCAAGGGATTGAAAATCCTATATAATAAAAGCTTAATATGCAAATTGACTGAATGGTGGAAAGACAGGTGGAATGACTGGTCGCTATGAAGTGCACTGACCACCAGGGGGCAGATGCTCAACGCAGGAGCTGCCCCCAGCCAGCAGGCCTCAGGCCAGCCAAGGGTGGTTGGGGGGGAGTGTTCCTGTCTCCCTCCCCGCCCCCCCTCCCCCATCGTCCCACAGATCAGCCCTGATTGCGGGCCAGGCCTAGGGATCCTACCCATGCATGAATTTTGTGTATCGGGTCTCTAGTAGTAATATAAAATAGAAAGTAATAAACACCTTAAGAGGTATATAAAGTACAAAGAAAGTCTAGAAAAAAGAAAGCTTAATTAAACTAAGTACTTTGAATTTAAGGCAAAACTTTTCAACAAGTGGTACTTAACAACTGGCCATCCATATGCAAAAAAATGACTTACAACATTCACAAAAATTAACTCAAAATAGATCATATAGCTAAATGTAAATGGAAAACTATAAAACTCCTAGAAAACAACATAGGGAAAACCTAGATGCCCTCAGGTATGGCAATGACATTTTACTAGTAGATACAATACCAAAGGCATGATCCATGAAAGAAATAATTGACAAGCTGGACTTCCTTAACATCAAATACTGTTGCACGAAATCTGTTTGTGAAAGATAATTTCAAAAGGGTGAGAAGACAAGCCATAGCCCAGGTGAAAATATTTGCAAAAGTCACATTTGGTAAAGGACTATTGTCTAAAATATACAAAGAACTCTTCAAACTCAACAATAAGAAGAAAAAAAAACCTGATTTGAAAAATGGGCCAAATACCTTAAAAGACACCTCACCCAAGAAGATATACAGGTGGCAAATAAGCACAAGAAAAGATGCTCAACATCATATGTCAGCAAGGAAATAAAAATTAAAACAACAATGAGATTAAAACAATGA
This sequence comes from Myotis daubentonii, assembly GCF_963259705.1. Classification (NCBI taxonomy): domain Eukaryota; kingdom Metazoa; phylum Chordata; class Mammalia; order Chiroptera; family Vespertilionidae; genus Myotis; species Myotis daubentonii. The sequence continues at coordinate 11,044,810 of NC_081856.1, read as the reverse complement.
TGTTCAAATCCAGAACAATGAAACCACTAAATGCTGGCAAGAATGTGGAACAACAGGAACTCTCATTTACTGCTGGTGGGAATGCAAAATGTTATAACACACTGAGCATACTTTTACCATATGATCCAGCAATCATGCTCCGTGGTATTTACCCAAAGGATTTAAACTTATGTCTACATAAAAACCCAAACATGGATTTTTATAGCAGCTTTATTCATAATTGTCCAAACCTAGAAGCAACCAAGATATCCTTCAGTAGGTGAGTGGATAAACTGGTACATTCAGACAATGGAATATTATTTAGCACTAAAATGAAATGAGTTAGGGCAGTGGTCGGCAGACTCATTAGTCAACAGAGCCAAATATCAACAGTACAATGACTGAAATTTCTTTTGAGAGCCAAATTTTTGAAACTTAAACTATATAGGTAGGTACATTGTTATTAACTTAATTAGGGTACTCCTAAGGCTTAGGAAGAGCCACACTCAAGGGGCCAAAGAGCCGCATGTGGCTCGTGAGCCGCAGTTTGCCGACCACGGAGCTAGGGGAAGGAGGTGGAGGGAGTGAGAGAGGAAAAAAAAGAGCTACTAAGCCATGAAGAGACATGAATATTACTAAGTGAAAGAGGCCAATTTAAAAAGGCTACACTCTATATGCTTCCAACTATATGACATTCTAGAAAAGGCAAAACTATGACGATAGTAAAGGATTAGTGGTCACCAGGGGTTTGGGGAAGAGAAAGATGAATAGGAGAAGCACAGGATTTTTCAGGCGGTGGAACTACTCTGCATGACATATACATATTTTTATAGCAAAGGGGGAGATTTATTGAAGAACAAGTACAGACTCCCACGTGGGGAGAGGGAGAGAGTCCCACAGAATGGACCCCCAAGTAGGGAGGGGGAAAGGGTCCCCCGGAGTTCCTTTCCCTATGGCTTATAAAGGCTGCAGATCCTGGTGCAGATATCCCCTCTGATTGGTCACTATTCCCTTAGACTGGTTACTGTAGTAACTTCTAGGCTCAAAGGTGGAACCTCACATGGGACATGTGAAGTTCTCCCCGCTCCTTCCTTATTGTTTCCTATTCCCTTTGGGCTTTCTTCTCCTTCTGGATGAAGAGCTTCCTTCTCTTTATTTTGTAAATATAGACCTTTTGCTGTTCCCAGCTCCCTCATTCTATGGAAATGTACCTGTTGCACCTTTTCAGCTTCCCTAGTCTATGGAAATATACCTTCTGCTAGTCTGCTTGAGTCTGAATGATATTGTAATGGCAGATACATTCATTATACATTTGTCCAAACCCAGAGAATATACAACACCAAGAGTGAACCCTAAACTATGGACTTCAGGTGATAATGATGTGTCAGTATAGGTTCATCAATTGTAATACATGTACCACTCTGGTGGGGGCATTAATAATAGAGGAGGCTATGCATGAATTTGATGGTTCTTTAAAATTTAAACATCAAATTATGCTGTAACTCAGCAATTCCACTTGTTTTAAAAATATATTTTATTGATTTTAGAGAGGAAGAGAGAAAGATAGAAACATCAATGATGAGAGAGAATCATTGATCGATTGAAACCTGCAGGCCCCCCACTGGGGATCGAGCCCACAACTCAGGCACATGCCCTTGGCCAGAATCGAACCTGGGACCCTTCAGTCCGCAGGCCGATGCTCTATCCACTGAGCCAAACCAGCCAGGGCAGCAATTCCACTTTTAAGTATATACACCAAGTAACTGAAAATAGTGACTCAATCAGATGATTGTATGCCATGTTCAATGCAGCATTTTTCTAGCCAAAATGTAGAAATAACCCAAGGTCCATCCATCACAGATGAATAAACAAAGTGTGGTACACACACAGAGGATTATTATTCAGCCATAAAAAGGAATGAAATTCTGATATATGCTACATGAATGAACCTTAAAAACATTATGCTAAATGAAATAAGGCCAAACACAAAAGGACAAGTATTGTATGATTCCACTTACTTGAAGTATCAGGAACAGGCAAATTCATAGAAACAGAAAGTGGAGTAAAGGTTATCAGGGGCTGGGGGGAGGGGAATCGAGAGTTATTGCTTAACTGTTACAGAGTTTCTGTTTGGAATGATGAATAAGTTTTGGAAATAGTGGTGATGATTTCCCAACATTATGAATATCATTAATGCAGTTGAATTTTACACTTAAAAACAGATATAATGGTAAATTTTGTTATGTGTATTTTACCACATTAAAAAAACACACTCAGTTAATACAATGCGGAGGGGAAATCACTGAAAACTACTAGTCGCAGCTAACTTTTATTTTGGATACAACCAGGAGGGGGTTCTTTTGCTCTGTCAAATAAATATACTTAAAATCTAGCAAACATCAGAGCAGAATTAAGGGCCAAGTCTAAAAAAGAGACAGGAGGGAACATTTCAATAGTTTTAACAGCTATACAAAGTTACATATTGTAAGGGAAATATAATATAAGTATATTCAATGGCTTTATACTTGTCTAATACTTGACATTTCAAATTTTGAAAATATGAAAATTATTACCAAGCAAAACTCAGACCACATTAGCAATGGTTTAAAAAAGGGAGCAATTTAATTATTATAATACAGAGCTTTAAGAAGTTTTTTAATGTGTAAAAGAAAGAACAGTTTAGTGCATTAAATTGTTACAGTCTTTACATTGCTTCTTTTAAAAAAGTTAACAGTAGTATGAAAAAGCCACCCACAAAGCCAGCTGTCTGAGAGAAGAAATCAGCGAAACGGCAGCATTTGGGAATTACTAATAAAGCTATAGTTAAAAAATGAAAAGTTTATAAAAATGAAAGCAGCATGCATATTCAAGGCTTTTTCATAACATTTTCATTAGATGTCAAACATTTAGGTAAAAACATGAGATTAATATTTATTATCCATTAAATTAGATTAAACTGGCCAAGCCCACTACATCTATCTGGTCATTCAGAAAAAACAAACAAAAACCCCCAACATTTTAAAACACAAAGCTAATTGAGCCCTGCCAGAGTGGCTTAGTTGGCTGAACATTGTCCTGTGCACCGAAAGGTTGCTGGTTCCATTCCTGGTCAGGGCATATGCCCTACAGAAGGCAACCAATTCTCTCTCTCTCTCTCTCTCTCTCTCTCTCTCTCTCTCTCTCTCCATGTCCTCAGGTGAGGAATAAAAGAAAATGAAAATAAATAAAATAAAATACAAAGCTAATTGAACTGAACATTTCTTCCATGAAAAAGCACATTTTGAAAAATGGTCCCCTAGTCACAAAAGAAAGGGTCCTTCTCAACATGAATGAACAGCACCGGTTTTTACAAGGTTTATAAGTTAGTAGGAACTTTCAGTCTCCTGAAAAGCTGACTTTTAATTCATTATGATCAGTTAAGAATTTTTTCTCTATTCACTGAAGTTATTACACAAAGTAGAATTTCACTGAAAGGTAATTCTTGAAAATTCTGATCTGACACCTGTACAAACGTTTGATTTCCATACGATTGGTATAGCATTTATTTCAGAGTTTCACCCCATCCAAATTCTAATGCCAGTTTCTTTTCCTTCTTCAGTGTTATCTTCAGTTTAATAAAAAGCAAATTCAGCTTCGAATGAAAACAAGTAACAGAAGCATTACAAGTAGTAATAGTGGTATCCATGAAAGATCTAATCATTAAGGGCCAATAATACCACAAACTCTTATTGTGCCAACATGTGTCAAAAGGCTGTATTTTCACTTACATTGAAAATGTATAAGCCCATGCATAACTTTTAATCTTCGTGCAGGGCCTGATAAACAAGACAGAAATAAATCAGGTTTTTCTTTTTCCTGTTTCCAACAATTTTTACTCTGGGAAATGTTTGGTCACTCAAAGTATAAGCTTAATAACATATCAGAGAATACAGACAATAAGGTCCATCTCACCAGATATACAGTATTACACTAGACAAAATATGAGGACAAGCTCTAGTGGTCATTAAACCCCCTCTGAATGTCCAAGAATCAGAATGTCTCCATCTTATCAGAATAAAAATGTATTAAAATTTGAGTTTTTACAAGTTGTTTTTGAATATGTTCTATTTACATTGCAGAGCTTTCACCAGCTGCAGTAGTTTAACTTTGGCACAACATAAAGTTCCATTTCTTTTGGGTACTGGATCCTATTTTTTGAGAATGTGTATGCTCCCAAAGGGTTTCAGTGTCATTAAATATTGGGCCCATTCACAGTAAATCAGACAGCTTGAGTAGAAGAATTGATTCTCCTCCAACGTTTTAGGCAACTATAAAAAAAACACACACAATAAAAAACTAAAAACTTAAAGAAAACCATACTTTAATGTTTACCTCTTTTACAAACAAAAATGAGAGAAATTAGCCATGAAAACACATCCTCTGTAATCACTCAGTAATACTGAGATCACTTCCAAATATATCTTATATAATGCACTAGATTTTGTGTGCAATTCCTATGTATGTGTTCTGCGTATACTAGATTTGCTTTAAAGACATTTTCACCTCTATGTAATAATTTTTACCTATATTATATACCTATATGAAATAATTTATTTAAAATTATTAGTAAGTATATATTTCATTGTCAGTGTCTGTAATGAACTATGAAATCTAAACTCTTGTATTTTTCTTTTTTTAACTCTTGTATTTTTTTTCTATTTATATACATCAAGTCCTCAAATAACTTTGATTGGTTCAACACCATTTTGTTATAACATGATGAGATGCTGCAGATACTTAATTCTTGCTTATATCCATTAGCCTGTGGTAAAACTGGTTTCCTTATACATTGCTTCGCTTAAAGTCACAGACCTACTGACAACATTAAGTGAGGACTTACTGTACAAGGCTGGCTTGTGCAAAAGACACACATATACAGTAATCCTCCTTATCCACGGTTTCGATTTCTGCAGCTTCAGTTACTTGTGGTCCACCACAGTCCAGAAATATTAAATGAAAAATTCCAGAAATAAACAATTCATAAGTTTTAAATTGCATGCTGTTCTGAGCAGCATGATGAAATCTCACATCATCTCCCGCCATCCTGCCCAGGACGTGAATTATCCCTCTGTCCAGCAGATCTATTCCGTATATACTACCTGCCCATTTGCCACTTAGTAGTCCTCTGGGTTATCTGATCAGTTAAGAAAGAGAGAGAGAGGGAGAGAGAGAGAGAGAGCGCAAAAGAGAGAGAGAGAGAGAGAAAGGGAGAGAGAGAGACCACATTCATATAACTTTTATTACAGTACTAGAGGCCCAGTGTACAAATTTATGCATTAGTGGGGTCCCTTGGCCTGGCCTACAGGATTAGGCTGAAACCGGCTCTCTGACATCCTCCAAGGGGTCCCGGATTGCAAGAGGATGCAGGCCAGGCCGAGGGACCCCACCGGTGCACTATTGGCCAGCCAGGGAGGGACCGCGGGAGGGCTCTAGGGCGTGTCCAGCCTGTCTCGCTCAGTCCCCATCGGCCGGACCCCAGCAGCAAGCTAACCTACCAGTTAGAGCGTCTGCCCCCCAGGTAGTCAGTGCACGTCATAGTGACTGGTTGACCGGTCGACTGTCTGACCCCTGGTGGTCAGTGTACATCATAGTGAGCGGTTGAGCAGCCTTAGCATATCATTAGCATATTACGCTTTGATTGGTTGAACGGCTGACCAGCCGACCGGACACTTAGCATATTAGGCTTTTATTATATAGGATATTATAATTGTTCTATTTTATTAGTTATTATTGTTAATCTCTTACTGTGCCTAATTTATAAATTAGGCTTTATCATAGGTACGTACATATAGGAAAAAACATAGTTTATAAGGGGCTTGGTACTATCTGCGGTTTCAGCATCCACTGAGGGTCTTGGAACATATCCCGGAAGGATAAGGGGGTACTACTGTATATTACTTTTTGCAATAACTACTTTGGAAAGGTTTTGGTTCCTTTTTTTCGTAAGTTGAACTATATTTAAATGAAAAAGTAACTATTGAGAGGAAACTTAAGGTGAATCCTTTTGTAGGATAAAAACTTAATTTGTTAAGCCAATAATTTGTTGATTAATGTCTTTATAATTTCAGACTTTTGCATATTTTAAGAGCAAGGCAAGTTTGTATATGTACCACAAAAGTACACATAAAACATATATGACACAATTTTTGAAAACTGTGGCTTTGTGTGAATTTTTTAATCATAGTACCTATTTAAGTATTAATATAAGAATTATCCACACAAACTTAAAGTAAGGTCAAACTAAATTATATAAAAGTTCACATTAGTTTTAGAAGACTGCAATTCCCCCAAAAATCACTGCAGAGGTTACTACAACAATTCATTGCGGCAAAAATTTTGTTGTTTTAATCTTGGCTGAGTGCACATTCTTGTGTCTAGCAATAAAAAAAAAAAAAAGGCAGCCTGTTAAAAATATTTTATGCATCTGGGTCAGAAGAAAGCCTGTCCTGAAGAGTTCCGACATTAGGAAATGGAGGACTGCCTCAGGATAAAGCTGTACAAAACTATTTAACTTCTTGTAACCTACAATACAGTTTGTTCTATAACCTGAGTGAGATTTATTCAAAAGTAGGTGCATTTTTAGTGTCATCTTTTTCTCTGCCTGAAAAAAAAAATGTTCATGAAAAGAAAACTTGGAAAAGGATTGCTAAACAGTAAGAATAGTGTCTGGGACATAGCTCTCTATAAGCAATTGTTATAACAAAATAAATAAAACCATGAAGGAAGATGTGGAGGAATGAAGGAGATACTGTGCAGAAAAAGAGAGGATAAAAGTAGAGGCTGGGATAGGGATGCAAAAAGCTAAGGAAATACATAAATATGCTCATATCATCATAAGAGTCTATGCCTTGTTCCCTCCCTTACAGTCTGACAACACTGCAGTGATTTCAGATAACAAGATGCTTCTGGACTACTGATAGACATATACAAACATTTCATGACAACTGCATTGTATAGTTTTATCCTGGAACGCTCAAAAACTGAGAGTAAAGAATAGAACAATGCTACTGAATTCCAAAAGTAGTAAGAATTAAAGTTCTAACTCCAAACCAGATATGTGATTTGCAACTACAGTGACGTTTTAATTAATCCAACCTATAAAAGAATGAAGATTTAAGGAATATGCCAAACCTTTACATTTAAAGCATATTTACTTGCACTTTTATGACTACAGAGAGATACTTTTTACTAAATACAGCATTTTTGCTGGTAGCAGGTTTGTTTTATATCAAAGAATGAAAAGACATTTTAGGCAATTGAGTTAATTTAATATCAAACTTGTTGTTTACCTTTTGATCTCTAAAACAGAAATAATTTATATTACAGTTTTTAAAAACAGATGCCACCCAAGTAAACATGGAATTTATATATGGCCTAAAATAGAGCTTTGGCTTTTAATAGAAAAAATATTGAGTTATTTTTAATACATAAAGCATTTTAAACTTTAGTTAAAAATCTAGCCGAAACCGGTTTGGCTCAGTGGATAGAGCATCAGCCTGTGGACTGAGGGGTCCCAGGTTCGATTCCGGTCAAGGGCATGTACCTGGGCTGCGGACACATCCCCAGTGGGAGATGTGCAGGAGGCGGCTGATCGATGTTTCTCTCCCATCGATGTTTCTAACTCTCTATCTCTCTCTCTTCCTCTCTGTAAAAAATCAATAAAATATATTTTTTTAAAAAAACTAAGAGTTTGGGGGGTAATACAATGAAAGAAAAAGATACCGTTTTCACCTAGTTTCCTGAAACTGAGCAATCCTCACCCCTGTGGCAAGTCTTTCCTTCAGTATACTTTCCCCCTTCTTTTTAGTTTTTGTTTTTTAATTCTTTCCTTAAATAGGCAAAAAATGAAGCTTTAGTGAAGGAGGGTTACAAAAACTACATTTTAGTTATCTTTAGTATTTGTGAATTCCCTCAGACCCACCAGTCTCCCTTCTTAGAAAACGGGTAACTTTCCCTTAAAACAAAGTAAAAAACATTAAACTCTACATATTAAACAGAACAATCATAATCATCAGACTATACGTGCTAATCATATATTTCTTGGCTATACTTGTAGTACCTAGTTCTCTTATTAGGTAAAAGAAAAACTACTTAAGAAAAAAACTATCAAAAGTGGAGATGACAGATACCAGGTGGATGTTCTAAATGTGTGTGGTTGATAAATATATGCTTGGATTAAAAACTTACATTTCAGTCATCTGATTTAGAAAGCTTCCGCTTCACATGTTGTGGGGGTTCCCAGGTGTCACTATCATCTGTTTCTTCTTCATCCTCTTCCTGATCGTCAATAACTTCATCTTCCTCCTCATTTTCCTCAAATAACTCTATACCTAACTCTGATCTTCTCTGTCTTTCGGCAAACCACTCTCTGACCTGCTCATAGCCCATGTGTGATTTGTTAACAAGTTCGTCCAGGTCTTGCTCATTAAGAAATTTGTGCTTCAGGTAATAATCCTTAAGTATTGCAGTTCCAGTTTTAAATTTTATGAGTGACGCCCCCCTGTCCCAGTTGTTCATTCTCTTGCCTCCTCTAGGCCGCCCACGTGGCCTTCCTCTTCCCCTTCCTTTGGGTCTCCCTCTCCCCCTTCTCCTAAGGGAAGACAGACCATTCATACCACTTGAATTGGAGCTTTGATAGTAGTAGTACCATTTTAAGTTTCCATTTTTCCAAGCATAACGGGTGTCCCCAAACCAACTAACTATGTCTGGTCTAGCAAGCCCGCTTTCTTTGGCCAACTTGTCATACTCTTCTGGTGACGGCCACTGGGATCGGACAAATGCGCTTTTGAGCATGTGCAATTGCTCAGGTGTTTTTTTACATATCTTGCCTGCACTCCCTGCCTTAGGTGCACCAGATTCATCTCCAGGAGAAGCTTCTCCCGCTTCTTCTTTGGAACTACCTGCATTAGTTTCATCTACTTCCATTTTCTCTTCCTTTAAAGCTTTTGATTTCTTCTTCTCTGTAAACCAAGCATCAATTTCTCTCCTGGTCAGTTTGGTTTGCGCTCTTAACCTATTTAATTCTTCATCTGTCAGTACGGAGTTGCTGAGAAAACTGGCCTGAAGGGCCTGGAGCTGCTCTGCCGTCTTCTCTTTAAACTTTTGGGGAGTAAAGTCGGGGAAAGGATGCCAGGACTGTTTATGCTGTGAAGTGACAGCAGTTGGGGATTCCGTGGTTTCATCACTGGAGTCTATAATAATGGGAGTGGAGGAATCGTTGTTGAGATGTAAGCACTGATTACTCTTTGAATTTCTCTGGTTGTACCTCGTGTCGCTAAACCATTTTTTAATCTCTCCTTTTGTCAAGCCTGTGATTTTCATAAGTCTGCTAATTTCTGAGTCATGAGGAAACTGATTTTTAAGGTAGCTGACTTTTAATTCTGCCAGTTGCTCTTTAGTCTTTTTTGCCCGAATGCCAAATGAATCGGGGTTTGCCAGTGCAGTTTCGTGTTTGACAGGCTGAGAAGGTGGGACTGCTGTTGGGACTGCTGTTGGGACTGCTGCTGGGACTGCTGCTGGGACAGCTGCTGCTGCCGCTGCTGCTGCTACTGCTGCTGGTTTTGTTTCTGCAGGAGGCTGAGCAGCAGGGGCCTGACTTTTCTGTACACTGCTTTGATTTGGCACCCCTGCCACTGTCAAGGCTATCGGTGCTGTTACCGGCAAGGTGTTTGTTCCAGCTACTTGTGTAAGAACCAGACCTGGCTGACCAACTATTTGGCATGTCTGTAAAATGGATGGTAAGCCATTACTCCCTGTGGAAATGTGTGTTGGAATAACAGTTATGGTCTGAGGTACAGTGTGTACTGTTCCATTGAATTGCTTTCTTCTTGCCTCCTCTACTTCCTCAGGAGTCCAGCTCACACCATGTTTTAGACGTTGGGCTGAAAACCATATCTTGATCTGTTCCTCTGTATATTTTGCTTGAGCGGAAAGAACAGTAATTTCTGACATGGTTGGATAAGGGAATTTTTTGTAGGTGTTAAGCAAAAGGGGGTTGTTATCCAATGCAACATTGTAGGTAGGAATGCTACTAACAGGAATTAAGACTTTGGGAATCAAATTGGAATTCTGCTGAGCTGACACAGCGGTTATCACCTGTGCTAGTCCAGGAAGAACTGCTGCCGGGGTGACTAACGTGCTGGCAGCATTTGGGTGTATTCTGTTGACAATGGAAGTACTGGTATTAGAGTCAGAAGCTGAAGAACTAGGACTTTCCACACTTTCTTCATGGTCTGGTTTGATCTCCTTCTCTTTCTCTTCAGGAACATCCTCAACTGAGTTATGATGAACTGTAATACGCTTGTTCTCCACTTTATTTTTCATCATTTTCATGATGGGAGTTTTACTGATAGGAATTCCTGAAGAAGAAACATCTGTAGATTCAGCGGGCTCTGAGTTCTCCTCTTTAACAAAACTACCATCAAAAGTCAGATCGTTTATAGTTTGTTCAAAGATTGTCTGGTTATTTCGTTTCACCATAGTCAACCTAAAATTCTCTTCTCCTGGGTGGTGCCTCAGATTATGCTCAGAAAGTGCATCATACCTTTTGGTGAGAAAATTACATTCGACACAAACGTAGGAGGAATTTAGCACTATGTTGGGATGTTCTGAATCCACATGGAAAGTAAACATATTTAGGTCTGGAGTTTGAAAAGTACAATATTTACATTCATAACCACCTTCAACTTTTTTATTTTGCTGATTGTCAGAATCCGCAGGTTCATGAACTTCTTCCTCACTCGAGACGCTCTCTGCTCTGCTGTTTTCTACAGGCGTGAGTACAGGAGGCCCTTCATCCAAATCTGATATCAACTCGAGGTCTGGATCCTGTTCACTGGCAAGGACCATGCAGGGTGTTGTTGATTTTCGCCTGCTTGCCATTCTGATGTTATGGGGGAAATCTCAGTGGTGATTAAAAAGCACTGAGGCTTAAAACTATTCAGTATTCTTCATTTGAAAACAATGGCTTTTGGTTCTTCAGGTCCGTTTTTATGCTCAACAAGTCTCATTAGCAGCTTTTTCATGGTGCAATCAAGTAAAGAATTTATTGTTGGCAGATAAAATATTGTTGAACTGCTGAAATTTTTGAAGCACAACTCCAATCACCTACATTAAAATAAATTTAAAAATGTTTTTAATGAGTGATTATGATCTTTTAAACAAATTACAGCTATATTTCACTTATATGAAGTTGTTGGATAGCTCAGTTATAAAGATCTAAAATGAGATCAAAACCAGGAAAAAAAGTCCTCTAAGGATTAAAATAGATGTCTCCAAACCAACTCACTGAAGGTCACGTACTATATTCATGGGTCAGCCCACAGGCTTATTTGGATTTCTCAGCTAGCTATATATTGGAAGGGATGTTGGGGAACAAGTTTGCTTTGCCAAGAGTACTACCAATGTGAAAGGATAATCTGTTAACAAGGGAGAAGCTTTAAAACTATAAAAAGCAGTCACAGATACTCAGAGACTATGGCAATTAAATGTATAAGAAATTCAATCCATCAGTTATGCCTGGTCCTACTGGTCCTTCTCATCATCCCAAAAGCATGCCCAAGTATGGCAAAGAAGCAAAGATACAATACGTATGATCAAAGTTTTAGAAACACTATATTTAATCATTTTTTTAAAAATATTTTATTGATTTTTTACAGAGAGGAAGGGACAGAGAGTTAGAAACATCGATGAGAGAGAAACATTGATCAGCTGCCTCCTGCACACCTACTGGGAAGTGTGCCCGCAACCAAGGTACATGCCCTTGACTGGAATCGAACCTGGGACCTTTCAGTCCGCAGGCCGATGCTCTATCCACTGAGCCAAACCAGTTAGGGCAATTTAATCATTTTCCACAGTGCTGCTAGAATTTATAAAACACATCTAATCATATCAGTCTTCTGACTTAAAATTTATGAAAGAATAAAGTCAAACTCGAAGCCACACAGAGTTCCCGTCACAACCTGGCCCTTCCTTCAGTCTCCTGACTCCGATTTCTATATGCTTTAAGCCCAGCAGAAATGATTGCTGTGCCAGGGACCCTCCATGCAGGCCAGCCCTTATCCCAGAGCACATGTTGTGCACTTGGTGGGATGATCTCTCTGTCTGCCTGACAGTTCACCCTCCTCCCTGGTTTATTTTCTAGTCTAGTATTGACTATGTTGTAGTAGAGAAATATTACATTTCTGTCCCACAACATAGTCCTCATCATAGATGTGTGTGTCATTATTTCTTCTTTTCTTAAGTGATAGCTTTTCCTATATAATAAAAGGGTAATATGCAAATTTACCAAACAACAAAACAACCAGTCGTTATGATGCGCACTGACCAACAGGGGCAGACACTCAACACAGGAGTTGCCCCCTGGTGGTTAGTGCGCTCCCACAGGGGGAGCGCTGCTCAGCCAGAAGCCCCAAGGGCTCCCTGACTGTGAGAGGGTGCAGGCCAGACTGAGGGACCCCACCCCAACCCTGAGTGCATGAATGTTGTGCCCCAGACCTCTAGTTGAGATATAACAAAGCCCCTGAAACTCTGGATGAAACCAATGAACTTTATATCTTTAACCTAAAGTTCTCCCAAGGTGTCTTGGCAATCTCATTCATTTCTATATCCTCTTTGCATGTAAGAAGCCAGGAAGTGGGGACTCACTAAATGTTTATTAACTGAATAAGAATGAATAGGAAAACAGTCCTACAAAACTCCACCTGCCATGAGGGCATCACGTGAGAAAACAGTTCCTGAAACTCATAAGAATGATCTTAAATCATCAAGAAAAAGTGTATTATATTCATACAAATACATTTAAATGTTTCAAAATTTTGATGCTAAATCAGTTAAAGTTGATGGGTTTCTGAAGTCTACAAGAAATAAAAAATGAATAAAATGAGTAAGGGGTCTTATTCTTTACCACAAATTGGAGCTATTCATTTACTAGCATGATCCATGTCCTAGCTGAACTGAGGAGAAAAAGTTTACTTCCAAGATTATAAAGCAAAACCAGTTCTCTATGAGGAGATGCACTGACTCAGGAAAGGGAGAAACATTTTTAGGAAACAGAGCTGTCCAAAGAGAGAATGCCCTGCTTTTGAAGGCGGTAAGAACCTCCTCCCTGAGATTATTCAAATACATACTACAATTCCTTTGATGGGTCTAAGCAGCAGATGGAAAGTTGTACTAAATGCCCCTTGTTCCCTGAGTTCCAATTATTACAATTAGTAATAATTGTAGTGACAATAATCCAATTCTCTATTCACAAAGATGTCATTCGTTCTTTTTCTATAAAATTTCTTTGATTTCTAAGGGAATATAAAGAAATCTGAAATTGCAAACTATTTCTTAACTAAATGATATAAACTAAGCTAATGCCATCTTCCCTATTCAATTCAATAGGGACACCACTATTTTGTTCCAAGTGTTAGCATAGCTGTTTGATTTTGATTTTTTTTTATTTTTTTTTTTGTCATTAAAAACAGGGAATTCCTGCCCTAGCTGATTTGGCTCAATGGATAGAGTGTCAGCCTGCGGACTGAAGGATCCCAGGTTCGATTCCCTTCCTCTCTCTCTCTCTCTCTCTCTCTCTCTCTCTCTCTCTCCCCGAACTTAATCATCTGACAATCCACACAAATGGAATGAAAAAGCAGAGAAGGGGTAAAAATACAGAATAAGCAATTCTATGGTGTGATTCCAACTCATCTCCTTTGTCATTAAAGTGCAGTAGGGCTGGGACAGGGAAATTGCCATACAGAAATCACTGTTAGCTGACAGACATCTTATCCTCTATTTGAAGGTTAACTGGAAACAGAACGCGAAATCAATTTGGGGAACCTTGCACTATTTACCTGTTAAAGGGGGTTAGAGTTCAGTTGCACAACTGAAAGTGAAGTGGCTTTGCAATTAAAACACAATTAAAGTGAAGTCTGCCAATAAAGGAAAAATTATGTGCTAAAAGCATCCAGCATCGTAAATATAATTATGTTTGAAAACTATTTTCAGTTAACCTTTCAGTAGAGAAATATGTGAAAAAATAATTGATCAATCGTTATACTACCATTAAAAATGATAATCAAGCCCTAGCTGGTTTGGCTCAGTGTATAGAGTGTGGGCCTGGGTACTGAAGGGTCCCGGGTTCAATTCCAGCCAAGGGCACATGCCCGGGTTGTGGGCTAGATCCCCAGTAGGGGGTGTGCAGAAGGCAGCCAATCAATGATTCTCTCTCATCACTGATGTGTCTATCTCTCTCTCCCTTCCTCTCTGAAATCAATAAAAATATATTTTAAAAAATGATAATCAAAATTGTAGTTAAGAAATATAAAAAATTATCCATTTACATGTGGACAAAGACTAGAGAATATAAAAAATAACATTTTCATGAAACAGATAAAATTTGTGTATGGTATTTACAAGTTTTCTTTAATATTGTTATAACATTGCTTTAGTTGTATAAAATATAACAAACAATGGTTTTAAGGCCTTAAAATTGCAAATAAATAAAAGTACTTGTATGGTCATTTCTGTATAGCATTCAGGTGTATTCCAGATATTTTTTGGAGCTCCTGCCCCAGGTCTGGAAGTCAGACTGGTTCTAAGAACCCCCAAGAGCACCCATAATCTCCAGGGTGTAGATCTGGGCGAAGCCAATTTCCATGGTCCTAGCTGCATCCTGCTCTTTTCCTGAGGGTAAGCTGCTCCTTAATCAATTCATGATCTTAAACTCGTCAAAATTATCACAACAAAGTTTCTCTCCAGAAAAGCATTTAATGAAAGCAAAATTTATTTCATCACAGTATAAAAATTTTGGACAATTCTAATAGCAATTCTTCTTACATGGTCAGAAAGAATGTCTGTTTAGCTCTCCCCAGGGACCAGCAAAGTGCCTATCAAGGCCCCAATAATATTTGCTGAAAAAACCCCACTTTTAAAACATATCTGTATTGTATATTATAACATACATTTTATTTCACTAAACACTCATTTACAGAGGAGCTATAAAAAAACAACTGTGCTTGCTTTATGGTAGATTACTTTCAATGGTAAAATCCTTACTAATGAGATTACCAGTCATTAAAATATTAAAACATTCTTGATTATCAAACATCCAAACATCCTACCTAATAAAATAGCGCAATGAATATTCAACAAATATTTACCAACATCCATAATTCTGTTGTAACAAATCAGTTTTATGCATGAACAGTGTATATCTAAATATGTGGTCTATCTCAGATTGAAACAAGGGAGATAAATTCATTCAAAAATTAGTCTTTACAAGAAAGCAAATGCAAATTTGAACGTGGAATCATTATTTCTGTTCCAAGAGAAAACTATACTTTAATGGTGTTACATTTTTAAAGAGTTTAAAATATAAGTTGTCAATGGTATGCACTATAAAAAGTGAGTGGATTGTTTCAAATTGTATACTTAGTACTAAATAAATAAATAAAAGTCCAACGTTGTTTATAATTAAGCAGAGTCATAGCTACACTGAATTTTCCAAGCCTTTATTTTTTTGGCTGTCTTATACTTCAAATTAAATGATTAACAGATAGCAGTTTATTGGCCTAGTTAGCCACAAAAGCATGTTATTTTGGTAAAGTTTTATGTGAATAAAAACAAACTTTGTTTTTTATACCAATTCTGGGTCAAATAAGAACATTTAGAAGATAACTATAATTTTTAAGGATCATGTTAGTTTTGACCTAGTACCAACTTAATAAAACTGTTCTTAGGGTGGCTAAAGTACACCAACTGAGAATCCTTTGGACTAAATATTCATACATACAGTGAAAAATTTTTTGAACTCTGTATTTTACTTAGTTTCACTTCTCCCTCTTGGAGTCAGAGTTCTGTTTAGCCAGCTGAAAATACTTATTTTTACATGTTTGTATTCAAACCAGAAGTCAGAAATCCATCAAAATCACAAAATGCCTGAAATAATACTAGGAACAAAGAATAATAGGACCACATTAAAACAAAGGATATCTACCATGTTAAAAAAAAAAGTCTAAAAGGATATTTTTTAATAAAAAACAAGCAAAAAAAGTTTAGCCTTTACACACTTTAGGCATTTTTTAAAGCTAAAATGTAAAAATATTCAGGAACAGCAATTATTTTTTAAAATTAAGTGAGAAATTTGACAACCCAAATTTGTACCCACAACAAATGTTTTTTAAAATTTCTGTAACCTAGAATTATTAAGTAAATTTCCAAAGTGGTCTCAAGACAATCAAAATTCAAGTATTACGATGAATATAGACAGGAATGAATATGACAAAAATGAAAGCATCTAAGAAATTATGACCAAAGATAATCTAATTTCAGAAGATCCCTTTGTTGATGCTAATTAAGGCTTAAAGGTTTAGTAACTCTATCCTCTTTCCTGTTTTTTTCCACCTGAGAAAGCTGACCTTAATACTGCTAACGATTAAAGGAAGAGTCCAAGCTGGACAGATTTCTCTGGCAAGCTCTGCCCCCAGATTTGAGGAGTGAAATGTCTTTTTGAAAGGTCTCCAGGACACTAACATCCTGGTTTGCTGCCTTCTCCTGGGATGTCAGTAGGTATGTAACATATTGAGAGTGATATAGAAACTAGAACTATAATGAAATCTCCTATCTTTGTTACTTAAGTTTGTATGATCCAAAAGTAATTTTCTGCTGAAATAGCTTTCCCCTTCTTTTCTCAAGTCTTTCAAAGCCAGTCTAACACACAGTCTAACACAAGAATGCTATTCTTGATTCCAAGTGAGATTATCATCAAGAGGCTGAAAAACCATTCATCTGTCTGTTATCTCTTCCCTGGATAAAATATAGTAGTTGTTACCTATTTCCCTCAGGATATAATCATTCAATTTTTTAAAATATTTTGAAATATAATAGAAATTAGATTGGCAATGTCAACTTGTAAGAACTCAATTTTTAAAATTAAAAGTGAACCACCATATTAATGGTCATGTAAGCTTTCTTAGTACTTTCAGGAATCATCTAAAATAACAATTGAACTAAAGTATAAATATTTCAAACAATATACTATATAATCTAATGCTTCTTATAAAAGCAATATATATCAGGTAAATAAAATATACATGTAATTATGTAAAAATCTATTTGAATATTTAAATAAGGGTATATTTAACCTATATTATTTAACTTTTAATATCCTAATTTTATCATTATAAGTTAACTATTATTACTAGACTATATATTGAAAATATATTTCAGGAGTTGTTCATGAAGCATTTTTCTGGATATAGGCAAAAAAACAGTAACATTTCTGGATCAATTTCCCCATACGAAACATCTCTGCCCTCATAACCTTCATTTGTCTTGTTACCACTGTTACCATAGCACCTAAGATAGTGCCTGAAACAAAGGATTTCAGCAAATATCAATTAAAAATCAATTATAAATATAGCACATAGATGTATTATGACGTATGATGCTGTTTCCATTAAAATTGAAGCAGCCAATCTTCCTATATTTTTAAAGTTTGAATGTACATTTCTTACAAAAGTGTTAGGAATATATCTGTGTTCATTTAAAAAAAGCTTTTAAAACTTGAGCCAAAGAGAGTGTCATGGGATCTAAAGGGAGCACATTCAGTACCCGCGTTTTACGTTATCAAAACATCGGAACACATACTTGCCATAGCTTCCTCAGCATTCTGTGCTCTGACACGGAAGGGTGTCCCTTCAAATTAGGTGTTTAGCTCAGGCCATCATTACCGACAGGTCCAAAGTACCTATCTGCCATCTCCTACAAAAAAAGTAATATCACTTTATTATTCTAGAGATGATGATGCAGTCTTAGGAAACTTTAAAGTTTATGCCTTGGCTTTTTAAAAAATAAATGTAACTTTGAAAAAAAGTTAATTTCCTCATAGAAACTTTAAAAGAATTATCTAAATGCCAAATCCAATATTAGTAAGAAACACAAAAATTGAAAACTACACTTTAAAAAATTCTATATTATGTAAAACAACCAAGTCACTGTGATACTGTTTTCAATGAAAATGTTCAAAATGTGAATATATGCAGAATATACTAGGAAAGCTAAGATTAAGAAATTGGGAATTGTAAAAATTTACCACACAGAAGTTCTGTGGGGGGGGGCGGGGGTGTAAATTAAGATTAATGCCTACTCATTAAAGCCAGCTTATTCTAGCACTGTTTGTTATGCTGAAAGGTTTAAAATTTGTTAAATGTTGAAACAGAATAAAATATTTTAAAAGCCCGGGCAATAATCAATTTTCCATTTCAAAAGTTATGAAAGACAACTTAAACTAAGAGTTGAAAAGAGGTATATGTTTCTATGTTTACACAGAAACATAGATATTTGGCAAATATCTGCATCCTAATTTACTGTGTATTAAGTGGAATGAAGTGGGTTATTAATACTGGCAATAAGCCAGTATTACTTAAATAAACCACTGGTACTCCTAAACATGTAGTATCTAATAGAATGACTGGCGTTTAACTATTTCATTTTTGCAAGAAAGCTACAGACCAAATGGCTTTTTAATCAATGCACTGTGAACCATTCAATTGTAAAAACAAACTGGAAATCGTTCTCTCTCCTTTATTTTTATTTTTATTTTTTTGTCAATCCTCACTAGAGGATATTTTCCCATTTATTTTTAGGAGTGGAAGCAAGGGGGAGACACACAGAGAGAAACATGGATATGAGAAAGGTACATTGATAGGTTGCCTCCCCCTTCGTCTGGACGAGGGCCGGGTATCCAGCCTACAACTGAGACATGGACCCTTCAGTCCACAGGCCCATGCTCCATCCACTGAGCCAAACCAGCCAGAGCGAAATCATTCTCTGAAAACTCAGATTTGTGTCCAAATGTCGTATATTACTCAGAGTTAAGCCAATCACGAAAATTTAATAAAAGCTGTAATTGTTTCTGTTTATTAAATAACAGGAAATAATGCTTTTGAAGGGTTGAATCATTTTTGTTGTTTCTTTAAGCACTGAAGCTCTGTAACCATAGTGAATGAATATTTAGGAAGATGATTTCCCCCAAATGCCTTATCCTTTGATTCTTGCTATTATTATATACACATTTACAAAGAGCCCTCTTAAGTCAAGAAATAATGTAGTCTGGCAAGTGTGGCTCAGTGGTTGAGCGCCTATGAACTAGGTCACGGTTCGATTCCTGGTCAGGGCACATGCCTGGGTGGCAGGCTCAATCCCCAGTGGGAGGCATGCAGGAGGCATCAATGATTCTCTCTCATCATTGATGTTTCTCTCTCTCCTTCTCCCTTCCTCTCTGAAATCAATAAAAATATATATTTTAAAAAAGAAATAATGTAAATCCTCTAGTAAAATACTTCTAGGTAAAGTTAAAGCTTGGACTGAATAGTTACACTATTTTCATGAAAAGCAAAATAGCATTTTCCTGGTGAGTGCAGTGGAGCATCCTGTTACCCCTGCAGCCTGGGATTCTACAGTTTCTTCTCTGGTATCTCCTCGTTCCACCTCTCCTTAGCCATCCACCTACAGGATGTCAACTAGAGGAGAAGATAGGAAACAGCTGCCAAAGAGGGGAGGTTATTTTCCAAAATGAATTATTAATGTTATAGGAAATTGGTGACCTATTTGAATCCACTCTTAAATCACACAGTAATTGCAAGATGTTTTATCGAATGGGAGTCTCTTGAGAATAGCTGCCAAGACATGAGAAGGCACCAGGCAACTAGAGGAGCAACAAATGAGCTGCTCAATAGTTCCGGATGAAAAGCATACTTGCCTGATGTTATTTCAGTTCCTGAAACTGGGATTACTTTAGAACAATTCTCTCTAATACCCAGTATCTTATAATAGTACCTATTTAATAGGATTGCTTTGAGGACTGAAAGAAATAACACATGTAAAGTGTTTAGAATATTTCCTGGCATTAGTAAGTCCACAGTTATATTTTCTGACTTTTATTTAAGTATTAACTTTAATTTATAGCACAAAGGAAGTCTTTGTTTAAAATTTGTTAAATGTTGAAACAGTATAACATATTTTAAAAGCCCAGGCAATAATCAATTTCCCATTTCATACCTTTCAGCATATCAAGCAATGCTAGAATAAGCTGGCTTTAATAAGTAGACATTAATCAATCGTAATTTACACCGCCCCACCCCGACATATCCATACTTTCTCTGACCTTCAAGAAGAATCATTTGTCTAAAAACATTTTAGGGGGTATTTCATAGAACTAACAAGCCTCTGATATAAAAAAAAATTATCATAGTAATCAAGAGAAATTGTTCTCTTTTCACCATCCCTCACTCCCAAGTACGGTCCATGCCCAGAAAAATTTTAAAAAATGTCTTTTTGACAATATTAAAGGTAAAGGAAACACTTATATAGAAGAAAAACATAGTTATGAGTGAAATATTTAGAAACATCAGAATCTTTCTATCTCCTTTCATTCCTCTCAATAACCCAAAAAGGGAAAGATCTTTAGGAAGGGGAAAAGAGAATCAGGAATCCTGTGGGAAATATGAATCACTGAAATTGACAAGTTATTTTATTTAAAATTCTGAATATGTATATGATATGTCTACCACATCAGTGTTTCAATTTTCTTAGAAAAGCTTTGATGTTTTAAAAAAATCTAAGTCTAGCCCTAGGTGGCTTGGCTCAGTGGATAGAGCATCGGCCTGCAGACCAAAGGGTCCCGGGTTCAATTCTGGTCAAGGACACGTACCTTGTTTGCAGGTTCCTTCCAGGTTTGTACAGGAGGCAACCAATCGATGTGTTTCTCTCACATTGATGTTCCTGTCTTTCCCTCTCTCTTTCATTCTCCCTAAAAGTCAATGGAAAAATATCCTTGGGCAAGGATTAACAACAAAAATAAATAAATAAAAATTTAAATCTAGCCCTGGCTGGTGTGGCTCAGTTGGTTGGACGTCATCTCCCCATGTATGGGACGGTTGCTAGTTGATTCCCCATCAGAGCATATGCCCAGGTTGTGAGCTCCATCCAGTCTCGTAGAGGAGGCAGCGATTGATGTTTCACTCTTACATTGATGTTTCTCTCTCTCTCCCTCTCCTTCTTTCTCCCTAAAAATCAATTTAAAAAATCTAAACCTAAAAACTGAAAACAAAAATCTTGCATAAACTATGATTTGCTCAATTTTAACTCCCTTGAATAAATGTAATTCTTAAACTGCTCACATACAATTCTTTTTCAAAGTATATCATTATATTTGTTTAGGCCAAAGGTGTATAAGACCATCCATATACTCTTAAATACATTACGGAATACTGGTGACATAAACTACAAAGATTAAGTATTCTTTAAGACCAAAACATGGCAACTACCTAAAAATATTACATAATTACTTTAAAAATTAACTGTATAAAATACAGACCTCCAAATGTAAACTCAAATATATATCCTGATTAGTAATCAGCAGCTTCGGTCATGCAAGTCTGGCTAACTCATGACTACACTGTCAATATTCAAATAGAGTCTCTTTTTTTAAAAGTGTATTTTATTGATTTTACAGAGAGGAAAGGAGAGGAATAGAAAGTTAGAAACATCAATGAAAAACACTGATCAGCTGCCTCCTGCACGCCCCCTACCGGGGATTAAGCCTGCAACCAAGATACATGCCCTTGACCAGAATCGACCCCAGGACCCTTCAGTCTGAAGGCCGATGTTCTATCCACTGAGCCAAACAGGTCAGGGCTCAAATAAAGTCTTTTGAGCCCAAATCCACAATGCTACAATGTACATTAAAAGGTTATTTCCTCAGCCACATTTGCTATCATTTTAATAGTTTAAAGGTACTTCTATTTAAGAATAAAGCTATAATTTAAAGCAAGCATGTCAAACTCAAAGGCTAACACAGGCCAAATAAACAAGGTTTAAGTTTATGTGGGCCACAAAAAAACAAAAGCTTCAATTTTCATAGAAATGTAGTTTTATTTCAATAGAGACATGCTGAATAAATACAAAGGGCTGAAATAAATGAGTACTCGTTAACATAAAATAATAGAACATTTTAATAAAAATATTTTTCTTGAACATTAACTTATTATACACTGAATAGCTGCACAAATTAATAAGCGTAACGCAAATAAGCCTATTTTTCTTGTTCTCTGAAAGTGAAATATTTCCTGTTGCGCACACCAAACAAGTCAGTACAAGACTAATGACGTGGCATTCGGCTGCTAAAATATTCGCTGCTGGTATTAGTGGAGAGAAATGGTGCGCCTGCGCGTAAGGCTAAGGCGCGTAAGGGAAATGAATGCAACACAATTATAGTCATCAGTCATTAGCGAATGTTGTAGTTTGTTAGTAATAATTATGTATAACAAGATATTGTAAAAATTAAGTTACAAATTTTTTATTAAAACGTATCTTGCCCTAGCCAGTTTGGCTCACTGGATAGAGCGTCAGCCTGGGGACTGAAGGGTCCCAGGTTCGATTCTGGTCAAGGGCATGTACCCTGGTTGCGGGCACATCCCCAGGGGGCAGTGTGCAGGAGACAGCTGATCGATGCTTCTCACTCATTGATGTTTCTAACTCTCTAGTCCTTTCCCTTCCTCTCAGTAAAAATCAATAAAATATATATTTTTTTAAAAAAGTATCTTACATACCATTATATTGGCTGGGCCACAAAAATATTTGTTGTGGGCTGCATATGGCCCATGGACCATGAGTTTGACATGCTTGATTTAAAGCAAAGTAGTCCCAAAATATCACATTATTGTGCCCAACCAACATTACACGAAAAAAAAAAGTATAATACATCATAACATCACCTTTTAGTCTTAATGTGAAATTTAATACAAAAGGGAGAAAGTCTCCAAAATGAACCCACCTTACCTATGCTATTAAGTTCATTAATAAAATAACTGCTGCCCGGCCAGCGTGGCTCAGTGGCTGAGCATCGGCCTACAAACCAGGAGGTCACAGTTGGATTCCCAGTCAGGGCACATGCCTGGGTTGCAGGCTTGATCCCCAGTGTGGGATGTGCAGGAGGCAGCCGATTGATCAATGATTTTCTCTCATCATCGATGTTTCTCTCTCTCTCCCTCTCCCTTCTTCTCTGACATCAATAAAAACATATTTTTTAAAAAACTGCAAAACTTGATTCACATTTATTTTTAAAAGAACTTAAAGTATCATGAAAGATGAAATAATTGATGCATCATTTATGGACTGTCCTCCAAATTCATTGAAATAATTGCTATAAGGAAAATACACCTACTAATGAGCGTTCACAGTACGGCACATTTCTACTTTCCGCCTTAGCATATTTTCAAACCATCTGGCATCAGTGCCACTCTGGTTCACCAGCCTAATCTGTTCAGAATCGAATATAAAACTAGAGCTACATGCACTTTGGGGAAACCAAAGAACAGCACACATGTAAAAAATTTTCCAAATGTGCAGCTCTAAACGAGTTTATACTTGAAATGGGTTTCTAAAAACATTTCCATTAAATACGTTCAAGCTCTTTTTTTAAAATATATTTTATTGATTTTTTACAGAGAAGAAGGGAGAGGGACAGAGAGCTAGAAACATCGATGAAAGAGATCGATCAGCTGCCTCCTGCACGCCCCCCACCGGGGGGATGTGCCCGCAACCAAGGTACATGCCCTTGACCGGATCGAACCCCGGGACCCCCCAGTCCGCAGGCCGACGCTCTATCCACTGAGCCAAACCGGTTCGGCTACGTTCAAGCTCTTTTAAAAATAAGACTGGCTCAAGAAATCTGCATGGATCATAGCTGTCATCAGTTATCCAGGTTTTTCTTTTCTTTCTCATTTTCATCCTGTTCACTAAATAAAGCACTTGAAGAGGTTCTTTTACACGACTCATTGATACATGAAATGCTATTATTTCTATATTGAAAGGACCCCACAATCTTACACTTTATTTGGCATAAAATTAGCCTGCTGAGCCCTAAAATGCTTGGAGTGACAAGAGAAACACTGAGAGGGGAAAATACTCATGAAAGCCCTTTTTCTTTTACATCCTGCACCACTTTATTGTCCTTGGCAACACTCACAGTTCTTTTGCTTAAAAATCGAGTCCAAATTGCTACTTTAAGAAATCAAACCTATGTCTCAACTAGAGTCAGGATCTCTGTTAGCACCAACTCTCACTCATCTTCACTGCTGGCATCAAAACAAACCACTTTTTCAGGACGATTTCTCAGAAGCAAAGAGAATTCACGCAGCTCCGTACAACACAAGTTAAAGCTTCAGACAAAGACCGAGCCGCAGGGACCGACACGGCCGGCCGGCCCGGAGGCGCACTTCTGCGGGGCCCACGCGCGCAGCCTCCCCGCCCGCCGCCCGTCCCGGGAGCAGCGCCTCCTCCCGCACCGGAGCCTCCGCTCCCCAGACCTGTGACCCCCCGCCCGCTCCCGCTCCCCCCCAGACACTGCCGCTGCCGTTCGGGTCCATGATCCCAGCCCCGGCCCGTTCTGATGTCGGTACCAGTCACAGCCTCTCCTTACACCCCCCGCCCCCAGCAAGCAAAGAGCAGCCTCTCCTCGAGGTTTTCTTTCTGCCGTCTGTGTTTTTTTGTGGCGGGTTATTTATTTTGCTTTTTCTTCCTTTGGACTCATGGCTTCCTTTGCGGCTGGCGTGGGATGTCAGGACGGCGCGGTGGAATCCCCGCCCGGCCGCCCTCCCCGCCGCGCTCCTCCCCCTCCCGCCCCTCTGCGCCCCAAGCCCGACCCCGCAGCCTCGCCGCAGCCTGACCCCCCACTAACCCGGGGCACCGGCGCCTGCCCGCGCCGGGCTCTGTCCTCGCGGCTCCCATCGTGAGGGGAGGTGGGAAAGGCGCCGCGGAGACAAAGAATCGCAAACCTCTGGACCAAGAACTTCGGTGGCTGGACAGCGGGACGGGGTCTGTCCGGCCCGCAGCCCCTCTTCCTCCCCCGCGAGGATGGGGAGGCCGCCCCCCTGAGGCTGGGCTGGGAGTCCCCGGCCACCCCCAGGCTCCCGGAGGGGCCGACACCGTCTCCGTTCTCTGCCATTAACTTCGCCCTCAGCGCCAGGGCTTCCAAACGTCACCTAGTCCTTAAGGACTGGACTCCGGTCCTGCCCCGAAGTGGGGGCCTCCCCTGGAGTGGGGTACGGCCTCCCCTGAATGGGGTACGGCCTCCCCCGGAGTGGGGTACGGCCTCCCCTGGAGTGGGGTACGGCCTCCCCGACTTGCTTCCTGGGGCCCCGACCCCGTGCCGGTGCGCTCAGCTCCAGCAAGAGGCTCTCCTGACCTGAGGGAGGCCGAGCCCCGACCTCCCCGGGGACTCCCCGTAGTTCTGGGCCCCCACCCCTGCGGCGACCGCCCCCCGGAAGACCCGGCCTCCGCGGCCCCTCCACAGCCCCAAGTTGCTCAGCCCTCCCGGGCAGGGAGTGAGGTTCCTCGGGGAGCCCACCCCTCCTCCCCGGCCACAGAGACCCCGGAGGCGCGAACGAGGCGCAGGGTCGGTCCCCCGCGGCGACGCCCGGCCCTGGCAGGCCCGGTCCCTCCCCCTGGACTCCCAGCGCCGGGTCTGCCCGCCGCCCGCCGCCCGCCGCCCGCCGCCGGGCGCGCTCGGTCCCCGGGGTCTCTGCCGTGGGGCCGCCGCCTCCGTCCCGTCCGCTCGCCGTCCGCTTTCCCGGCCCGCGCGCCGGGCACGGGCTCCGCGCGGCCCGATCCCGCCCTCAGCCCCGGGGAGCCCGGCCCGCCCGCCCCGGAACCGGCAGCGCCGCTACCTGCGGGGGCCGCCGCGCCTCTCAGCGCCCCGCCGCCGCCATCTTGCATTTCCAAGCGGCGGCACTTTTCAGGGAGTCAACTCTGACCTGTGAACCCTACCCCCGGAACCGCTCGGCGGGCTCTCACGGGGCCTCGGAGCTCGGCAGGCCCCGCGGGGCGTGGGGGGCCCGCGGTTTGGGGCGGAAGGCAGCTCGGCGAGGCGCGCGCCCCGGCGGCCGGCTGTGGGGGGAGGGGCGGGCGGCGGGGGAAAGCCGGCCGAGGCGGAGCCCGCCCGCACGCGCGCCCTCGGCGCCCTGTCCCTGCTCCGCTGCCGGCTCTCGGCTCCTGAACCCGCTGCACCCTTGGGGTTCCACCGGCCTCTACGCCCAAGACGGGCTGTAGGAGCCGCCCCGCCCCTCTGTCAACAGGAGCCCCGCCCCCGCCCACAGAAGCCCCGCCTCCCCAAGGTCTCGAAGTGGCCCCGCCCCTGGCCGGCGGTCGCTCCGCCCTCTACCGCAGAAATCTGGCCTTCGCTCGGGTCCGTCCGGAAGACAGCCCCGCCTCTTGTCAGTTTCGGCCACGCCCCCTGAGCGCTCGGCCTTCCTACTGTCAGCGCTGGATCGTGAGAAATACGACAAGCCCCTTTCCCGGCGGCTGTTCTGGCCCAGCCCCGCCCCCGTAAGAGCAAGCCCCGCCCTCTGTCAATAGAAGCCCCGCCTTCCCGAGGCCAGTCTCTATTCCAGCCGATGCCTCACCGCTGGCCAACCAACGCCCCGCCTCTCCTTGCCTCCAGGGTCCCTGCTTCCACTGGCCACAGCGCTGCCCGCAAACTCCAGAAGTTTAGGTCGCCCTCACTTCGAACCGCCCTGCGGGACGGAGGCATCCTCTGTCCCCCGAAAGCCCTTCCTTCCGCGCTCCTGAGTCACCCTCCTGGAGGGCTTTCTCTGCAGGCTGTGGTCCTCAAATCCGGACCGCTCCAAGGTGAGCCAGTCCCGCAGAGGGGGCGCCCAGCCGGGGGCCAGGCTTCTGGGAAAACCAGGCAGCGTCCCCGCCCCTCCCCACTCACTTCCCCTCCACCCCGCATCATGTTTTAAATGAAGAGAAATTCAAACCAAAGCAGAGAGAAACGACTCACGCTCCAAGCTACTCTGCACAGGTTCATGGGCCTGGACGTGCGAGAACTCCGCGGTGCCTTGGCGTTCATCCCCCGCCCCCAGCCCAGCCACCGAGCCTCTGCGCCCTGACAGCAGTGCTCCGCGGAGCCCCACCAATCCTGAGAGAGGCAGTAGCTTCAAGGGGAAGCCTGATGGTCGGAATCAATGGACGGACACCAGCTTCTGTTTATTTGTATGTTTCATCTTAGGGTCCTAGAACTTGTGGAAGCATAAGCAAGCGAAGCTTCATGATCTTATAAACAGAGGTACTCAGTCTGCCATACTCAACACCTTGTATTTACAACAAAAATTTAACATCATTTTACTCTCCTGGAGTTAAGTTCATAGATAATGCAAGCTATTTACACAAATAATTTCAAGAAGTCGGTGTTCTACAAGTGAAAAATAAAAAGTCATTGATTCTAAAATGCTATACTAATATCAGTAAAAATAATAAAGCAATGTTTTTCTCTGTAAATAAATACACCAATATGAGAAATATACAGGCCAAAAACTGCCCCCATAGGATTTCAGCATATTTCCGAGGGGGCAATACTGTGCACACTGAGAAGCTCTTTTTGGGACTGATCTCTGAGGAAAGGAAATGCTTCAGATACAGAAACTCATTCTTTTGCTCATGCATTTAACAATGGTTTTTGAGCAGCAGCTTATGCCAGGCACTGACTGTGGAGGATGCAAAGGTGAGTCAGGCAGTATTACTGTCTTCAAGGAGATTACAGTCTAGTAAACAAGCAAAACAACATGAACATAAAAACATCAAGCCAGCCTTAGCGGGTTTGGCTCAGCGGATAGAGCGTTGGCCTGTGGCCTGAAGGGTCCGGGTTGGATTTTATCAAGGGCACAAGCCCAGGTTGGGGGCTAGATCCCCAGTAAGGCGGCATGCAGGAGGCAGCCAATCAATGATTCTCATCATTGATGTTTCTATCTCTCCCTTCCTTTCTAAAATCCATAAAAATATATTTTAAAAAATTAAGCCAGAGATGAAGGAGAGATACATAAAGAGACCCTTTAAGGGTATGGACTGATCAATATAAATCATCTCTCTCTCTCTCTCCTGCCTCCTTCATCTCCCTCTTGTTTTCCTTCCTTTTCTCCTGTCCATCCTCCTCCTCCTCCTCCTCCTCACCTGCCTCCCAGTTCTTTAACTTTAGTACCAGCTTATAGTGTCACCTCCTTTCCTCTATAAGCTGTCCATCTGGTTCACTGCCCAATTCCAGCAGCCCAGAGTCCTCCCAAGTTAGGGCCATGCCCACAGGGCAATTCTGTCCAGGAAAACAATTTTAATAGCACAGCGCTGAGAACAGTGTCCTCAGCTGGATTGCTGCCAATTATTTGGTATCCTTGTACAAAGCAAGACTCACCCTAAAATAAAAACTGCTTGCAGACCTAAGCAATATGAATATATATTTCGCATAGCAGATTGTGCCAGCCCACATAAATCTGTTTAGAGATCGTGCTCACAGAGCAACTTGTTTTTATTAAAATAAACTCATTTGTAAAAATTGTAAATATGACTGATTCCAACAGCTGCGCGGCTCCAGAAGTAAGTTTTTAAGCCCCAGATTGGCACAGTTAGAAGAGCCTAGATTTTTTTATGCAAATGTTTTGTGGTTTGTCATACACAGTCGGGTATGGCAAAATTTCAGCACTGTTAGAGATGAGAAGTTGTCCAGCAGGTTTTAAAAAGCACAGCGCTTAGGCTATTCAGAGCCTCTTCTACCTTTGGAACGGTTGAAAGAAATATTTGTAGGAAATGAAGAACTTTGAATCAAAAGGTCTAAGTGCTGGTATCACTGAAGAGGAACAGGTTTTTTGTTGTAATTTCCTTCTGTTAGGATTTTTCCTTTTTCTACTCTCGGTGAAAAAGTCTTCTATAAAACATGATAGCATGAAACAAATGAGCCAAAAAGACTGCAAACTAAGACACTTTAAACTTTTAACCAGAGTTTGGTGAACTTGAGAATGTAGTACTAGTGAAATTCTAATTCCCACAATTCTAATGGCTACCCCCGAGGTGAACAAATGTTCCTGCTAAAGCTAGTTCAGACCGAACAAACTCAAAGTCAAGTTAGGGCCAGGTCATTTCCTATTCCTGTTGGTCTTTGCTTTGGGAAAAATAAAAATGTTATTGATAATAACTGTAGCCAAAACCGGTTTGGCTCAGTGGATAGAGCGTCGGCCTGCCGACTGAAGGGTCCCGGGTTCGATTCCGGTCAAGGGCATGTACCTGGGTTGCGGGCACATCCCCAGTGGGAGATGTGCGGGAGGCGGCTGATCGATGTTTCTCTCTCATCAATGTTTCTAACTCTCTATCTCTCTCCCTTCCTCTCTGTAAAAAATCAATAAAATATATTAAAAAAAAAAAAAGATAATAACTGTAAAGGCAAGTTACTATTGTTGGTAAATGCCCCACCCCCTCCCCTCCTCCCCTATTTCTGTATCTAGCATAGGACGGTTTATATAGAACTACAGAATCAGGAAAAACTGATCTGTCAGTATTTATTCAAGGAGTAAATGTTTATACACATAAAAGAAATTATGGCAGCCCTAACCGGTTTGGCTCAGTGGATAGAGCATCGGCTTGCGGACTCAAGAGTCCCAGGTTTGATTCCGGTCAAGGGCATGTACCTTGGTTTCGGGCACATCCCCAGTGGGGAGTGTGCAGGAGGCAGCTGATCTATGTTTCTCTCTCATGGATGTTTCTAACCCTCTATCCCTCTCCCTTCCTCTCTGTAAAAAATCAATAAAATATATTTTAAAAAAAGAAATTATGGCGTCATCTGGTTTGGTTTATTCATTGGTACATACTCTATCTCCATAAGAAATGGCTATGTCAACACTACATCTGAAAAAAAAAAAAAGTGTCAATGTATCTTTTTTGACCTGAAATCTCACCATACAAGTAAGCCTATAGGCCCACCCAAGGAGAAAGAGATACCAGAGTGAAATAGTGCAATGCTTCGTTGTGTTTCAGTCTTAGCAGAGGAGTCCAGAGCAACAGTTCTAAAATAATGTGTGTGGAAATTGTTTAAAATATAGATTCTCAGACCCTGCAGAGAATCAGCATAAAAGTGAAGTCTACAGGTCACTAACAAAAGTGTCACCAGCTGTTGGTTAAATGCAGATTCACCCCCTTATCCCAGACCTACTGAATTCACCTCCCCTGGGAGCAGGGTCTGAGAATCTATATTTTAGATTATCTCCCACCACCCACCTCCCCCGCCTTCCCTCCAAGATTCTGCACTCTGTTCCATGCTTCCATGTCTCTGGATTCACTCTGTTCATCATTTAACAACTTGTTTTGAAAAATACTTGCAAAAGACAGTTGAGGAACAATATAAAAATATAAGACATAATTTTTCACTTTATATACAAGAAAGTACGTTCTCACTTTTTTGCCCGTAGATATTTCAGATTTCATAATTAAAATGAGAATTATAGCTTAAAAGCAACTTTTAAATATTTACAACATATTTTCATTACCAAAGCAACTTGAAGAAAAAAAAAAGATAAAAATCCATCCATTGTCCCCTCTTCCTGACCACTATTAGCATTTTGGTATATTTTCAGATCAGCTGTTTTTGTAAAACTTTTTTTAAAAATTAATTTTTGAGAGATAAGAGAGAAACATTGATTTGTTATTTCACTTATTTATGCATTCATGAGTTTATTCTTTTTAAAAATATATATATTTTATTGATTTTTTTTACAGAGAGGAAGGGAGAGGGATAGTTAGAAACATCCATGAGAGAGAAACACTGATGACAGAGAAACATTGATCAGCTGCCTCCTGCACACTCCCCACTGGGGATGTGCCCGAAACCAAGGTACATGCCCTTGACTGGAATCGAACCTGGGACCCTTGAGTCTGCAGGCCGACACTCTAACCGCTGAGCCAAACCGGTTAGGGCCATGAGTTTATTCTTGTATGTGCCCTGACTTGGAATTGAACCCACAACCTTGGGGTATCAGGACGATGCTTTAACCAACTGAGCTACCTGGCAGGGCAAAATCAGCTATTGATAGATAAAACAAAATACACGTAGTAATCTCTGTTTTCTTTCCTACAAGGTTATTTGGCATAAGATTATTCAAAAACTGTCATTTTGGATAGACATTTTCATTTAGCTAGTATTTCAGTGATTATATTTCATGCAACAGCTGTGAGGTGAAGGTTCAGCAGAAGCCAGGGAATTCATTTGCGTGATAGCAATTTACATTTTCTCCCTAGTGGGGTGGGGAAGGAGACTTAAGAAAAATTTAAGGAAGAAACAGAAAAAAGACATGAGACATATTCTGTGGTCCTAAATATGAAATAAGCAAACCAAATGAAAAACATAATTACACCAAATAAAATTGGGGTGACTTATTTTCCTTCCTAAATAATTAGAGTAAAAGCTTGTCTCTTTTTTAAGACCTTGATTTTTCTAAATATTCACCACAATAAATAGCTATAATTAGGATTCATCACACATAATCAGTTTCCAAATTATTTCATGAATACATTATCTACTGCAATGAGCCCCATTTACCCCCAATCTTTACCAGTTGAAGTTTCACAATCATCTTTTAAATCAATACTTTTAGCAAACAAATGTTTGCATGTCCAGGGTACCTATGTTTGGCATTCTTTGATCCATTAAATGTTTTAGTCTCAATATATTTTGGATATTTAAACCATTTTGATTTGGCATGTGCTCTGAAGGTAGTAGTATTCCAAGAGCCCTCTCACTGCATGCTAAGTGCTGTTCTCTGACTCCCAGCCAGAGCTCGGATGTTGGCAGGGTTGATTGCTCAAATGTAGTGATTTTATTTTCAACCTTTGCATACTAAAATTACTAGTGCATAGCCTAAACCTGAAGCTTCCAGAGTTTTCCTCTTAAAAACGGAATAAAAACGTAATTGAACATTGCTATAAAATAATTCAGATAATCTTTGAAATTGAAGAAATGTGAAAATAGGCTGTCACAATAAAATTAGTGCTGGTTTGTGACATTCAGTAATAGCTGAGAAACCTAAAAAAATGTATAGTCATTCTTGGGGCATGTTTCATATTTTCCTACTTTTACGTTATAAAGGCAGCATCTTTGGTTGGGTCCTCCCCATTGTAGATCCTGAGTAAAAGATGTGAGAGCAAGGAGTTATTTGGGAGGGGATGCCAAGAAGTACAAACAGGGAAGTGAAGTGGGACAGGGAGGGGAAGGGCGCTCATGTAGAGCGCAGGTCCAGGCAGGTATAGTGCTGGGACCTAGGACTCAGCCACAATGGAGAACATGGAGACAAAAATGTTGAACACACCTCAGAGTTGCCCCTCCCAAGGCGCTAAGGAGCTGGGTACCATTTACCAACTCCAATCCGTATCTGGCTGGCGGCTACTCCTGGGGATGCTACCTTCCCTTCACATCCTGTATGAACCACGAGAAAACCCTCAGGTGGGGTTACAGAGGTTTGCAGGAGGTTGCCAGTGGCACATACCAGAATGTTGAATGCTAATAGTATATGAGTGTCTGTTCAGGGGAGGTGGCTAAGAACATGGGTTTCCATCACACAGACCTAGTTAAGTCCTGATTCTGCCACTTATGTGTGAAACTGAGCCAATTGCCTAAGCTATCCAAGCCTTAGCTTCTTTTGTAAAATACACTAGAATTTGCCTCCGAGGGTCTTTCAAGAATTAAAGTGAGATGCTGCACAAGACAATCTTCTTCCTCCTCATCTTCTGAGGAAGGCTCATCTCAAAGGGAGGGTTGTTCTTTCTCGGCAGCATTACTTCCAGACAGTAACTCCTTCAGTTCTGGAGGCTAAATTGGTACCGCGAGGCCCAAATCAAAGTGTTGGCAGGGCTGCACTCCTCCGGAGGAACGAGGGAAGAACCTGTTTTCGCTTCCTCCAGATCCCAGTGGCTGTCAGATTTCCTTGGCTTGTGGCTGCATGACATCATTCTTTGACCTGATGGTCACATTGCCTTCTCTTCTAAAACTTCATTCTGTCTCCCCTTCCTAGGATGCATGATTGTATTTAGGGCCCACACAAATAATCCAGGATAATCAAGATCCTTAATTGAATTACATCTAAAGGACCCTCTCTCCTGAGTGTACCCAGAGGTCAGAGTGGGACCATCCAGTTTGCAGCTCCGTGGAACCATAAAGGACACACTCAGGGGGCAGACTCAGTGAGCACCAAAGCCCCATTGAAGCAAGTCTTGCCCCAGAGGGGTGTCTCCAGCACAGAAGTTCTCCCACTGCAGACACAGCTGATTCTCACAGCCAATTGGCCTGGAGGTCAATTCCTCTCAGCGATACCTACAACAATCAAGGCTTAACTACAACAAGACTATGCACAAAGACCACAAGGGGGTGCACCAAAAGTGTCCTCCTCAGGTAATAGGGGAGGCTGAACCATTGGGCCCTAGAGGACACTTAGCACAGAAAACCACTTTATAAACACAGGGAAGCATAAAAAATGCGGAGACAAAGAAACAGGACACAAATGACAGAAATGGAGGAAAGCAAACTACTGGATATAGAGTTCCAAATCACACTTTTAAGGTTTTTCAAGAATTTTCTAGAAACTGCTGATAAACTTAATGAGACCTACAAGAAATCTAATGAGACCCTCGAGGTTGTGATAAAGGACCAACTAGAAATTAAGCATACACTGACTGAAATAAAGAATATTATACAGACTCCCAACAGCAGACCAGAGGAGCGCAAGAATCAAGTCAACGATTTGAAATACGAAGAAGCAAAAAACACCCAACTGGAAAAGCAAAATGAAAAAAGAATCCAAAAATGCGAGGATAGTGTAAGGAGCCTCTGGGACAGCTTCAAGTGTACCAACATCACAATTATAGGGGTGCCAGAAGAAGAGAGAGACCAAGATATTGAAAACCTATTTGAAGAAATAATGACAGAAAACTTCCCCCACCTGGTGAAAGAAATAGACTTACAAGTCCAGGAAGCGCAGAGAACCCCAAACAAAAGGAATCCAAAGAGGACCACACCAAGACACATCATAATTAAAATGCCAAGAGCAAAAGACAAAGAGAGAATCTTAAAAGCAGCAAGAAAAAGAAAGTCAGTTACCTACAAGGGAATACCCATACAACTGTCAGCTGATTTCTCAACAGAAACTTTGCAGGCCAGAAGGGAGTGGCAAGAAATATTCAAAGTGATGAATGCCAAGGACCTACAACCAAGATTACTTTATCCAGCAAAGCTATCATTCAGAATTGAAGGTCAGATAAAGAGCTTCACAACTCCATCAAAAAACTACTAGACTTAATACATGAATTTGGCAATGTAGCAGGATACAAAATTAACCCCAAGAAATCTGAGGCATTTCTGTACACCAATAGTGAACTCTCAGAAAGAGAGATTTTAAAAAAATCCCATTTACCATCGCACCAAAAAAATTAAGCTACCTAGGAATAAACTTAACTAAAGAGGTAAAAGACCTCTACTCAGAAAACTACAGGACGTTGAAAAAAGAGATAGAGGAAGACATAAACAGATGGAAGAATATACCGTGTTCATGGATTGGTAGAATCAACATCATTAAAATGTCCATACTACCCAAAGCAATCTATAAATTCAATGCACTTCCCATTAAAATACCAGTGGCATACTTCACAGATCTAGAACGAATGCTCCAAAAATTCATCTGGAATAAAAAAGACCCCAAATAGCTGCAGCGATCCTGAGAAAGAACAAAGTGGGTGGGATCTCAATACCAGATATCAAGCTGTATTACAAAGCCACTGTTCTCAAAACTGCCTGGTACTGGCACAAGAACAGACATATAGATCAATGGAATAGAATAGAGACCCCAGAAATCAGCCCAAACCAATATGCTCAATTAATATTTGACAAAGGAGGCAAGAACATACAATGGGGCCAAGATAGTCTCTTCAATAAATGGTGTTGGGAAAATTGGACAGATACATGTAAGAAAATGAAACTAGACCACCAACTTACACCATACACAAGAATAAACTCAAAATGGATAAAGGACTTAAATGTACAACGGGAAACCATAAAAATTCTAGAAGAATCCAAAGGCAACAAAATCTCAGACATATGCCGAAGCAATTTCTTCACTGATACAGCTCCTAGGGCACTTGAAACTAAAGAGGAAATGAACAAATGGGACTACATCAAAATAAAAAGCTTCTGCACAGCAAAAGAAACCATCAACAAAACAACAAGAAAACCCACTGTGTGGGAAAACATATTTGCCAATGTCATATCTGATAAGGGCCTAATCTCCAAAATTTATAGGGAACTCATACAACTTAACAAAAGGAAGATAAACAATCCAATCAAAAAATGGGCAAAGGATCTAAATAGACACCTTTCAAAAGAGGACATTCAGAAAGCCCAGAGTCATATGAAAACATGCTCAAAGTCACTAATCATCCGAGAAATGCAAATCAAAACAACAATGAGGTACCATCTCACACCTGTCAGGCTGGCTATCATCAACAAATCAACAAATGACAAGTGCTGGAGAGGATGTGGAGAAAAAGGAACACTTGTGCACTGCTGGTGGGAATGCAGACTGGTACAGCCACTATGGAAGACTGTATGGAGTTTCCTCAAAAAACTGAAAATGGAACTCCCATTTGACCCTGTGATCCCACTTCTAGGAATATATACCAAGAAACCAGAAACACCAATCAGAAAGGATATATGCACCCATATGTTCATAGCAGCACAATTCACCATAGCTAAAATCTGGGAACAGCCTAAGTGCCCATCAGTAGATGAATGGATTAGAAAGCTGTGGTACATCTACATGATGGAATACTATGCTGCTGTAAAAAAAGAAGGAACTCTTACCATTTGCAACGGCATGGATGGAATGGGAGAGCATTATGCTAAGTGAAATAAACCAGTCAATGAAGGAAAAATGCCACATGATCTCACTCATTCATGGATAATAAAGACCATTTTAAACTTATGAACAATAATAGATACAGAGGCAGAGCTGCCTCAAACAGATTGTCAAACTGCAGTGGGAAGGCTGGGGAGGTTTGGGGGGCAGGAGGTAGGGGAGTAAGAGATCAACTGAAGGACTTGTATGCATGCATATAAGCATAACCAATGGACATAAGACACTGGGGGTAGGGGAGGCCAGGGGATTGTCAAGGGCGGGGGAAAAAAGGAGACATATGTAATACTCTTTGTAATACTTTAAGCAATAAAACAATAAAATAAAATAAAATAAAATAAAGAGCTTCACAGATAAGAAAAAGCTAAAGGAGTTCATCACCACCAATCCAGTATTATATGAAATGCTGAAAGGTATCCTTTAAGAGGAAGAAGAAGAAAAAGGTAAAGATACAAATTATGAACAACAAATACACATCTATCAACAAGTGAATCTGAAAATCAAGTGAATAATCTGATGAACAGAATGAACTGGTGATTATAATGGAATCAGGGGCATAGAAAGGGAGTGGACTATTCTTGGG
The DNA here is from genome assembly GCF_963259705.1 of Myotis daubentonii. Lineage (NCBI taxonomy): Eukaryota > Metazoa > Chordata > Mammalia > Chiroptera > Vespertilionidae > Myotis > Myotis daubentonii. The sequence continues at coordinate 11,008,453 of NC_081856.1, read as the reverse complement.
GGGGAAAGGAGTGAGGGAGATGGGGGAAAGACTTGGACAAAAATCCTGCTCCTATGGATGAGGACAGTGGGTGGGGAGTGAGGGCGGAGAGTGGGGTGGGAACTGGGTGGAGAGGAGTTATGGGGGGTAAAAAGAGGAACAACTGTAATAATCTGAACAATAAAGATTTAATTAATCAAAAAAAACCTGTATTTATGTGAAATGTCCCCCCTCCCCCGCCCTTCCCATAGGCATATCCCTGGAGGCATATCCATACAGAATGCAGATTAGAGACTAGTCTCTGTTAACACTGCAGAAGTACCAGTAGGGAACCTCTTTAATACCTGGCATGGATGAAAGTTCCAGGTCCCGACTCAGCCTTTTCTGACACAAACGTGGCTTGGGGCAGGGGAGTTAGGGGATGGGGTGCCTGGGACACCTCATTCCAATCAGGGGAGAGGGAAGTATAGGCTCTCCACGCGGCCTTTGCTGGCCTGGCTGGGATGCAGCCACAGTTCTTTTCCGGGGTATTTGGCTGGAACAGCATAGTGATGGTGTAAAAGTCTTCTGTCTTAGCAGATTGCCCGTTTCCTATGCCTTTGGCAAAGCGGCCTTTGGTTGTTTATTTTTTCCTGCACCCTTGGTTTTTCTGAGTAGTCTACTTCTCCAGTACCCTATTTGGAATATGTGAGGCAAAAATCATCATTTGGGGACTTAAGTCCAAAGTGTCTAGCCAATATTCCTCCTTCTCTCCATCTTACAGAGACTTCTTTTTTTTTTTTTTTAATTAAATCTTTATTGTTCAGATTATTACATTTGTTCCTCTTTTTCCCCCCCCCATAACTCCCCTCCTCCCAGTTCCCGCCCCACCCTCCGCCCTCACTCCCCACCCACTGTCCTCATCCATAGGTGCACGAGTTTTGTCCAGTCTCTTCCCACATCTCCCACACCCCTTTCCCCCCCAAGAATAGTCAGTCCATTCCCTTTCTATGTCCCTGATTCTATTATAATCACCAGTTCATTCTGTTCATCAGATTATTTATTCACTTGATTCTTAGATTCACTTGTTGATAGATGCATATTTGTTGTTCATAATTTGTATCTTTACCTTTTTCTTCCTCTTCCTCTTCTTAAAGGATACCTTTCAGCATTTCATATAATCCTGGTTTGGTGGTGATGAACTCCTTTAGCGTTTCCTTATCTGTGAAGCTCTTTATCTGACCTTCAATTCTGAATGATAGCTTTGCTGGATAAAGTAATCTTGGTTGTAAGTTCTTGGTATTCATCACTTTGAATATTTCTTGCCATTCCCTTCTGGCCTGCAAAGTTTCTGTTGAGAAATCAGCTGACAGTCGTATGGCTATTCCCTTGTAGGTAACTGGGTTTCTTTCTCTTGCTGCTTTTAAGATTCTCTCTTTGTCTTTTGCTCTTGGCATTTTAATTATGATGTGTCTTGGTGTGGTCCTCTTTGGATTCCTTTTGTTTGGGGTTCTCCGCACTTCTTGGACCTGTAAGTCCATTTCTTTCGCCAGGTGGGGGAAGTTTTCTGTCATTATTTCTTCAAATAGGTTTTCAATATCTTGGTCTCTCTCATCTTCTGGCACCCCTATAATTCTGATGTTGTTACGCTTGAAGCTGTCCCAGAGGCTCCTTACACTATCCTCGCATTTTTGGATTCTTTTTTCATTTTGCTTTTCCCGTTGGGTGTTTTTTGCTTCCTCGCATTTCAAATCATTGACTTGATTCTTGCGCTCCTCTGGTCTGCTGTCGGGAGTCTGTATAATATTCGTTATTTCAGTCCGTGTATGCTTAATTTCTAGTTGGTTCCCCAATATAGCATCGAGGGTCTCATTAGTTTTCTTGTAGATCTCATTAAGTTTATCAGCAGCTTCTAAACAGTTCTTGAGAGACCTTAAAAGTGTGGTTCTGAACTCTATATCTTCCTTTGACAATTTTGTCCTGTTTCTTTGTCTCCGCATTTTGTTATGCTTCCTTGGTGCACCCCCTAGTGGTCTTTGTTCGCAGTCTTATAGTTAAACCTTGATTTTTGTAGCTAATCCCAGGGAGGGTTTGACCTCCAGGCCAAGTGGCTATGAGAATCAGCTGTGTCAGCAGTGAGAGAACTTCTGTCCTCTAGGGAGGTGCTAATTTAGCCTTTGCCTGAGGCTATCCAGTAAATGCCTCTCTGCAGGGCTTGGGTAGGGCGGGTCGCACAGGATCAACAGGGTGGGCCGGAGAGAGCAGTTATGGCGGCTCTCAGTCCTGTCCCCAGGGGCTCTGCCTCTCTGAGTCCCAGCACCCGCTGCAAAGCTGGGAGAGAAAGCTGCACTCGCTCTGACCGAAGCCAGACAGTCCCGCTTCTCCCGTTTGAGTCTGGGTCCCTAAAGACTCGCCTGTATCTGGAGCTCAGAGTCTGCGACTCCCTCCCGATTGAAAACAACAACTGCGCCCTCCGCCGCCAGCCCGCTCCACGCACTCCGCACCTCAGAATTTGACTTCAGCACTGCGCCTCCTCTGAGTGCCCCTATGGGTTTCTCTTTCCTCCTAGTTGTAAGACTTCCACTCAGCCAGCGTTCCTGTGGTTCTGGGTGATGTCCCTTCCGTCTTTTAGTTTTACTTTTGAAGTAGTTGTTCAAAGCAGCAAACTCCGGCGTTAACCTATGCCGCCATCTTGGTTCTCTCCCAGAGACTTCTTATATTTGTTTATATACAGGGTGAGGCAAAAGTAGGTTTATGGTTGGAAGTGTGAAAAACACAGAATTTAATCTTGTATGATTGCTTATTAATGAATGTATTATTTTCCATATGAACAACTGTAATCCGACTGTTGCCCAGCCCGGTGGAGCACCAGGGTGTTTCCGCCGTCCGTAGCAAGGGGAATAGGAAGAAGCAGATCAACTGTACTCTATCCTCCTCAAATCTGCTGTCCAAGGAACTGCCCCTTCTGTTTTATAAACAAGTCAGCATAAGCCTATTAGGTTCATATTTATAACATTTTCTGAAAAAAGGAAAAAAAATACACACTGTCTTATTTTTAATGCATAGTGTGGCTGAGATGTCTGCCATGAAGAGAATACTAGGTATGGGAAGGAAGAGAGGCAAAGAGGCCATGCAACACGCAGGGCCTGAGCGTGGCTCTCGAAGTCATCGATTCAGTTCCGAGTCCTTCAGTGTCTGTGAAGCCACGGCTGATGCCACATGTGGCTTCCCTGGGAGAAGCTTGGAGAGCCTTGCAAAGAACTCGGGCGACCATGAAACCTCTGTGCCAGGCAAGACTTTGCAGACTGGTCAATTGCGAAATCCTTAAAAGTCGTTGTGCTTAAAGATGTCACAAATTTTTTTTAAGCAAAATTACATTTGTCCCAATTTTCCAGAACTTTTATATCATAATACATGGCTGTCAACAGTATGCTACCTGCAGAGATTAAAGTATAAAAAATGAAATATACTTAGCTATGGCTTTAGGAGAGATACAGTTTTAACAATAAATGAGAAAACGGATCCTTTTTCAAAAAATTTCATACAATAAAAGAGAACGTTGAAAAAAAAAAGAATGCAGATTAGTGACTGCCTGGGGCTAGGGCGGGAGGACAGGGAGGGGGCACTGGGAAAGGGAGGCGACTGTTACTGGGTCTGGGTTTCTTTGGAAGTGCTGCTAACGTCCCACAATTGGCTCCTCTGAGGGGGCGTGGCTAGGCCCTGGGGGCGTGACTCTCGGGGCGGGACAAGCCGGTTTAAAGCCAGGCTGAGGCACAGCCGCCCAGGCGGCGGTGGCTGTTACTCCTGGAGCCACGGAGGAGTGCGCTTGCCTCTGTGTCCTGACCTCTTCGAGGGGATGTCAGTGTAGTCAGGAGTGCCAGGGCCCAGCTGAGACGGCAGTGGCCGATGGCAAGCGGTGTCCTCAGAAGCGCCAGCACTCAGCTGAGATGTCAGCAGCCTACTGCAAGCCGGCCCCGGCCCCGGCAGAAAAGCACATTGAGGCTGACAAGGCAGCGGGGTGCTGTGCGGGGAGTGGAGGAATCGCGAGTCCCATGCCGCCCCCGCCGCCCCCGCCCTGCTCACTGCAGGACCTGCCGGTGGAGATGCTGGTGGAGATCTTCGCCTTGCTCCCCAGCACCGATCTGCCCAGCCTGGCCCTGGCCTGCACCAAATTCTACCACATCCTGCACACCGACAGCATCTGGAGACGGCGCTGCCGGGAGGAGTATGGCGTTCGTGAAAAGTTGCAGAATCTGGAGACGATAGGTATGTCTTATCGAGAAGTCTATGCGAAGCTGCTCCACCCATACAGACACATTTTGGGATTGTGGCAGCTAGATACTGAGGGCTATAGAACACTGCTGAATGTCGTGGTGGACGGCTTAGGCGTTACTGGTTGGACGTACGGGCCTTGCTTTAACACCCGTGTGGATGGCCCACTGCAATTCAAACCCGCGTTCAGAATTCGCCTGACAGAAAGGAAGTCAGCCGTGGTGGAGTGCATGGAAGGCCGCCACAGCAGGCCCCACCACCGCCAGATGCAGATTCAGAAGGACAGGCTCACCACCCAGTGCAACAAGACAGACCACCGAAGGGATTCACCAACGCGGCTTAGGGACGAATGGGGGCGGGTGCTGGTGCAGGAGGACAGACAGCAGTATGACTGCCTGACCTACCGCCGCCTCTACCTCCCGCCGAGTCACCTGGATGACCTCATCAGGCCAGGCCTATTCCAATGCAAATGCAATGCCTATGACCTATCAATTGCCATGCTCAGCTTCCATGGGAAGTATGCCAGGGTCACGAAGGTCACGGGAGACTCCAACCCGAGTTTAGAGATCCACCTCATGCGCCGCATCCAGCTGCCAGATGGCGAGATCTTCCGCAATTTCAACGAGCTCTCCCGCGTGGTCCAGGAGATTGACGAGCAGGTGATCCGGAAGCAGCAGCAGCAAGAAGACGGGACTGAGGACAGCGAGGGCCATGGCTGGCAGAGCCCTGCCCAGCCCAGCGTCAGAGTGTCCGGGGCTGCAGCTTTGGAGGAGCCGCCTGTTCCCTTTGTTCTGCCTGTGGGCGTGCTCTCAAGAGACCAGAACTACCCCCGAACCTGCAGGGTGTGTTTCTATGGCGTGGACACTCATACTTATACCGTTGCCTTACATGGCTTCGCCTACACCAGGCGCTTCCCTGGAGTCTTCATCCTGTTCGATGAGAACCACTTCGGGTTCATCTCGCTGCAGGTGAATTACTTCATCCTGTTCGGCAGAGTCCAGAACACCTTCCAGAATGTGGAGGCACCATCCCCCCAGGCCTTCCTGGAGGTGCTCAAGAACATTCAGTCCGGACCCCCTGGGAGGAGCAGCTTGCATACACTTTGAAGATTTGACCTTCTGACCAGGTTACCCACCTTTGTTTGTTTTTTAAATCCTCACCCGAGGATATTTTCCCATTGATGTTTAGAGAGAGTGGGGGAGAGAGGGAAAGACAGAAATATCAATGTGAGAGAAACACATCAGTTGGTTGTCTCCCACCCAAGCCCTGACCAGGGCCAGGCTGGGTAGGAGCCAGCAACTGAGGTAGAAATAAACCTTAGACCAGTGGTCTCAACCTTCCTAATGCTGCGACCCTTTAATACAGTTCCTCATTGTTACAAATTGAACATAATTAAAGCATAGTGATTAATCACAAAAACAATATGTAATTATATGTGTTCCGATGGTCTTAGGCGACCCCTGTGAAAGGGTCGTTCGACCCCCAAAGGGGTCTCGACCCACAGGTTGAGAACCGCTGATCTAGACCTTCAAGAAAGGCTTTCAAGTCCATTTGAACATGACACCTGTGTGCTAAAGGACTCAGTGACTCATTTAGCGTTTGCTTCCTAGAAGAAGCAAGTCCTTAGTAAGACCTTTGGAGACCCCAAGCACCAAAAACAGTCCCCAACTCTTTATGTATACTCTATGCCTTTGTCGGTTAGAACTGCATTCCACTGTCAATAATAGAGAGCCACCCAACAACAGCAGTTTAAATAAAGTAGTTTATTTCTCTGTCAAGAAGTCCAGATGTAGTTGAGGGCTTCAACAATACCCTGAAGTTATCATGAGCAAGGTCCTTTATTTTTCTCATGTGAGAAAGTGGGCATGGGTTCTATCTTTGTCATCTCAGAGTCCAAGATAGCTTCTGGAGTTCCAGTCATCCATATGTATACCATCTGGGCAGCAGGTAAAAAAGGAAGCACAGAAAGGCAGAAAGAGCTCTCACCTCCTTCCCTTCCAAGGAGCTTTCCCAGAAATTATGCACTTTCCTTTGTATCTTGTTGGCCAGAACTTCGTCACATGGCCACCTCTTGCCACGATATAGGAACAAAAACATAATTTCCCAGTAAAATACTGGGAAATTGTCCAGGGCTTTAAAATATACATATTTTTATTGATTTTAGAGAGGAGAGGGAGATAGAGAAACATCAATGAGAATCATCGATGGGCTGCTTTCTGCAGGGTCCCTACTGGGAATGGCTGCCGGGAGCCGGTCCATCCTTGCTGTTTCAAAGGACCTGGCATATATGGCATACTGTTCTTAATATGTTTGCTCACCTTCTTGGCACTATGTGTTTTAACCAAGGTCTCCTCTCTGAGAACGGTTGCTTCCCCAGGAAGGGATTTTCCCCTGAAGTTAGGGAGGGAATAAAACCCCTCAACTAAGTGCCAGGCGGGTAATTAATCACTTTAACTATGAACAATCATGCTTAAGCTACATAATCTTTACTCCCTGGAATGGAGATAAGAAACGCCCTAACCTTTGTAATAGAGATTGATAGGATTGAATCAACTGGTATAAATACAGATGTAACAAGACAGCAAGACACAGAACTTAGAAGACAGAACCAAGAGAGACAGAATCTAGGCACAGAACCTACACAGAACGTTCTCTAGAGACAGAACTTCGTTGGAGAGAACATGGCAAAAGATCCTGGACAGAAACTGGCCTCAGAACCTAGAGACAGAACCTAGCGAGAGAACATGGCAAAAGATCCTGGACAGAAACTGGCCTCAGAACCTAGAGACAGAACCTAGCGAGAGAACATGGCAAAAGATCCTGGACAGAAACTGGAGACAGGACCTAGAGACAGAACCTAGCGAGAGAACATGGCAAAAGATCCTGGACAGAAACTGGCCACAGAACCTAGAGACAGAACCTAGCGAGAGAACCTGGCTGAAGAACCTAGAGAGAACCTGGCTACAGAACCTGGATAGAACATGGCAAGAGAACCTGACTAGAACCTGGTGACTGAACCTGGCTGGAGAACCTAGCAAGAGAATATGGACACAGAACCTGGCTGGAGATCCTAACCAGAACTTCACTGGAGATCCTGACCAGAACTTGGCTGGAGATCCTGGCTAGGCTGCTGATCAACTGAACACTGTCTCCGTGTCATTCCTTCTTCGCCGACTCCGTCCACACCTTTGGGGACCCCTGGACCTGCTGGGGTTGGACCCCAGCAAATGGCATTGAGCCAACAGCCTGGGCATGTGTCCTGACTGGGAATCAAACTGATATTCTGGCGTATAGGTTGACACTCAACCACTGAGACATACTAGCTGGGCACCCAGGACTGTTACCAGGAATGAGAGAATGGTATTAGAGGGCAAACTAGCACTCTTTTCCTTAATGTCCTATTATGCAATGTGTTTTTACTCCCACATTATCCCTCAGCAAAAAATAAGTAACTTATATTCAAATCCTAACGAAGTCCCTCATATTATAGGGCAATCTCATATGCATTATTTTGTGCAAAAAAGTAGTGTGTGTGATGTGTGTGGGGGTGGTGGTGGTAGTGAAGATGTGAGTCTGAAGTAACCACAATACCACAGTACATATTTATAGGGATCCCCAAGGCAATCAGTTAAAATAAAAAAGCAAAAGAAGAGCATCACTCCCCATTACTTACCAGTAGGCTGTGCACAGTGATCTTCCAAAGGGCGGGAAAGAGTAATTTGACATTGGAGAAACCTGAGAAACATTACTTCTGCCACATGACCAAGATCAATCAACAGTCATGTTACATTGATAAGTGACCTTGATATGGTCACTTTACTTTTGTGATCTTTCTCCCAAAATCCAGTGTAGAAAAAATAGACTAATTGCAATAGAGGGGCATCTTCCAAAATACTTGACCCGTAGTCCTCAAAATCATTAGGTCATCAAAAGCATTTACAATCATTAATGGACTTTTTGTTGTTTTAATCCTCACCTGAGGATATGTTTTATTATCATTATTTTACAGAGCCCAAAGCAGGAATTCATGGGTGGGGTCCAGCGGCCTGCCCCGATCGGGGTGGGGGTGGGGGCCGATCGGGGGCAGGGCCAGCGGGAGTGGAGGGGTGGGGGCACAGGTAGTTGGCCGGCTGGCCCTACCCCCTGGTCAAACTCCTGGTGGAGGGGATAATTTGCACATTAGCCTTTTATTAATAGGATTTTAGAGACAGAGAGATGTGAAATATCGATTGGTTGCCCAACATACATTCCCTGACTGAGGACCAAATCTGCAACCTAGGTATGTGCCATGACTAGGAATCAAACCCACAACCTTTTAGTGTATGGGATGATGCTCCAACCAAATAGCCCTTTATGATAGTATCTCTAGAAAAAGCACAAATGTTTTACATTTTTATTAAATCCTATTTATCTAATTTTCGTCTTGTTGCTGGTGTTTTTGGTACCATATTTAAGAAATAATTGCCAATCTTAAGGTCATAAAGATATGTCCTTGTGTTCTAAGAATTTTAATTTTAGCTCTCAAATTTAGGTCTTTGTTCCATTTTATTAAATTAATTTGTATACAGTGTGAATTAGAGGTCCAGCCTCGTTCTTTTACATGTAGATACCCAGTTTTCACAGCACCATTTGTAGAAGGGATTATTCTTTCCCCCATGGAATGGTCTTTGGCACCATGGTCAAAAATCAATTGCCCATAGATATATGGATTTATTTCTGGACTCTCAAGTCTATTCCATTGGTCAATTATGTCTGTCCTTATGGCGATACCACATGTTTTATTAATGTAGCTTTTTACTAATGTAAGCTTTGGAACAGGGAAGGAAATGTGAGTCCAATTTTCTCTTCTTTTTCAAAATTGTTTCGGCTATTTCAAAGTCCCTTTCAATTCCATTATTAACTAAGCATTGACTTCCCAATTTCTGCAAAAAAGTGCATTGAGATTTTAATAGGCATTGCACTAAATTTGTAGACTTCTTTGGGGAATATTGCTATTTTAACAACATTAAATCTTCCAATCCATGAATACAGGATCTTTCCATTTGTTTAGGTCTTACTTAGTTTCTTTCAGCAAGATTTTGCACTTATCAGCGTACAGTCCTGCACCTCCTTAGTTAAATTTATTTGCAGGTGTTTTATTGTCTTAGATGCTACTGTAAATAGCACTGCTTTCTTAACTTCCTTTTTGTATTGTTCATTGCTAAGGTTTAGAAATAAAATGGACTTTTATCTATTGATCTTCAATCTTGTCACTTTGCTGAATTCATTTATTAGCTTTAACATATTTTTGTGGAGTCTCTATAAGATCATGTCACCTGTGAATAGTTTTACTTCTTTTCCCATTTGGATGTCTCTTATTTCTTTTTCTTGCCTAATTATTATAGACTGACTGTACTTTTAGCAACAGATGAGAAAGAAGCATTCCAGGCTTGCTATTCAGTACTATTTTGAAAATCTAGGAATGTAGACCTATTACTTCCCATGTCTGTAGATAATGTCATGAAAAGGACAGGAAGCACATTAGTCTTTGTAGCTAAAAAACCTATACCATATAAACATTCCAATGTCAACATTATAAATTATAAACAGTAATAAAACAAAATTTTATACCTGTTTTGCACTGAATTATCTTTAAGACAATTTAAAATGAAGAAATAGAAACAAACTTGAGAAACCATTTTTACATTGAACATTTATTAAAGAAATTATACAAAATGAAATCCTAAAGGACGCATCTGGAATAAATTATAATAAATTTCAATACAAATAAGTATGTATGTGTATATGTGCATGAATCCAGGAATATGCACATACTCAGATATTTATAGTGAATGGCATTGCTTTATGTATTACTAAGAGATTATCTTTTAATTAAGGTATCTGAATTACTGGGTTTTAAAATGCTTTAAATACAATATCCAGGTAAATCAACAAAAGGCCACTCAACTTTTGAAACTATTAGAATCCAGAATCTCTCATTTGAGATCATTATCCCCAACACTTATTGAAAGTTTCCAATAGAAGCTATTTTACAAATATTAGAATGGCTCCTAAAAAAAAGAAAAAGAATGTGCATGGTGGTGAATGGTTTTATTTCTTTAAGAAATGCATTTTTGGTACCATTATTACAAAAATTCATTATATTTATATAATTGCATATAAAAATATATATAGAATATAACCTAAACACAAATTTAGAAGGATATAAACATTTTTCAAATATAAAAACTTTGTGTTATTAAAAAGCTGTTCAACAAAGTAGTTATGTTTGTTGTGTATAATTATAAGACTTAACTAAAAATATTTAAAATTTATTAACCCAAATAAGAATTATAAAAATGTTATCCAAAAAGCATTTATTTTGACATTCAGGTACAGAATTGTGATGCAGCCAAAAATTGTCAAGGGCCCTCATGAATTGAACACTGTCTTTTATGTGAATGAACAGGGCAAGCTAAAAGCAGATGAGAGATGGGTACTGAAGACAACAAAAGGATGGCAAAGATGCAACGGTTAAGTTTCTAGTCTGATGCAATCAACTACTGCAGGACGGGTAACGTTAAAAGTGCTTAAAACAAAAAAAATCAATGTCACTAATTACTCTTCATTGCCATAAAATGTAAGCTATCTTTATATTGAGTCGTCCACATTTCAACTATTGATATGCCATAGCATTACTATTACTACAGTGCCTTGTTCCATCAAACTCCCAGCATTTTATCTCTGTAATTTATCTTACACATGTACATAGATACTAAAAGTTTAAATATTTTTATTTACTATTTTAATATTTTTCTTAAAGATGCAGGATTTCACCTTGCATCAGTTATGTGAACATGACAGGGGTGAACTAAGTAAAAACAGAATATAAGAATATGTGATACCATGACATCAGGATCTGGAACAAATGAAGTTTTCTACCTCTTGCTCCATTTTCTAGATAAAGGGTAGAAAGGAAAAGTAGTAAGTTTCAATGTGGAAACGCTAAGGAAACATTATTCTATTGCTTTTTTTTTTTTTTTTTTTCAGTAAACACCCTTAAGAATTTATTACCCATGTATATATCTGATAGTGAAAACAAAAATTTAGTTCAGTATTTAAGACTATCACATAAACTGAGATCACTGATGGGACTTCATTATTTAAATCCCTTTCAAATGAGTCTGAGATGCGATCATCTTATGTTAAATTCAAATAGTTATAATCAAGGCACTGATGTACCTATTTATAGGTACCAGTATTACATATATGATACCATGTAGGTACTACAGTATACTTTAGTAGGTAAACTAAATACTACATATACTAGTAGGTATATATTTGGTACCAGTAATATTTATATTATACTATATAGGTATCATCCAATATCTGTTTTTATTTTCTTTTTTCCAGTATCTATTTTAAAAGAACTGTAATGCCCACTGTAAAGCAAGATCAAGGAAAGAAAAAATAGGTATATCTTAAAAAGGAGCTACATATCTTCATTAATACTAACAGAAAATAAAGATTTTCCCATAATTTGCTCATATTATAGTTCCATTGTTTGAATATATTAAACAATGGTCTTTAAAAATTTTTATAAAATAAGTTAATTTCTTATATAGATTAGTTTACCTGAATAAGTGTTGTTTTGTCATAGTCCCTGCGATGCTGATAAATACACTGGCTGATTACTGCATACAAATTTTCCAACTGAAAAAGATTGTATTTCTGACTCTTTTTAACAACAGTCTTCAAAAGATTCTAAAAGAAAATATAAGTGTTTATATGTGAGAGATAAATTCTCTGAGATGTTTTAATTTAGAAGATTTAGGGAATTTTTAGCATATAAACCAGAGAGAGGACAGACAAAGTCATCTGATGCAACATGGCAGCCTCTGTAATTGGCTGTAGTTAACTTATCATTTTATGATCCTGGTCTCTGCCCTGGGTAACTTCCATCCTAAAAACTATAGCTGAGGAGGTTGCCAATTTCAATTCTAGTCATAAATCTCTACAGATGACCTAGATTAATAGGGAAAAAAGCACCGTTTTTGCAGGGTGTTTTATTACACTATCAGTGTATAGTAACTAATTTCCTTATGTGAAATAAAAAGAGAAAGAACTTCATAAATGATGAATTATCTCACCGCTTTAAAATTCTTTTTCTTATAAAAAGGATTTTCCATTGGCTTAGTGTTTTTTCTCATGACTGAAATGGTCATTGGATTTCTGTGATTCCTCAAGTCTGGCCCTAGCAGGCTATGTCATTACCTCATAAAACATGCCATATGGCTAAGTAAAAACTAACTAAAATAGTCATAGGTAACAGTCATAAAAACAATTTATGGGATAAATAATGTAGTCAGGTTTGTTAAAACTGTGCTATCAATATACTAGCCACCTCCAACCACCACATTTATAAGTTATTCTATGCCAAACTTACACTTTCATTAAAGATCATTATTTATTACAAGCCAAATTGATACAAAATACTAATACAGTTCTCTTTTGGTGGGCTATGTTACTCATCTGCACAATGATAGCATTACAATTTCAATTTACATACTTGTAATCGCTCGTGGTCCACAACAAGTGAGGGTATAGGCTGTGAAAGAATTGCCAAAGCCTTTTCAGCACTGATGAGCTGCTGTTGCTCTATTTGGGAATGTCTAGCTTGAGTCATTTGCAGAATCCACCTTTCTAGAACAAGTGATTAAATAACATTACTATTTGGTAAATAGACATTATAATGCCTAAAGTAAATATTAGGCAGATTAAATTGCAGGACATATTTATTAAGACACAAATACCAATTCTGGTATACTGATTCTGCTGTAAGATTAAAATGCTGCCACTTACACACTCAAAAATTAAGAACATTTGAGTATTTCTCAAATTGAGTATTTCAGGGGATCCTCAACTGTTTTCTACTTAGGCATAAGACTCACAGAATTTAAGAGCTGGAAGGAACCTGAGTATTCGAGAACTGGAGTTTCAAACGACTACCCACAGACCAAATCTGGCCTACCATTATAAATAAAGTTTTATTAGAACACAACCACTCCCATTTTACATATGCTTGTCAGTGTAGCTTTTCTGACAGGTTTGAGTAGTTGTGACAGATACTGTGGAGCTAAATATTTCATATATGGCACTATACAAAAAAGGTTTGCATATCCCTAATCTAGGACAATCTACTCACTGATAGATTAAAAAAATGAGGCCAAGAAAGGTGAAGAGGCTTTTCTAAGGTCAACTTACCTGTTATAAGACCCCAGACAAGAACTCAGTCTCTTAATATGTAAACAAGTACATGTCCCACTAAATAGTGTCCTTTTAAAGATGATAATAATAAAAGAAAAATAAAACAATTCTGAACCCAAACAAAACATACTAAATTACATAGTCATAAGATTAACATTTAAATCATCTATATTGGAAAGGCTGCATCCTAGCCCATTCTGCTATTACTCAAACACACTGGAACTCATTTCAAGGAAGTATTTGAAAAAGATTTACCTACAGCATATAAGTCACTGGGGGAAAAGTCTCCTCAACTCACTTAATACTTGTCATTGACTAAAAGAAAATGTTGACCTTATTCCTGCTCTTTTTACTTTTAAGACCAAATAACGTTTGCCTTTTCCAAAGATCAAACAAATCTACTGCCAAAGATCCAAGAAGATCCAGATGAAGACAATTCTCAATGAAAAACTTTGGAAGCAGAAATAGAATATAAATAATCTTGGACTTAACCTATGAATAGAGGAATGATTGAGGTTACAGTTGTTCTACACCACTCAGCAAGAGTCAGAGAAAACTGCTTATCTTGCTTAAAAATGAGGGTATCCTGCCAGCTTTTAAAAAAACAGCAGAGCCAAATCACTTCACTTCTTGCTTTAGATTAATTATTTTACTCAATCCTTAAAGTATCTCATTACCCTCAGCTATCTACCCCAATTCTGCAGAAGAGAAAACTAGACTGATAGGTCAAGAACCTTGCCAAAGGTCACAAGCTACCAAATAGTGGATGGACTAGGACAGTGGTTCTCAACCTTCCTAATGCCGAAACCCTTTAATACAGTTCTTCATGTTGTGGTGACCCCAATCATAAAATTATTTTCATTGCTACTTCATAACTGTAATGTTGCTACTGTTATGAATCGTAATGTAAATATCTGATATGCAGGATGTATTTTCATTGTTACAAATTGAACATAATTAAAGCATAGTGATTAATCACAAAAACAATATGTAATTATATATGCGTTTTCCGATGGTCTTAGACGACCCCTGTGAAAGGGTCGTTCGACCCCCAAAGGGGTCGCGACCCACAGGTTGAGAACCTCTGGACTAGGGGCTCAAATCCAGGTCTATTAGATGCCACAGTATTCTTTTAGCAACAGTGAATTTATTAGCTTCATAGTTATTAAAGATAATGCTATCTTTCCTAATGAATTAACACTGAACTATAAAAGACAGGACAAAGGACTAAATTGAGATGGTAATTAGTTGCTTAAGAACTTGGAGTAAAACATCTTTTAAAACTAGTAAGTTGTTTAATTGAGACCTACCTTTTGCTTCACTTTCATTAGAAACATTTATTACTTGAGAGCTTAAAGAATCTCCACTGCAAGTGATCTTATCTTTCTTCAGTTCTGTACTTGCTGCAGCCTTCCCAGATTCAAGTTCATTCTGAATACTACAGGTACTTGAGTTATTTCCCAAATCTATTTTGCTTTCAGAGCCATTTTGCTGCATCTCATTTTCTTCCATTGAAGACTCTCCTGTGTTTCCAGTCTCGATGTGGTCTACACTTATATCATGATTTTCCTCTGTATCACTCTCAATTTTGTCATCTGTGACATTTTGGCTGCCATCTTTGGTCTGTGAAATCTTCCTTCGTTTTGTGATGGTGCCTAAGTACCACTTCGACTTTTTGCGGATTTTCCTCTTCAACTGAGCTTCAGAGAATTAAAAGAAAAAGGATAAAAGAATTCAACAATTTTCTAAGTCTAGGTAAGTGGGGAGAAAAATACCTTGATATATAACAGGGTAAGCAAGTTTGAGAAACCACCATAGTTTTGAATGGTTTGTATAGAAACAGAAATATATAGTACTACAAGAAGGCAGAGAAGTGGGCAATGACCTGTCATTCTGAGGAGTTTGAGTTTTACCTTGAATAATTTTTTAAAAAATCTTGAATAATGCCCAGCCAGAGTGGTTCAGTGGTTGAGCATTAACCTATGAACCAGGAGGTCACGGTTCGATTCCTGGTTAAGGGTACATGCCCAGGATGCGGGCTCGATCCCCATTGTGGGATATGCAGAAGGCAGCGATCAATGATTCTTTCTCATCATTGGTGTTTCTCTCTTTCCCTCTCCCTCCCTCTCTGAAATCAATAAAAATGTATTTAAAAATAATAATAAAATAAAACCTTGAATAATTTTAAGGAGGGCAATGGATGATCTGTCTGCTGCATGTATTACAAAGAACATTTTGGCAGTAGTCTGAGGAAATGTTGTGGTGACCCCCAACCATAAAATTATTATGGAAGATTAAAAGCAAGAAAAGGCAAGATTAAAAAATGGCTTACATTTAAATGCCTATCATATAGTAGAAACTCTTCTAAGTTCTTAATGTATACTAAAAGTTACTGAAGTTTCACTTTAACCTGATCAGGTTTGTTACCATTATCAACATCATTTTACAGAGGTGAAACTAAGGTATACAAAGATTAAACTTTCTGCCTAGACCAGACACAGTATATAGCCATACTGTAACATGCTTGGGAGATTCATCTATACTGTTAAATGTAGGTGAAGTTTAATCATTCTCATTGTTGTACAATAGTCCACATTTTCAATTCTACTGCTGATGGACATTTGGGTTGGTCCAAGTGTTGGGCTATTTTGAATATTTGTTCTATGAACATTCTTGTACGTGTCTTTGGTAAACATAATGCATGTAATCCTGTAGGGGATATAGCTAGGAATGGATTGTTTTAAGGGAGTCATTTTTCATGTCCCCAATTTTCATATATATACTTGCTTAGAATTTGACTGAGAACCCTCTGGTAGTATAGGTTTCTTGCTGGTTTGCCTTTCTCATCCTTCCTTTCCCTCCTGCCTCTTCCCGTTTTTTTACTAAAGTAGGGCTTACCTATTTCAAATCAAGTATCCCAAAATGGAAAAACATGCAATACAATAAGGGAAAATTCCAACCCCAGTAAAACACACACACACACACACACACACACACACACACACACTTTTAAAATTTCTGTTTAAAAGCATTGGAGTCTAATAAGGTATTAAGGAATTAAGACAACTAAATCTGGGAAAACAAATGCAGAGCTGAGAGTTTCACATTCATGGGGCTTAAAGAACAAAAACTGGAATTAAGAGCCTGCCAAGGAAGAGAGGTCTTTGGAAAACCCACAGGCTTTGGGTTGGTACCCTATAAAGGTATACCCTAAAAATAAGGAGGAATAGGAAATGACGAGGATTTTAAGGAAATGAAAATCAGTTTCAAATCAAATCAATCCACAATTAGATGAAGATGAATTGGAACAGCAAGTGGCATATCATTACAACCTGGATTTCAAGAATGCATAGCTTCCTCCATATTAACCAAACCAATGTAATTCACTAAATCAATATAAATAAAGGAAACTGAGGGAGAAAGTAAATGGCATTGGAAGAGCATAAAGATTATAATTTCATAAGTAAAAATTACCCAAGTGCACTTACCAGGAGTGCTGCAAGCCACAGGAATGTTGAGCATCTTGAGCTTTTCATTCTGCTCTGGATCCAATCTTTTATCACCAGCAGAAGTGGAATTTTGCTTTGGCACCACATGGTAATAAGATGGGGCATATTTGGAGGAGCTACAACCTTATAACACATGAAATGTCAAATCAAATTTCTAGATTTCAAAATTACCTGAAGAATTAAAAGCACTCACAATACATCAAAAGCATCTTTTTCTATTGCCAAATAATTTTTCTACCTCTCTTCTTTCTAGATTCCTGAATTTCTTCACAAAGCTGTTCAAAGTCTTCATCAAGTTCTTCTTTAATTATTGCATAGGCAGTATCTCTTAAAGCACAGGCTCTGTGCCTAATAAGACGATCTGAAAAATGAATAAAGGATTTAAAATTTTCCCCTTTTATAATAACTTCCCAAAAATAAAGTTAACATTTTAGGTTTAAGATTGTAGCCATTACAATTCCTTTTTTTTTTAGTTTTATCATGAATAGTAAGTTACAAAAATTGTGTAATTATTTTCTTTGTGCTAATCTAGTGTCCTGGACATCTAATTCAATATGGCAGACTAAATCCAAACAATTTTATTGCTATGTCCTATCCAGACCCCTTTGAAATATCAGGAAAAAAATCTAAGAATCAATCAATAGCAAGATTAAATATAATGACAAAACAAACAAAAACAGAAAGGAAGTCTGTCAGTGTCATTAGTGAATAGAATGTAAAATAATTCTGGAAGAGATACAGAGATTACTGCATTGACAGAGAAACTAAGCAAAGACAATGAAAGAGCAACCCTACACGAGAAACACTGGAAGAAATCCTAAACTGAGTCCAACTACCATAAACTGGAATATACTGAGGCAGAAAGCAGACAATAAATGAATTACAAGGTTGATTGAATGGGTTTTATCAGTCCTCCTCACATGCAATAGTCTGCAATATTCACACCCAAGATGTAGATGACATCAATAGCTACAATATCAGAAGGGATGTTGGAGGGAGCTTCTAACATGGCATCTGGGCCTAAAGAAAAGCAGAGCAAAGTTGGAGCATTTGTTTCTGAAGTGTGGGGGCATGAGAATCACTGAGGAACTTGCCAGAAAAGCAAATTCTCAGGCCCTTACACTATGTACAGATTCAGAAATTCTGAATCTCAACAAGTCCTATAGGAGATTCGTACTTCATAAAGTTTGAACACCACTGGTTCATGCTGCCACATGGACAGAAAGAGAAGCCAAAGAGAAAAAACCCTCTGCTTCCACGGTAAATGTTCCTTCCTTCTAGTTAAGCGGCATTTCCAGTTTAGTAGCCTGTTTCCACTGTTTACCACCAGAAGTCTGGAAAAGCCCAGGGAAAGTGAACTTTTCAATTGCTGAAGAAACTTAGTAGGCCCCTATGCTAATTAATCTAATTTACAAACACAAACAAGTGTAGCAGCCAATGTACTAGAGCAGCAGTTCTCAACCTATGAGTCGCGACCCCTTTGGGGGTCGAACGACCCTTTCACAGGGGTTGCCTAAGACCATCGGAAAACACATATATAATTACATACTGTTTTTGTGATTAATCACTATGCTTTAATTATGTTCAATTTGTAACAATGAAAATACATCCTGCATATCAGATATTTACATTACGATTCATAACAGTAGCAAAATTACAGTTATGAAGTAGCAACAAAAATAATTTTATGGCCGAAACCGGTTTGGCTCAGTGGATAGAGCGTTGGCCTGCGGACTGAAGGGTCCCAGGTTCGATTCCGGTCAAGGGCATGTACCTGGGTTGCGGGCATATCCCCAGTGGGGGATGTGCAGGAGGCAGCTGATCGATGTTTCTCTCTCATCGATGTTTCTAACTCTCTATCTCTCTCCCTTCCTCTCTGTAAAAAATCAATAAAATACATTAAAAAAAAAATAATTTTATGGTTGGGGGTCACCACAACATGAGGAACTGTATTAAAGGGTCACGGCATTAGGAAGGTTGAGAAGCACTGTACTAGAGGATTGTTAATGTAGAAAACAGACTATTAAAACTATACTATCCACTGAAGTGTTGACACTGCATCTATAAAACAAGAACAGGAAGCTAAAAAAGAAAAGAAAGCACCAGAGGAAAAATATTTTAGGAAATAAGTAAGTTTATCTGAAACATGTAGATATTTAAATACATCATTATGTGGATCAGGGATGGGGAATGTCTGGCCCACCGGCCGTATAAGGCCCTCGAAATCATTTGGTCTGGTCCTGCCAAGGCAACTCCAGGTGGGACTCGAAATGCAATAAATCTAGGAGCTTTTTTCAAAGGAACATAAATTTATTTTTTTTAAATATATTTTATTGATTTTTTTACAGAGAGGAGAGGAGAGGGATAGAGAGTTAGAAACATCGATGAGAGAAACATCGATGAGAGAAACATAGATCAGCTGCCTCCAGCACACCCCCACAGGGGATATGCCTGCAACCAAGGTACATGCCCTTGACTGGAATCGAACCTGGGACCCTTCAGTCTGCAGGCCGACGCTCTATCCATTGAGCCAAACCGGTTAGGGCAGGAACATAAATTTGTATTAAGCAAATGATGTTGTAAATATCCAAATGGCCCTTGGCAGAAAAAAGGTTCCCCACTTCTGATTACAGATGAACAAATATGTAATTTTAAAAAATCCTGTACTTTATAAAATGTTTAATAGATTGGGTGAGGGTAGAATGGGTACATGCATGGAAAAGGTCTAGAAAGATATCCTGAAACTTAAGTGTCCACCTTTGAAGAAAGGAAATGGAAGACTTAGTTTTTAAAATAGTGTATTACTTTTGTAATAAAAATTGTAATGGTCATAACCAAGAAAATTATTTCAAACCTACTTGATTACAGAGAGTGTTTATTTTCCCAATGTGAGAAAGAATATTATTATACAAAGGAAACAAGCTAAGTTGTTATGCAATGTTGAGTCTCATTAGAGAATATATTATGTAATAAACACAAGGATTTTGAAGTGAAAGAAACCTGTATTCAAATTCTGCCTCTGCCTGGCAGTATAACCTTGAATAAGTTCTTTAACCTTGCAAAA
Organism: Myotis daubentonii; assembly: GCF_963259705.1. NCBI lineage: Eukaryota > Metazoa > Chordata > Mammalia > Chiroptera > Vespertilionidae > Myotis > Myotis daubentonii. The sequence goes on along the minus strand of NC_081856.1, from coordinate 10,988,404 downwards.
CTTTATTTTCTTCCATTGTAAAATAAGGGGTAAGGCTGGTATATGGACTAAATGGCACTGTGAATGTAAAATGTTTGTAATATAGCACCTGGCATAAAAATCAACCCTTGAAGTTAGTTAGCAGCCCCCATTCCACTAATGCTCACCTCCAGGATCTCTATCTGGATTGTATTCTAAAGCATTACTACAGATCAGATCAATATCACTCAAATAGTCTTTCACAGTCAGATACTTGTGGAGATCGATTTTACTGATTACAGATGAAAGGTCCATTGGTTGCTTTATTACAGTAACATAATCAGGAACCTAAAATTCAAGCAAATGACCAAGTCACTAAATTAACTCTGAACAAAAATACATTTGAGTAAAGTTTCTTTGTCAAGCAATACAGGAGAGAGGGAGAATAAATACATAAGAGATAATGATAATATATTAATATGAAACCTCTGACTCTCTTTAAGGTTGGTTTTATTTTGTATTTGTTCTTAGTCTTGGGCAACTATCTCTCCAGTAATAGCCTATACCTCTTTCCTCAACCCATCGCCACCCATCCTTCAATAAAAACGTAAAAGCTTGCTCTCCAGCTCACTCTGTGTATGCAAGAATAAGATCATGTAGCATTAGAAATAAGACATTCACAGACTGCTTCTAGAATGTTTGGATTGAGCAGACATATTTAGTTGTCTATTCTCTGTAGGAAAGGAAAATGTGTTAAATAGTTCTTGAAGTTTCCATGTGCTTAGGACACTCTTCGTAGGTTTTCATATAGAGAAAACAAGTTCAGAGTGTAGGCAGAGAACCACATAAACTATTCAAATAATCTCTACTTTAAGCATTATAGTTTAGAAAACATTTGATTCTAAGATTAAATCAATACCTCATCAGGGTCAACAGGCTTAGTAAATATTCTGAATCGCTTATCAATAGCAAGCCTATGTGTAACATTTCTTAAGAAAATCCTCAGTTCTCTAAATGTATTTTCTTCTTGTTCTTCTAGTTGTTTCACTTCTTCTGCTGTCAATGGTCTTGGCTCAGGTGGTGGTGCTACTGGGAGTACCTCCAAGGCCTGCAAAACTTCACATAAATGGAAGATTTTAGTTACTACTCTCCCATCATCTCAAGAGTGATAAATCATTCAGTGCACACAGTAGTCAGACTTTCAGGGTTATGCTCCTTACATCTGCCAGGAATCAGAGGATTTGGAATACTAACACGGAATACATCCCCCCCAGCAGTAACTGTTAACATGTAATTTGAAATGCTAATTTCCAAGCCACTGCCTCTGTTCCATTTTTAGATAATTTAAAAGGTGATTACAACTTTGAAAATGCATTATTTCCAGGACAAAAATATTCTAACTATTAAAAAGGTTTTTTTACTAGTTAATTTTTGAACTAATGAACAACTGCGGTATATTTCAAATACAACAGAAGTTTAATTTTGTTTAAAGAGTACTGAGTACTCAGGACAAAAAAAGGAATATGAGAGTATTGTCGCAATAAGTTAGCAATCTATTATTAAGGGAGTAAGAGACATAATTACAACATCAGTGTAATACCATATTAGTAGTATGAAAAAAAATTAATTTTGCTTAGATATGTTAAGGAAGAAAAAATGAGTTATACTAGAAGGACAAAGAGTTCCTTAGGCAGAAATGGGGGTGAGGATAGAAGCATTACTAAGAGAGCAAGCATGAATGAACTTATGAAAAGGCAGAAATATGTTGTGCATGGTTTAAAGACAAAATGCTTTGTAAGGAAAGAAGTGGAAGGAGGGAGTTAACAAAAAGTGCCAAAATGGGCTTAGAAAGACAGATTGGGGCTATACTATGAATTCAGGCCCAAAGTAAACATAGATAGAAGCTATACTTGAAAGGCTGTGTGGGCTTTAGGAACTTTAGTCTATTTTAATGGAAAACAGATTTTTAAGCAATAGAGGTAGCAACCTCATGCCTGAGGTTTTAAGCTTGTAAAAATATAAGATGGCAAAGCCATTAACTAATACTTTATTCCCACTTCCTCAAAACCACTATATACTAACTTTGATATAGGCACTAACCTGCTTTCTTTTTTGATATAGGAGGCTTAGCAGCTTGTTTTAGAATTAAATCTTCAAAAAATTTTGTCCGTTCTTCTTTACCAGGTAACTGAACATTGAAAATTTCTCCGTAATCACGGATAAATAATTCTTGTACCTTAAAAAATGAAAATAAATGCAACAATTTTAATGTCAATCTAAGTTGCTTAATAAATAAATAAATAATTTTTAAAAGCAAATCTTTTATATATGCCACATTAATGAATAAACCAGGCATATAACAGATTAAGAATTAAAAAAATGGGATCTTCTTTAAAACTCGATTCTGATAACTGACATGGTAATATTTTACTTAAAAGGGTTTTGTTGAAATCAATTCACTTTCACAGTCAAAGTGAGATATGAGAGAGGTTCTTCAAGAAGAAAACAACCCTGGCCTGTGTTGGTCAATGGTTAGACATATACTCCCACACTGAAGGCATATGGGTTCAATTCTCAGTCAAGGGCATGTAACTGGGTTGCAGGTTCCATCCCCAAACTCAGTTGGGGTGTGTGGAGGCAACCAATCGATGTGTGTCTCTCACATCAATGTTTCTCTCTCTCTCTTTCTCTCTCTTTCTCTCTCTCTCTCTCTCTCTCTCTCTCTCTCTCTCTCTCCCTTCCTCCCTCCCTCCCCTCCTCCTCCTCCCTCTAGAAAAAAAAATATCTTCAGGTAAGGATTAAAATACTAAATAAATAAATGAATGAATAGGCATAAGCTTGGATAGTAATTTGGTACTATCAAAAATGCTCAATGGCCCTGGCCAGTGTGGCTCAATTGATTGGAGCATCCTACCATGCACCGAAGTGTCACAGGTTCAGTTCCCGGCTGGGGCATGTACAGGAGGTAGCTGATCGATGCTTTTCTGTCTCTCCCTTTCTCTCTCTCTAAAATCAATAGAAACATATCCTCAGGGGAGGATTTTAAAAGTGTTTAATGTGCATACTCTTTAAGCTACAGTTATTTCACTTTTAGAAACGAATGCTGGAAACCACATAGTAATGCTTATACAAATTAAAACCTAAGAATGCAAAATAAACATATAAATAAAACTCAAGAATGTTCACTGTAGCAGTTCAGTAGAGAAGAACCCTAGAAAACAACCAAATACATAATCACAAGGATTTGGATAAGTAAGTTATGGTACATTAAGACAATGGGAAAAGCCATGTTACTCTTAAAAGGAATATGACATATACGGAAGATTATATAAAACATATAAAGCATGCATCATATATATAATTCCCTTCATGGAAGAGAAAATAATCTATAATGTAACCTTACTATACATATACACATATACATACATCAACCTGCCTAACAAGCACATATACCAAATAGTTATCAATGTTATCTTTGATAAGAAAGCTTTTATCATTTTATTCATTCTGAAGCATTTGGAATTTTTCTAAGTTATTTTAATAAAAATAACTTTCTTGAAACCAAGATGGCGGCATAGGTAAACACTGGAGATTGCTGCCTCGCACAACCACTTCAAAAATACAACTAAAAGACGAAACAGACATCATCCAGAACCACAGGAAGGCTGGCTGAGTGGAAATTCTACAACTAGAAGGAAAGAGAAAAGCATACCGAGACTCAGAGGAGGTACAGTACGGAAGTAAAATACAAAGGTGTGGAGGCGCACGCGGAGAGGGCTGGCGGCTGAGGACACAATTGTCTTTTTCAATCGGGAGGGAGTCTCAAGCTCTGAGCTCCAGTTCCAGGCGAGTCTCTGGGGATCCAGACTCATACGGGAGAAACGGGACTGTCTGGCATCGGTTGGAACTCGAGGGTAGCTTTCTCTCAGAGGCGCTCACAGCGATCGCCGGGGCCTCTGAGGGCAGGACTGAGAGCAGCCATACTGCTGGTTCGCTCGGCTGCCATGGTGATCCCCTGGGACCCCGCCCCGCCCAAGCCCTGCATGGAGGCTTTTGCATATGAAAGGCCCGGCCCTTACAGCAGACCAGAGGAGCACAAGAATCAAGTCAAAGATTTGAATTACGAAGAAGCAAAAAACACCCAACTGGAAAAGCAAAATGAAAAAAGAATCCGAAAATACGAAGGTAGTGTAAGGAGCCTCTGGGACAGCTTCAAGCGTACCAACATCAGAATTATAGGGGTGCCAGAAGATGAGAGAGACCAAGATATTGAAAACCTATTTGAAGAAATAATGACAGAAAACTTCCCCCACCTGGTGAAAGAAATAGACTAACAAGTCCAGGAAGCGCAGAGAACCCCAAACAAAAGTCCAAAGAGGACCACACCAAGACACATCATAATTAAAATGCCAAGAGCAAAAGACAAAGAGAGAATCTTAAAAGCAGCAAGAGAAAGACAGTCAATTACCTACAAGGGAGTACCCATACGACTGTCAGCTGATTTCTCAACAGAAACTTTGCAGGCCAGAAGGGAGTGGCAAGAAATATTCCAAGTGATGAATACCAAGAACCTACAACCAAGATTACTTTATCCAGCAAAGCTATCATTCAGAATTGAAGGTCAGGTAAAGAACTTCACAGATAAGGAAAAGCTAAAGGGGTTCATCACCACTAAACCAGTATTATATGAAATGCTGAAAGGTATCTTTTAAGAAGAGGAAGAAGAAGACACAAATTATGAACAACAAATACACATCCATCAACAAGTGAATCTAAAAATCAAGTGAATAAATAATCAGATCATCAGAATAAACTAGTGATTATAATAGAATCAGGGGCATAGAAAGGGAGTGGACTGACTATTCTTGGGGGGGAAAGGGGTGTGAGGGATGCGGGAAGAGACTGGACAAAAATCGTGCACCTATGAATGAGGACAGTGGTGAGGGAGTGAGGGAGGAGGGTGGGGGGGGGGAACCGGGTGGAGGGGAGCTATGGGGGGGAAAAAGAGGAACAACTGTAATAATCTGAACAATAAAGATTTAATTAAAAAAATAAAAAATAAATAAAAATAACTTTCGTTTAAGTATAATAAATTTTCCCACACAAATTACCTCTTCTGGTAAAGCAGAATGGGGTTTGTCAGAAGTTGCAAGTAGTAAAACTGGAGCAAATGAAGGAATATTCTGTAATAATGTGGTAAATGTGGCTTTGAGTGTTGGTCCAACTATTTCCCACCACAAGTGGATATGAGGAATATACACTATACTCGGTGCTGTTCTCTTAGCTTCACGAATCATCTAGTAGAGAGAAAAAGATTTACATTCAGTTAGAGAATCAGCACATCAGTAATGCTAGCTTTTAATGCTAAGTTTGGAACAATGTTTAACTTCCCAGAATTATCATATAAATCCATCAAAATTTTTAAATAGGGGGGTGGGTGGAGGTGGAAGGGGGCATAGAGGAGTAAAGGGTGATAGGAAAAAATAAAATAAAACAAAAAACCCTCACTAAATAACTAAAATGCTTCCCTCAATACCTTTTATAAATGTTTTGTTTCATTGTTAGAAAACATAACTGTTTCAAGCAATTAGAAAACAACTCAAGATATATAGAAGACTTTTCTACTGTAACCAAGGTTAAATATAAAAATATAAGTATAAAACAACTTTTCATTAATTTTTTTTAATATAAATAGCAAAAACAGAAGCAGCAAAATATCTGAGTACTTACAACATAGCAGTCACTCTTTCAAGTACAATTCTCACAACAGCCATACAAGGTAAATACTATTATCTCCATTTTGTAAATGAGGAAAATGAGGCAGAGAACTAATAACTCTCTTAAGGTCACTAAAATATTAAGTGGTGAAAATGGGATTTAAACCCATACTCTTTAATGACCAAGAAATTTATGCTTTATTTTTATTTTTTTTAAAACCTAAAGTTACAAATCAGTAAACAAAGAAAATTACCACAAAAAAAAAAAAAATTAAAAATAAAAATGAGGCAATTCTACATTTTGTCTCTGGAAGTTTCCTTTGTCTTATAGCTTATCTAGGCAACAATGAATTACCTGGGCACATGTTTCTTCAGGAGATGTAGTACTGATTCCAAAAAGAACAGGAATGTCTAATGTATACACTGCAAATTTTTCCAAAGCATGGATGACAGCTGGTGCCAAATGAGAACCTTGCCCAAATCCTGGTTCTCCCACTATCAATATTCTTGGTCGAAAAGACATAGGTTGATAACAAGCATTTCTGAAAGAAATGAGTAATAAGCTATGTTTTAGAAAAATATAAAGTTTAAATTTTTCTCCCAAACTACCAACTATGTACTTAAAATAGTCAAAAATGTTTGTTTCATTGGGCAATCATATCAGCATGATTCACATGGTTTTTGGAAATAACTTCCACAAATTTTTAAGAATACATACTCAGCCTGGCCAGTATGTATCTATGGCTGAATGTCTACCTATGAACCAGGAGGGCACATGTCCAGGTTGCGGGCTCAATCCCTAGTGGGGTAGGGGGAAGCGGGGGAGATGCAGGCGGCAGCTCATCAATGATTCTATCATCAATGATTCCATCTATCTCCCCCTCTCCCTTCCTCTCTGAAATCGAATATATATATATATATATATATATATATATATATATATATATATATATGTATTTTAAAAAAGAATATATACGCAGTGGTATTTCTACTATAGTGACAATAGCAAGAACAATTTTTTTGATATTTTAATTAAAAAAAGAAAGATTAGTTGGCATTTTTTTTATCTTTCAACAACTATCTCATTTAGTTTTAGGGAATTTACACACACACACACACACACACACACACAATTCATTTGCAAGGGAAATGTACCTATTCAAATGAAGAAAATTAAAATTTTCTTTTGCTTTATTAAAAGAATTTTGAGGAAGCCCATTTTCACATACTGATGGAACATCATCATCACTGTATACCAAGTCACTTTCTAGCAGAGGACAAGAAATATCTATAAACAAACAAAAAATTGTACATTAGTAACTTTTCTGGATTGCAAAGGAAATTTTTATGCAGTGCTTCAGTTAGCAAATCAGTGTAAATCAATGACATTTTTTAGAGAATCAAAAATATTGTGTAGATATGAATAACAAGTACAGTTAAGTCCTCATTTAACAGTCAATAGGTTCGGTGACTTTAAGCAAAACCATGTATAAAAAACAATTTTACCATAAGCTAACTGATATAAACAAGAGTTAAGTTCCTATAGCATCTCATCATTGTTATAATGAAACGATGTTAAATGAATCAATGTTATTTGAGGACCTGCTGTAAATATAAAAATGCATTTCAAACTTAAAATATCCAAGCAAAGCACGACCAAGTTCCTTTCAAGATGTGTATAAAGAAACATTTCTGAGATGTATAAAACATTTAGCTTTATGATTATGAAAATTAACTTTAAATAATTGATCAAATTTCATACCGGAGTCTAGTGCTTTATTTGTTCTGATTTCCGCATGTGGAAATACTCTCTGAAGGGCTTCTAAGATCTGGTGAACAGTGCTTTGCAGGAGTGGTTTCACAATGGTGGACAGTGCCTGCCCAGGTGATGTCACAGCTCTTTGGGAGGCTGGTATCATCTTTTGCATAGCTACCTCAAAATCTTTAGCTGAGATAGTAATTGAAGAGAGATCCAACTGTAGTTTCTCACTGGTGTTATAGATCTGTGGGTAGCGTCGACGCAGAGCACATAAAGCAGCCTCAGAGCATATTGACTTAATATCTGCACCACAGTATCCTACCCAAGGCAAAAAAAGAGGAAAGAAAGGAATAAACTACCATCCTATTAGCATGACTATGGTTAAAATTAAAAATCACCCTAACAACACAGTAGCAAAATATTTAGGAGTAAGAAGGCTAATATGGTGGTGATAACCATCAACAAATCAACTTTTGTGAGTGAAATAAGCAAATACTAATATAGCATAGAGGTCAAGAGCAACAGTTTTAAAATCACAGACAAGTTTCAAATTCCAGTTTGTCATTTTCTAGATGTGAGCTCTTTGGAGAATCATGTATGCTCTATCAGCCATTTCTACATTTGTAAAATGGGAATAATGTTACCTACTTTATAGGACTGATGTGAGAATTACCTGAAATATATGTAGAATGCTCAACAGGATGACTAGAAAACTGTAAACAGCAAAAGATACCTATTATTACCTACTTTGCTCTCAAAATCCCCAACAGCTAATTTGTCAAATATCTCTATTTCATATCCGAACTTTGTAGGAAGGGAACAGTAGAGATAAGAAACAAATATAACCTTGTATTTCTTTAACTATAATATTTCAAGACTATATATCTTTGAAATGCATGTATTCCTTTTAATGCTTAAAAGCAATGTTTACCAACACAGTTTTCTGCTAGTTCTTCTAGAAATATGTCCAGTGGTTTAGGATTCCAATCCCTGGTGTGAATCTTCAGAATTTCTTTTCGAGCCTACAAATAAAAACATTTTTTTTACATCTATTATAAGGTAAGTGCTATTCAGATTAGAATAATTTCAATTTAAAATACTTTTAATTATCTAAAATGTTAAAGATATCGCCCTAACCAGTTTAGCTCAGTGGATAGAGCGTCAGCCTGCGGACTCAAGGGTCCCAGGTTCGATTCCAGTCAAGGGCATGTACCTTGGTTGCAGGCACATCCCCAGTAGGGAGTGTGCAGGAGGCAGCTGATCAATGTTTTTCTCTCATTGATGTTTCTAACTCTCTATCTCTCTCCCTTCCTCTCTGTAAAAAATCAATAAAATATATTAAAAAAATTTCTTTAAAAAATGTTAAAGATATCAATCTATACTAATACAAGGGTAACATGCTAATTAGATCGGATAGACCAGACGTCCTTCGGGACAAAGCCATGGTGGTGGGGGCGAAGGCAGAGGCAGTTAGGGGTGATCAGGCCGGCAGGGGAAAGCGGTTAGGGGCGATCAGGCAGGCAGGCAGAAAGGTTGGGGCGATCAGGCAGGCAGGCAGAGGGGTTAGGGGCAAATTAGGCAGGCAGGCAGGCAGGCGAGCAGTTAGGAGCCAATGGTCCTGGATTGCAAGAGGGATGTCTGATTGCAGTTGGACATCCCCGAGGAGTCCCGGATTGGAGAGGGTGTAGGCTGGGCTGAGGAACCCCCACCCCATGCACAAATTTTGTGCACCGGGCCTCTAGTACCTAAATAAAAATATAAAATAGTAAAAAAAAATAAGTATTCGTACAAGTTTAAGAACTTTATATTAAACACATTTACATTTATAGCACTCAAGTTCCATTCATATAAAAGTGAATGAAAGAAAGTAAATAACTATTGTTCATTCTGGTACATATTAAGAACTGTTAGCCTGGCCAACCTGGCTCAGTGGTTGAGCGTTGACCTAGGAACCAGGAAGTCATGGTTCGATTCCCGGTCAGGGCACATCCCTGGGTTGCAGGCTCGATCCCCAGTGGGGGGTGTGCAGGAGGGGCCGATCCATGATTCTCTCTCATCATTGATGTGTCTCTCCCCCTCTCCCTTCCTCTCTGAAATCAATAAAATCAATATATATATATATATACATATATATATATATATATATATGAACTGTTTTTAAGAGTGCTGACAGCTCTACCATATTTTCTGCTTGATTCTCAAAAGATTAAGTGGTTTTAAAATAACATGGTGATACCCATGAAAAAGCCAAGGCTAATACATTGGCTAAAGACTGACTGTCCATTTGCCATATGTTCTGAAGCAAAACAAAATTGTATGATTAAATTCAAAGACTGTGTTCAAATTGAAAGAATTTTAAGAGTATTTTTAAGGAGGCATTATTTTTAAAAAGAAATAATAAATTATCTGACTTATTTTCTTTAAATAGAGCAATACCCCCTAAAAATATATACATACATATTTGGGTGTTAATCATAGAACTTTGCTTCAGAACATACAAAACTCAACCTTCAAATTTTCACTGTACCAAAACTTGTTCATGATAAGGGTGACATATTTTGTCAAAATTTGAGTGATGTTACTTAAATTCGTACATCTTTATCAGGTAAGCTGAAAAGAAATTCTCTGTCAAAGCGACCAGGCCTTCGTAAAGCAGGATCAATAGAATCCAATCTGTTGGTAGCACCAATGACCACAATTTCTCCTCTGCTGTCCAATCCATCCATAAGAGCTAGCAGGGTGGAAACAATCGAACTAAATTTAAAAATAAGAGAGAAGAAATTAATCGATTGGATGTGGAATATATCACTTCTTTTGGTAAGAGGTTAATACATTAAACATGAACGAATTTTCTTAAGAGTATGGCACTACTTTGAATAGATTTTAAAAAATGTTTGTAAAACAGCATACTAAATAATATGTACAGATTAAAATAAATAGAAGACATAGATGGTTTTTAGAATGCCATGAATGGATCCTGAAAGTCATTTCATAAAACATTTTTCAAAGGTACTTGAATTAGCAAACACATAAAAAAATACTAGTAAGTACCACATACAGTATCTAAAATTATAAAATGTTCCATTGCATACAGATTATCAAAGAATCCCAAAATAAAATAGAATACATATAAAGCATAGAATTTTATTTATTTTTTATTTTTTTAAAAATATATTTTATTGATTTTTTTACAGAGAGGAAGGGAGAGGGAGAGAGATAGTTAGAAACATCGATTCAGCTGCCTCCTGCACACCCCCCAACTGGGGATGTGCCCACAACCCGGGCACATGCCCTTGACCGGAATCGAACCCGGGACCCTTCAGTCCGCAGGCCGACGCTCCATCCGCTGAGCCAAACCAGTCAGGGCGAAGCATAGAATTTTAATTACTTTAAATATTTTATTGTGGAGATCAGTAAAATAATTTCCACATCTTCATCACCTAGTTTCAACTAACAATATTCCTTTTATATGGCTTTACCTGATAGCTTTAAAAACCAAAACCTCAGATAATTTAATATAAATATTTCATGTATGCATTTCTAAGATGAGTTTAAACACTCCCATGATACTATGACATCAATGTAAATGACAGTAATTCCTTAATATGACCTAATACTAGTACTAGTATCACCCCCGATTTACTCATTTGTTCAATAAGATCCATACTCTGCACTTGGTCATACAGCCCTCAAATCCATACCAGTTCCGATCACATTCCCTCCCCCCTTTTTTTCCTTCCTCCATCCCATTTATTTATTGAAGAAATTGGGTCATTTGTCTTAAAGAATATTCTTCCCACATTGTGAACACAGTTGATAGCTTCCTGATGGGGTCAACATTTATGTATCCTATAAACTTGAGTTAGATCTAGAAGCTTAATAGACGCAGGTTAAAGTACTTGGAATAGCACATTTCATAAGGAATATACCATGTGTTTCCTACTGTATACCTCAGGAGGTACATAATACTAGTTTCTCACTTAAGATCAGTGGGTTGGTTTTTTTTCTTCTTCAAGTTTCACAAAATTTTTACTTAAAAAAAAAGTTTACAACACCCCATTCTTCCGACCAAGAAACCTGCCCACAGGCCACGGGGAGCTTCTGCTGAGAGGACAGCGGCAGTCCCGGGGTTAAAGGGCACCTCGCTGCAGAACCCACCAGAAGGTTTCTTAAAGGGCCTTCCAAAGGCTGAAGCAGGAAAGGCTGCTGGGTCTGAATCTTACGTTTCTGCTACATGGTCCATGCGGTGTGCACATCACAGCTGGCACGGAACTGCCTGCGTCTAGTTCGAAACACCAACCACGCCCAGGAACATCCTCTCTGAGAAGTGATCCGAGAGCCAAGGCATCAGAGGCAGCAGCAGTGTCACCGGTGCCAGAGGACAACGAGCAAGCGGACTGGGAAGTCCTGAGCTCACTCGGACCCTCATCTCCACCGACGAACAGGAGAATCTGCTTCCAAATTAACTCAGGACACCTCCTTCCACTCTCCGAGGCGCCTCAGCGATACGTACTCTAGATGATGCAGCACGAGGTTGCAGGGCGCAAGCGCCCACTGCCTGGCAGCCTAGGTCCTCTGCTAGCCTGGCAGCTTTGAACTTGGACACCCGCTTGGTGACCTCCGACCCTTCTGACGGGACTTCTCTCCGCTCAGGGATCGTGGGCAGCACAGGGTGGACCGCGGCCGGGTGCGGGGCGAGGCAGGGCGACAATGCTTTCTCTATTACAGTTCCAGAAAGACTCGAGCGTCCCAGCGTCCCGGGCGTGGGCAAGAGCGTCTCTGGAAGCTGCTCCTGCTCCTCCTCCAAAATGCTCCCGCGGCGCTCCTCGCAGTCGGCTGCACTGCCCTCGCTGGTGACGCTGCACACGCTGTTCTCGCGGCTGCATGACTTCAGGATGGACTTCAGAGGGACGTACGCCCCGTTCACCAGGTCCATGAAGACCCTGTAGATGTCCGCAGGGGTCCTGATCGTGGGCAGCTCCGGGGCTGGGTGGCCACCACAGCTGTTCTCTTGCTTCCGTTTGGCTTCTTCCTTCTCACTGAATTTTAAGGTGGTGTTTTTCCCAGTATTGATTCGAACCCGCTTGGGTTCGACGGTGTGAGAAAAGTATATGGCTGGTAGCCGAGGCCGGTTTGGCTCAGTGGATAGAGCGTCGGCCTGCGGACTGGAGGGTCCCAGGTTCGATTCAGGTCAGGGGCATGTGCCTGGGTTGCGGGCACATCCCCAGTGGGAGATGTGCGGGAGGCGGCTGATCGATGTTTCTCTCCCATCGATGTTTCTAACTCTCTATCTCTCTCCCTTCCTCCCTGTAAAAAAATCAATAAAATATATTAAAAAAAAAAAAGTATATGGCTGGTACAGAGCTAGCCCCTGACCCAAGAGCATCATCATCGTCACCACCCTCAGCCTCATCACTGAGGGGGCAACGAGAGCCGTTCACAGCGCAGCTCGGCCCGCAGAGCAGCTCTGCAAAGTGTCGTACTTGGGCCGAGCTGCGTACGTCCCGTTCACGTGTCCATTCACACGTGTGCGGGCGTCTTCCTTCTCCGCTTCGGAAAACGCTGTCTTCTCCGTTTGCAGTCACAGTGGGAGGCTGACTCTCAAGTTCGCCCAGCAGCTCCTCCTGTCGCTCCAGTTCTTCCAGCCGAGCCCACAGCTCCTGGTCCGAGAGCAGATCCTTGGATTCAACATTTGCAAAATCCGCTTTAAAACTATCTGAAGTTTTGGGTTTGGAGTGAGGTTTATGCGCAATTCGGTGTTTTGCTTTAAACTCGAGGTCACTTTTAATCTCTTCTCTTATGTCAACAATATCACCTGCAGCATCACTCATTTTCAGCAAATCTTCTGTAAATTCAACTGGATTCAAAATTTGTCATCACTTTTTAAAAATCATCTATTGTTTTTCTTACATGTCCTTTCCGGTGCTTGACTAAGCCCACGGCCTGCTCTGCGGAACACTTGGCAAACCAATTGTCCCCCAGTAAAACAGTGACTTCATTAGTATGGATGAGTTTTCCTGGCATGAAGGCAAACGGGCCAAATGGTACCATGATGCTGTAGGACAGCTTGTCAGGCAGGGTGCCGAGCCGCTCCTGCAGGGCACTGTAGTTGTCCTCCACCCACCTACTGCCAGTGCTGGATCCTCTCTAGGCAGCAGGTGACTACCTTTTCCTGCTCCTGGTGGAGCCGCGCTACCTCCGGGGCCCACAGTGGGGCGGAGGAGCACAGGGTCCGGTGGGGCCTCCTTGGCGGTGCCCGGGGCCTCAGCGAGATGAACGAGTCCTACACAAGGGTTTATGGAGGCGGCGTGGCAGGCGGCAGGCGGCTGCCGGGCGCCAGCGTGCTCCACTGCATCTCACACGCGCATGCCACTGCCACCTGGAGCTGCAGGCCGCCCGGGGAGGGCCGAGCAGACGTCCAGAGGCGGCGACTCCCCAATGGGTTGGGTTTTTAAGTGAGGTGTCAGCTTACTCTACTCATCATAAATTTCACTATGAACCTTTATACCTTACTGTTTAGCAGCCACTGGTAATTACTTACTGTTTAGATCAGTATTTCTCAACCTTGGCACAACTGACATTTTGGGGCAGAGAATTCTTTGTGGTGGAGAGCTGTCCTGTGCATTCTAGGATGCAATAGCATCCTTGGTCTTCACCCACTAGATGCCAAGTGCTCCCCTCCCCACACCACTGGTGTGAAAATCAAAATGTCTGCAGACATTTGTCCTCTGGGGGGCAAAGTCACTCCCAGTTGAAAACTACAGGTAGAGATTCACTTTTACATAAAGGGTGCCGGGGTCCAACCCCAGCAGGTCCAGGGGTCCCCAAAGGTGTGGACGGAGTCGGCGAAGAAGGAAGGACACGGAGGCAGAGTTCAGTTGATCAGCAGCCTAGCCAGGATCTCCAGCCAAGTTCTGGTCTCGATCTCCAGAGAGGTTCTGCTTAGGATCTCCAGCCAGGTTCTGTCCAGGTTCTCCAGGCAGGTCCAGTCACCAGGTTCTAGTCAGGCGCTCCTGCCAAACTCCGTAGTCAGGTTCAGTCCAGGATCCCCTGCCATGCTCTCTCGCCAGGCTCCGCCTCCAGGCTCCGAGGCCAGTCCCTGTCCAGGATCCTCCGGCATGCTCTCGCCAGCGAAGTTCTTCTGTCCCTAGAGAACGTTCTGTATAGGTTCTGTGCCTAGGCTCTGTCTCTCTTGGTCCTGTCTTCCAAGCCCTGTCTGAGTTCTGTCTCTTGCTGTCTTGTTCTGAGTTCTGTGTCTCTGTCTGGTTACATCTGTATTTATACCAGTTGATTCAATCCTATCAATCTCTATTACAAAGGTTAGGGCGTTTCTTATCTCCATTCCAGGGAGAAAAGATTATGTAGTTTAAGCATGATTGTTCGTAGTTAAAGGGATTAATTACCCGCCTGGCACTTAGTTGAGGGGTTTTATTCCCTCCCTAACTTCAGGGGAAAATCCCTACCGGGGATTCAACCTTTCTCGGAGAGGTGACCTTGGTTAAAACACAGCGCCAAGAAGGTGAGCAAACATATTAAGAACCGTATGCCATATATGCCAGGTCCCTTGAAACAGCAAGGATGGACCGGCTCCCGGCAAAAGGGATGCAAAATGCTGATTTTTCTAACTCAATAATTTCCTTTGCTTTTATTAACTGCGATTTTCCTATAAAGAACATCATTAATTCATCTACTATGAAATTATCCTGATTCATGGCCTGAATCATAGTTATAGAACAGGAAAAAGAAATGCTTAATTCATTCTCTTTATCCAATTTTCAGAGTAATGAGTCACTGTTTTAGCAACCTCAGAATACCCAATTAGATTTCTTAAAAAAGATCATTATAAACTGACTTTTTAATGTACTCAATGCATTTCAATCTATTGTAGTAATTATTATTTTTGATGTTCAAATCGTCCCATCTTTGTCCAATGAAAACTTCTTCAAAATTGACTATTTCATTCTGATATGAACCTAATAGTCTTCAATTGCTTCCAGGCATGACAAGATGTTGCAGGCTTGTCTTGCTTATTTCCTGCTTCCGTTCTGCAATCTATCATCTCTCCTAAGAGTGCTAGTATTTAGAGCCCATAATCTGGGTGCTAGGGGTACAACTGCTACTGAATTGTGGTTGCTTGTAGACCTTTTTAGTGTCCAGAACTAGTAATTATTTTTTTCTTTAAAAAATTCATCATGAAAAAAAAAAATTCATCATGAAATTATAATGATATATATTTTTAAAACTTAACCAAGGAGGTAAAAGACTTATGCTTAGAAAACTACAGAACACTGAAAAAAGAGATAGAAGCTATAAACAGGTGGAAGAATATACTGTGTTTATGGGATGGTAGAATTAACATAATTAACATGTCCATCCTACCCAAAGCATTCTTTAGATTCAGTGCAGTCCCTATTAAAATACCAATGGCATATTTCACAGATCTAGGACAAATATTCCAAAAATTTATATGGAACCAAAAAAGACCCTGGAGAGCTGCAGCAGTCTTGAGAAAGAAGGACAAAGTTGGAGGGATCACAATACCGGATAGCAAGCTATACTACAAAGCCACTATAATCAAAACAGCCTGGTACTTGCACAAGAACAGGCATATAGATCAATGAAACAGAACAGAGGACCCAGAAATTGACCCAAGCCATTATGCTCAATTAATATTTGACAAAGGAGGCAAGAACATACAATGGAGTAAAAATAGTCTCTTCAATAAATGGTGCTGGGATAGTTGGACAGGTACATGCAAAAAATGAAACTTGCTGACCACCAACTTACACCATATACAACAATAAGCTGGGTAAAAGATTTAAATATAAGTTGTGAAACTATAAAAATCCTAGAAGAGCCGAAACCGGCTTGGCTCAGTGGATAGAGCATCGGCCTGCGGACTGGAGGGTCCCAGGTTCGGTTCCGGTCAAGGGCATGTGCCTGGGTTGCGGGTGCATCCCCAGTGGGGAGTGTGCAGGAGGCAGCTGATCGATGTTTCTCTCTCATCGATGTTTCTAATTCTCTATCTCTCTCCCTTCCTCTCTGTAAAAAGTCAATTAAAAAAAAATCCTAGAAGAAAATGTAGGCAGCAAAATATCAGACATCAGCCTGGCTGGTGTGGTTCAGTGGTTAAGCACTGAGCTATGAACTAGGTCACGGTTCAATTCCTGGTCAGGGTACATGCCCGGGGTTGCAGGCTCAATCCCCAGTAGGGGGCATGCAGGAGGCAGCTGATCAGTGATTCTCTCTCATCATTGATGTTTCTAACTCTCCCTCTCCCTTCCTCTCTGAAATCAAGAAAAATATAATTTAAAAAAATTGGGCTTTCTCCCTTCCCCTTTATCTTCCCCCACATGCACATTTCCCCTAACCTCTAAGGGACCTCATGATATGTTTGCTATGGTCAATAAATTCCTGTTTGCTTTTCTAAAAAAACCCCCAAAATTTTAAAAATATGTATCAGACATCTCACATAGCAGAATTTTCACTGATACAACACCTAGGGCAAGAGAAACAAAGGAAAAAGTAAACAAATGGGACTACATCAAATTAAAAGCTTCTGCACAGCAAAAGAAACCAATATCAAAATGAAAAGGGAGAGGGAGAAACCAAGATGGCGGCATAGGTAAACACCTGAAATTGCTGCCTATACAACCACTTCAAAAATACAACTAAAAGACAAGATGAAAAGGGAACCCACTGTATGGGAGAACATGTCTGCCAATGATACATCTGATAAGGGGTTACCTTCCAAAACATATAAAGTACTCATACAACTCACCAAAAGGAAGACAAATACTCCAATAAAAAAATGGGCAGAGAAAACATGCTCAAAGTCACTAATCATCCGAGAGATGCAAATCAAAACAACAATGAGGTACCATCTCACACCTGTCAGGCTGGCTATCATCAACAAATCAACAAACGACAAGTGCTGGAGAGGATGTGGAGAAAAAGGAACACTCGTGCACTGCTGGTGGGAATGCAGACTGGTGCAGCCACTGTGGAAGACAGTATGGAGTTTCCTCAAAAAACTACAAATGGAATTCCCATTTGACCCTGTGATCCCACTTCTAGGAATATATCCCAAGAAACCAGAAACACCAATCAGAACAGATATGTGCACCCATATGTTCATAGCAGCACAATTCACCATAGCTAAGATCTGGAAACAGCCTAAGTGCCCATCAGTAGATGAATGGATTAGAAAACTGTGGTACATCTACACGATGGAATACTATGCTGCTGTAAAAAAGAAGGAACTCTTACCATTTGCAACGACATGGATGGAATGGGAGAGCATTATGCTAAGTGAAATAAGGCAGTCAATGAAGGAAAAATACCACATGATCTCACTCATTCATGGATAATAAAGACCATTATAAACTTATGAACAATAATAGATACAGAGACAGAGCTGCCTCAAACAGATTGTCAAACTGCAGTGGGAAGGCCGGGAAGGGTTGGGGGGCAGGAGGTAGGGGGGTAAGAGATCAACCGAAGGACTTGTATGCATGCATATAAGCATAGCCAATGGACATAAGATACTGGGTAGGGGAGGCCAGGGGATTGTCAAAGGCGGGGGGAGCCCTAACCGGTTTGGCTCAGTGGATAGAGCGTCGGCCTGTGAACTGAAGGGTCCCAGGTTCGATTCCGGTCAAGGGCATGTACCATGGTTGCAGGCACATCCCCAGTGGGGAGTGTGCAGGAGGTAGCTGATCGATGTTTCTCTCTCATCGATGTTTCTAACTCTGTATCCCTCTCCCTTCCTCTCTGTAAAAAAAAAAAAAAAAGGCGGGGGGGGGGGGGAAGGACACATATGTAATACCCTTTGTAATACTTTAAGCAATAACAAAAGTAAATAAATTTAAAAAAAAATGGGCAGAAGACCTAAATAGACACTTCTCCAAAGGGGACATACAAATGGCCAAGAAACATGAAATAATGCTCAAAGTCACTAGTCATTAGAGAGATGCAAATTAAAACCACCATGGAAAACAGTGTGGGGTTTCCTCAGAAAATTAAAAATGGAACTGCCATTTGACCCAGTGAATCTACTTCTAGGAATATATCCTAAGTCTGAAATACCAATCAGAAAGAATATATGCACCTCTATGTTTATAGCAGTGTTTATAACTAGAGGCACAATGCATGAAATTCATGCAAACATAGGCCCTCGCAGCCCCAGCTGCTTGCGGGCCTGCCCCCTGCCCACTGGTCTTTCTGGAAGGTCATTCTGGAAGGTTGTTCCGCTGTCCAGTCTAATTAGCATATTAGCTCTTTATTATATAGGATAGCTAAGATCTGGAAACAGCCCAAGTGGCCATAACGATATTTTTAACTTACAGTAAAGATTTTAATTGAACTTACTTTATATTTGTATCCTCTTTTCCTTAGGCTAAAATCCTATTTTCTTTTCTTTTCCTTTTTTTTAAAATATATTTTATAGATTTTTTACAGAGAGGAAGGGAGAGAGATAGAGAGCTAGAAACACCGATGAGAGAGAAACATCGATCAGCTGCCTCCTGCACACGTCCTACTGGGGATGTGCCCGCAACCAAGGTACATGCCCTTGACCGGATTCGAACCTGGGAACTTTCAGTCCACTGAGCCAAACCAGTTTTGGCTAAAATCCTATTTTCTAATGCGTAGATATAATTACTTGTACATCACATTTCTCATATATATATTTGAGGTGGCATGTGCTTGTTAAAATTATTCCAATCACTTTACAACTGTTTCAAAAATGTCGTAAGTTCTTAATTACTTGATTTCAAAGTGATGTTAATATTGTTAAATGTTTCTTCCTAGTAACACAATTAGTATGGGTGATAATGAAATGTGTCATATATATAGAAGTGGAACCAAGATGGCGGCATAGGTTAACGCCGGAGTTTGCTGCTTTGAACAACTACTTCAAAAGTGAAACGAAAAAACGGAAGGGACATCACCCAGAACCACAGGAACGCTGGCTGAGTGGAAGTCCTACAACTAGGAGGAAAGAGAAACGCATACGGACACTCAGAGGAGGTGCAGTGCTGAAGTCAAATTCTGAGGTGCGGAGTGCGCGGAGCGGGCTGGCGGCGGAGGGCGCGGTTGGCGTTTTCAATCGGGAGGGAGTCGCAGACTCTGAGCACCAGATCCGGGCGAGTCTTTAGGGACCCAGACTCAAACGGGAGAAGCGGGACTGTCTGGCTTCGGTCAGAGCGAGTGCAGCTTTCTCTCCCAGCTTTGCAGCGGGTGCTGGGACTCAGAGAGGCAGAGCCCCTTGGGACAGGACTGAGAGCCGCCATAACTGCTCTCTCCGGCCCACCCTGTTGATCCTGTGCGACCCGCCCCGCCCAAGCCCTGCACAGAGGCATTTGCCGGATAGCCTCAGGCAAAGGCTAGATTAGCACCTCCCTAGAGGACAGAAGTTCTCTCACTGCTGACACAGCTGATTCTCATAGCCACTTGGCCTGGAGGTCAAACCCTCCCTGGAATTAGCTACAACAATCAAGATTTATCTATAAGACTGCGAACAAAGACCACTAGGGGGTGCACCAAGGAAGCATAACAAAATGCGGAGACAAAGAAACAGGACAAAATTGTCAAAGGAAGATATAGAGTTCAGAACCACACTTTTAAGGTCTCTCAAGAACTGTTTAGAAGCTGCCGATAAACTTAATGAGATCTACACGAAAACTAATAAGACCCTCGATCTTATATTGGGGAACCAACTAGAAATTAAGCACACACAGACTGAAATAACGAATATTATACAGACGCCCGACAGCAGACCAGAGGAGCGCAAGAATCAAGTCAATGATTTGAAATGCGAGGAAGCAAAAAACACCCAACCGGAAAAGCAAAATGAAAAAAGAATCCAAAAATGCGAGGATAGTGTAAGGAGCCTCTGGGACAGCTTCAAGCGTACCAACATCACAATTATAGGGGTGCCAGAAGATAAGAGAGAGCAAGATATTGAAAACCTATTTGAAGAAATAATGACAGAAAACTTCCCCCACCTGGTGAAAGAAATGGACTTACAGGTCCAAGAAGCTCGGAGAACCCCAAACAAAAGGAATCCAAAGAGGACCACACCAAGACACATCATAATTAAAATGCCAAGAGCAAAAGATAAAGAGAGAATCTTAAAAACAGCAAGAGAAAGAAACTCAGTTACCTACAAGGGAATACCCATACGACTGTCAGCTGATTTCTCAACAGAAACTTTGCAGGCCAGAAGGGAGTGGCAAGAAATATTCAAAGTGATGAATACCAAGAACCTACAACCAAGATTACTTTATCCAGCAAAGCTATCATTCAGAATTGAAGGTCAGATAAAGAGCTTCATAGATAAGGAAAAGCTAAAGGAGTTCATCACCACCAAATCAGGATTATATGAAATGCTGAAAGGTATCCTTTAAGAAGAGGAAGAGGAAGAAAAAGGTAAAGATACAAATTATGAACAACAAATATGCATCTATCAACAAGTGAATCTAAGAATCAAGTGAATAAATAATCTGATGAACAGAATGAACTGTTGATTATAATAGAATCAGGGACATAGAAAGGGAATGGACTGACTATTCTTGGCGGGGAAAGGGGTGTGGGAGATGTGGGAAGAGACTGGACAAAAATCGTGCACCTATGGATGAGGACAGTGGGTGGGGAGTGAGGGCGGAGGGTGGGGCGGGAACTGGGAGGAGGGGAGTTATGGGGGGGGGGGAAAGGAACAAATGTAATAATCTGAACAATAAAGATTTAATTAAAAAAAAAAAAAAGAAATGTGTCATATATAAAAAGTTTGTATGATTACTGGTAGGAAATATACAGACAACTACTTTTACCATACTTGACATTTTCATTTACTACTCAGAGCAACAAATGAAATTGTATAGCATCAAGTCAAAGAAGGCAACCAGAATATAATAAATATTGTCAAGTATTAGAAGAGTCAAAACTTATCTATTACATTATTTCTTGTTCCTCTTTTATATCATTTACAATAAAAACCAATACTGGCATATATGAAGGCATGCAAACATTTGCTTTAGGGTATCCCAAACTAATTAAGCAATTACAGATAATTTATGAGCTCATTTTATTATTTAAAATATATTTTTATTAATTTCAGAGAGGATGGGAGAGCAAGAGAGAGACAGAAACATCAATGATGAGAATCATTGATTGGCTGCCTCCTGCATATCCCCCCACTGGGGATCAAGCCTGCAACCCAGGCATGTGCCCTTGACTGGAATTAAACCCAGGACCCTTATGTCTGCAGGCTGATGCTCTATCCACTGAACCAAACCAGCTAGGGCTACGAGCTCATTTTAAAAGAATTTCTGAAAAATTGAAAACGAACTGGGACTTGAGGCAATGGCACTAAGGAAAGGTACTCCTTTGAGTAAACAGTTTATCATAAGGGATATTCAATTTTCCCATCCTGAAAATGAGGAAGTGTGCTAGTATTAGAATATTAAACTAGTAGTCATGCTAGGACATATTTTATTTGGCTCAGGCAATGTCTTAAAAGAATCTGAATTGGTTGGCAACATTTAAAAATATTTACAAATTTGAATATAAAATTTAAGAAAGAGAAAATTTATTTTTCAAGTCTGGGTTAGCTTCTGCATTTCAGGAGGTTGGCAATAAAAACAACTGGTTATGCTCTTATGACTGAACACTCAGCCACATTCCACACCACAACCCCACACTTACCATTGGTTTGTTTCACTCATCTCATTGCCTTACGCCTTACTTCAGTGGCCAGTGTGCATTTAAGTTTGTAACCAAGATTTAAAAAAACAATACAAATAGTATTTTTTTACTTAACACCATGAAAAGTCTGAATTTTAAACAGATTCTTGCACTGGAAGCTCATATCCATTAGCTCATTTAACTTTCACACCTGACTCATCCCCAATAGCTTTTCCAGTACTACTACCATCAAAACTCCGTGTTTTCCCAATTTGAACTTGGGCTTCTTCAGCATTTGACTTTTCTAACAAAAACATTGTGGAGCGGATATGTAGATTGGCAAGCCTTTTCTATGTCTTTTCTAATGCTATTTGGGATCAATGTATTGACCACTTCCTTTTGAGTATTTTGTCTGCATCTCTCAGGTCATGATTTCCATTATCTTCTCCCGGATCCCGCAGACCTGTTGATGCCGAGCATAAGGTCTTACAAATTTGATGGTTGCAGTTTTTAGTAAAACCAGCATAGAATAGATGAAGCAAATAACCCTTGCTAATCTTGACATCAACACGAGCTTCAATTACAGTCTGCCATTTTTTGACCATGGTGCACATTTTGTCATGGGTAAGATCCATGCCATGGAAATTAGGCAGTTTTTGCCCTGAATGTTCTCAGTAATTAGCTTGAGTTTTCTTTCTTTTGTTAATCCTCTCTGGAGGATATTTTTCCATTGATTTTTAGAGAGAGTGGGAGAGGAAGAGATAGAAACATCGATGTGAGAGACACATGGATTGGTTGCCTCCTGCATGCACCCTGACTAGGGGAACCAAGGTAAGTGCTCTTGAATAGAATCGAACCCAGGACCCTTAAGTCCAAGGGCCAACACTCTATCCACTGAGCCAAACCAGCCAGAGCTTGCTTGAGTTTTCTAAATGCAATCTCATCACTCTGCAGATCAGCTAGGTTCACTTTAAAAACATGATCCCTGAGACCATCAGATGGGATTTTGGTTCCTTGAGTTCTCATGACGTGTTTTTCCATTATTTATGTTGAACATAGCTGGCAGTTTTACAGCACATCAGTTTTTCTTAGAAAATAGGTCAATCACTTTCTTCTTGGCTCCCTTTTTGCCTCCTCCTATAAGGCACTTGTTTTTGCTGACAACCATGGTGCCACTCAGCCAAAAAGTGTAACCAAAATTTTAATACTGTGCTTGAGAATACCCTGCCATCCAGGACAGGTTCACCTTTTCTTTTTCCACTCTATAGTATATTGCGATTTTACTCCAAAAAGAAAATAAGAAAAAAGAAAAGAAAAAGGGAAACTACTGCTTTGTAAAGTTTCTTTCACCATTTAATCATTGTATTGCTCATATAATACCAATACAGCTCAGAATATAGGGAAAAAGGCAGGAGTTATCAAGCAAGTTTTTACCTGTGAATTTGATCTTGCCTGCTTGATCGAACTGGAGCCAGACCATCAATTTCATCAAAGAAAATAATGGATGGGCGCATCTGGTAAGCCTAGAAAGTAGGTCCAGTGGTTGCATGTTATCATGAGAAACTTCAAATATTAGACAATATAAACCATTTTAATTCATTTCATTAAAATTTGCTTATAAAATTTTTAAGTTATAAATCTAAATGTAAGTTCAAGAACTATGTTTTAAGGGTTCAGACTAAATTATAACATATACTTTAATTTTATTTGCATTTCAACTGGACATATTCAATACATACTTTACTGGTTATATAATTTAGATTTTGTATAGCTACAGTTATTGGGACATATAAAAAAATCTATAAAAGACCAATTGTCACAATAAGATAAAGAGTAGAAAGTGATACAACCTTCCCTCCATATCTGGATGGGAAAATAATTAGCATGATGATGCCAAAGTTTAAAAAAGACATACCTCAGTAAAATTAAAATACTCAATGAGTTCCATAAAGAGATTTCAAAGCATCTGCAACAATATGCCTTAGTAGATCAGAATATATTATCTCACAATGTACTGTCAATACAATCTGGCATATAAAATTAAAGCCAGTCTGGGGATGAACTAATCTTC
Source organism: Myotis daubentonii (assembly GCF_963259705.1). Classification (NCBI taxonomy): domain Eukaryota; kingdom Metazoa; phylum Chordata; class Mammalia; order Chiroptera; family Vespertilionidae; genus Myotis; species Myotis daubentonii. The sequence goes on along the minus strand of NC_081856.1, from coordinate 10,964,214 downwards.
TATTGAGACATAGCTCACTACTGTTGTCTCCCTAAGTATGAAATTACCACTCTCTTTCTAGGTTCTAAGACTCCACAGAACTTATATACAATCATTCCTTTCTCTTCTTACTATAAAACTATTCCTTATAGGTCAGTGTTATCTTGATACACAAAGAAAAATAATCTAGGAAGATTACATATTTTTTTAAAAATATATTTTATTGATTTTTTACAGAGAGGAGGGGAGAGGGATAGAGAGCTAGAAACATCGATCAGAGAGAAACATCAATCAGCTGCCTCCTGCACACTCCCCACTGGGGATGTGCCTGCAACCAAGGCACATGCCCTTGACCGGAATCGAACCCGGGACCCTTCAGTCCACAGGCCGGCGCTCTATCCACTGAGCCACACCGGTCAGGGCAAGATTACATATTTTGAGTAAGTCTTCTGAATTTTTGCTCTATGAAAAGTAATTAAATGCAAGATTTATCTAATCCTTACATACTTACATCTACATTGATTAAAAATCTATGTAGGTAAGTTTTAATATCATACCTGATCAAATAGCAATCGTAGCTGTCTTTCAGACTCTCCTACCCATTTACTTAGACAATCAGCACCTTTTCTCATGAAAAATGCTACTCTCTTATCCCCTTGACTGCACTCATTGGCAAGTGCTCTAGCAACCAGTGTTTTTCCAGTTCCAGGTGGACCATAAAACAAACAACCTCTGTAAAAGAATAAGTATTATTATTAACACATCAAAAAACAAGACTATTTAGACAAAATTACAAACCAAATTCATGAGTGCACTAAATTAGTGAATAAAAAAGTAAATGAGCCCTAGCCGGCTTGGCTCAGTGTATGGAGCATGGGCCTGCGGACTGAAGGGTCCCAGGTTCGATTCCAGTCAAGGGCACAAGCACAGTTGCAGGCTCGATCCCCAGTAGGGGGTATGCAGGAGGCAGCCGAGCAATGATCCTCTCTCATCATTGTTTCTGTCTCTCTCCCTCTCCCTTCCTATCTAAAATCAATAGAAACATATTTTTTTAAAAAACTAAATGAGACAACTGAAATATTTCAATTCACAGAGCACAATTTAAAACCTTGGAATTAATATTGGTACTACAAAATTAATACTGAAACTATATAAAACCCTTTAAAACATATCTTCTTTTAATTGCATCTAGGTCTTTTGGCTAAGATGAAGTGTAAAACCTATTTTCTTTTATTCATTCATTATGCTCATCATATTACCTTTCCTTGCATAAAAGTTACACTTAAAATAAAGACTTCATAGTTTACAATCTTTGGCTTCAGTCACAGTAACATAACACTAAAAGTTTTGTTAAAAAGCATGTTGGAACTAAATAGGAAAGGAAGGTAAAAGAGAACTTAAATAATGGTGGTTGGGTGATAGGGACTAAGAAGTGTAAATAATTTAAAATAATTTTTGTGACATCACTGCCATAGGGTAACCTATTGCTTTGCTTTGTTTTCCACAAAGTTCCAAAGTTATTTGTTGCTCTTATTCTGAGAAAATGAGCTTTATTCATAATTCTTAAAAAAAATTTTTTTTAATTGATTTGAGAGAGGAAGGGAGAGGGAGAGAGAATCATCGATCGGCTGCCTCTTACTAGGGACTGAACTGGCAACTGGACAGGTGCCCTGACAGGGAATTGAACTCTGACCTTCTGTTTCATAGGTTGATGCTCAACCACTGAGCCACACCAGTCAGGCTCATAATTCTTAATAGAAATGTTAAAAGGGTGTAGAAATACATGTCATAAATTAAAGTCTACTAAACTAATATGAAATAATCAGTTTCAGATCATCAAATAACTATCCTTGAAAAGAAACACTTAAAAAGGAAGATCCCGCCCTAGCCGGTTTGGCTCAGTGGATAGAGCATCGGCCTGCATACTGAAGGGTGCCGGGTTCGATTCCGGTCAAGGGCATGTACCTTGGTTGCGGGCACATCCCCAGTGGGGGTGTGCAGGAGGCAGCTGATCGATGTTTCTCTCTCATCGATGTTTCTAACTCTCTATCCCTCTCCCTTCCTCTCTGTAAAAAATCAGTAAAATATATTTTAAAAAAATAAATAAATAAAAAGGAAAATCCCAGAAAAACAGCAATGACAAAATAAGAAAGGCAGGGGAAAAGTCATAAGTGACAGATGAAATCTATTAAAAATTAATAAACTATAAAAGAAAAGACAATAAGAGGCAATCAAATAGAGATGTAAAGAATAAAGCACCTGGTAAGAAAACAACTAAACAAACAAATGGAAAAAACAACAGTGATTTCTACGTACAAAAACCAAGGTAGGTACAGACTTTAAAAATATATCTATTGAGCCCCGCCGGTGAGGCTCAGTGGTTGAGCATTGACCTATGAACCAGGAGGTCACAGTTTGATTCCTGATCAGGGCACATGCCGGGTTTTGGGCTTGATCCCTGTGTGGGGCGTGAAGGAGTCAGCCAATCAATGATTCTCTCTCATCATTGATGTTTCCATCTCTCTCTCTCCCTTCTCCCTTCCTCTCTGAAATCAATAAAAATATATTCAAAAAAATAAAAACGTATCTATTGAGCCAACAAACTAATTTGTGAGACTTTATCTTAAAGAAGGAATTAAGGATTCACACAAAGAGGAAGCAATGAGATGTACATAATATTGACACTATGATAATGAGAAGTTAGGAAAAAACTACACAGTCAGCAACAGCAAAAGCAGATAAAATGTGACACAACCACATAATGGAATATTACTTAGTTATTAAAATACAAAGAGAATGTATGTGAAAACAAGTTTACACAATCATATATTTGATTTCTATGGAAGTAAATACATGTTGTAAAGGAGACATAAAGAGGGAAAAAATTCAGGGGCTTTGTTCTTCCTTTTTAAATTTACTAGATTACTTTAACTAGATAGTTCCAATATTTCCTGTAAGAAATGCTATAACTTAATATTAATATCTGATTAAAATTGTTATGATTAATATTCCTGAAAAATAATTTTAAAGACCAAAACTGAATTCACCAATGTTTTAACTGATTGTTTTACAGTATACAACTTTTACAATGCTAAAGAATAAAAAGCTTACTAATTTAAAGTTTACTTAAATTAATTTTCCACAGACATGGGAAGTGAAATGGAGAGTAGAGAAGTGGGTTACTACCTTTCTTTAAAGACTTATAGTACAATTTAATTTTTAAAACTATGTACATGTATTACTATGATACAAATTTAAACTCAATTTTAAAAATGAGAAAAAAGTATGTATGGAAGGAATTTCACTAAATGTTTGAAAAACCATGGACAATCTTTTTTCTCCATGGAGAATCAATTTTGAAAACATTTTTTAAACTAAACATTAAGTAAAAATATTCAAAGCACCCAGGACCTTGCAGGAAAAACATACAAATTATTGTAGACCTAAAATACTTCAACAGAGAAGCATTATCTGGACAACAGTAGCATAATGCAGATTTTGGGCTAAAATAAAATGTATAATTAAATTACCTTGGAGGTTGAATTTTGAATTTTTCAAAGACTTCTGGATAAAGTAATGGAAATACCACCATCTCTTTTAGAGCTGCAATATGATTAGACAGACCACCAACACTATCAAATCGAACCTGGTGATGGAAGGGAAATACAGACATTCTTTGATTTGGAGTCAAAATTAAAATGTCACTCTATCCCTAAACGATACATAACCTACACACAATCAACTAAGTTAACACTAAAACATAACTTAGTTGTGGTCTAAACATTAAAAAAAAAAAAAAAGAAAGAAAGAAAGAAAAAAGTCTGTAAAAATTAAACTGATAAAAAAACACACCTTTAAAACTAAAGTTAAAGAACACTATTATTACAGTTCAAGCATACATTTCAGGACAGTACTCACTGAAGAATCTAATTGCATTGGATCAACATCAGCAAGGCTTGCTCCAATTTTAATTCGATCTTTATAAATTCCTTTTAATTCATCTTTCCGAAAATTTAGTGGCAGACACCTATTTTAAAAAGATGTGAAAAAAATGAACAAAACCATCAACTCACCTTTCTCCCCCAAATGCCATGATAAAACACAAGCATTTTCCTTAAAAAATTTAAAAATAAATTAAATTTCAACAAGAGCAATCTTAAGATTATGTATTTCAGCTTCCTCATTTTCTATATAGGTTGAGAATTTGTTAGAAAGAGGTTATATCAGAAGCTTTATTATTAAAGAAATACAATCAAATGAAAATACCAGTTTTTAAGAAGCTGCATCACCATAAGGTAATTCATGGTTGAGAATTCAGATTGTATCAATACACATTATAATTATAATGATCGTGTCTAACATTTTAGATATATTAATCCATTAAATCCTCCAACAGTCTTATGAAGTAGATATTATTATTTCCCCTCCTTTAAAAGAAAACAAACCCACACAGGTAAGGTAAACTAAAATGCCAAAGATCACAAACCAGTAAGTGGCAGATTCAGAAATCCAAGCAGTGTGTCTTCAAATCTGCAACAACTCTGCTATAATACCTCTCAGCAAAATCATCATAATCCACCAGCATCTGGTCCACACCAACCCTTTCAGGCAACAATGAATCACTACTTTTCTAACTACTTTCAAAACCGGTTATGGTATGTTACAAAGAATGTGCCTAAAAGAACCTGCTTGTGTTGGAAAAATGAAAACTGCTTATATGTTAGAGGTTAAGATAACTTGTACCAGAATGCTTAAGCAAAGAATAACTGCTGCAACTGAACACAAGTGGAAGCACCATGCTCATCCCAAGTGACAATTCTTGCTATCCCCAAACTTTATGAGAAATTTATACTGTGAAATCTAAGATGAACAAGTTTGCACTTGCAGCTTTTTAAAGACTATGTCTTAAATAATTCTTAATAGAAATATAGCCCTAGCTGGTTTGGCTCACTGGATAGAGCTTCAGCCTGTGGACTGAAGGGTCCCGGGTTTGATTCTGGTCAAGGGCATGTACCGTGGTTGCAGGCTCCTCTCGGTCCAGGCCCTCATCAGGGCACGTGCAGGAGGCAACCAATTGATGTGTTTCTCTCATATCCATGTTTCTCTCTGTCTTTCCCTCTCTCTTCCACTCTCTCTAAAAATCAATGGAAAAATATCCTTGGGTGAGGATTAAAAAATAAGTAAAAATAAAGTTACTATGGTAAAATATCAGCAATTAAAAAAAGAAATATAACTGCATAATATAAAGTCCATAGGATTAGATGCGTATTTCTATGAATGAAAGCAAAGAAAAATCCAAGAAGTCTAAGTATACAGCTTTTTGATGATTTGATTTGCTTTCCAACAAATGAAATGCAAGCCAAAATTGTAATTTAAAATTTTCTATTAGCCACAATAAACAAAAAGGTAAAATTTTAATAATCCATTTTATTTGTTACAATATATCCAAAAATCCTGTATTATCATTTCAACATGCAAAACTCAGTATTTTAAAAATTGAGCTATTTTACATTTTCTTTTTTTGTACTAAATCTTTGGAATTCAAGAATGTGTTTTTCATAGAAACTTACAATATATCTCAATTCAGATTATGGTAGTTACATTTCAAGTATTTAATAGACACAGGTGACTTAGTGGCTGCCATATTGGACAGGGTAGTTTTAATGTGATAATATAAAGTTTAGGATACAAAGAATGGCTAATTTGCATGCCCCTTCAATTATTATGTTCCAACTACTTTGTTAAGCATTTGTGGCCTACTCTAAGAACATATTATTAGGATCCAAGAACTGCATTTTTCAATCACCCAACCACATCTGTAAAATGGAAATAATCTTTGCCCTGTCTACTTCATGTAATTAGTGTGAGACTCAAATAAGTTGGTTAGTATATGTGAACTTATATTACAAGGAGTTATAAAATGAGTAAACCCTTCAATTTTCCTAAAGTATTTTATAATAGGAATGCATTATTGGTTTTTTTTAAAAGAAGTATATTTGAAAAAAATTGAATTATTTTGAGCTGTGTGTAATGGTTACACAAGAAAACATGTTCTAATCTGTTATTAGTTTCAATAAGATATTTCAAACAAGACAGCATTGTTTTTTTTGTTTTTAAATATTTTTATTGATTTCAGAGAGGAAGGGAGAGGGAGAGAGAAACATCAATGATGAGAGAGAATCATTGATCGGCTGCCTCCTGCACGCCCCCTACTGGGGATCAAGCCTGCAACCCGGGCATGTGCCCTTGACCAGAATTGAACTCGGGAGCCTTTAGTACGCAGGCCAACACTCTATCCACTGAGCCAAACCAGCTAGGGCTGCATTGTTATTATACATTAATCTGTTGTATAATTTTTTAATCAGTCAAACTGTTCTTATTCCCAAATTATTCAGCTGTCTCACCATTAAAAAAAAAAAAGGTGGTAGTTTTAAAAGGCTTCAATACAGCACTTACCTGTTGATAGCTCTATTGCGGCTCCTTTTCCTGCGTCTCTCAAAGTGCTGTTCATCTTCAGAAGAGGAAGAGGAAGTAGAATCACTACTGTGAATAGCATGCCTTCGCCTGAAGTAAAGAAGAAAACTAAAATCATGATGAAGAATGGCAGAGGAAAAAAGGCATAAGATGTAAATATCAGAAAATACCTAATAATCCAAAATGGTTTATCCTAAAATTAATACATTTGCTGAACCAATGAAGTAAGCTTTGTTGGCTGAATCTTTTGAAGGAAATAAAAGACTTGGATAACTAAGAGGAAAGAAAAAAAGATAAAAGGCTCTGGTAAGCTGACCGTCAAATGTTCACTAAGAGAGCATATCCAGTGGTTCTCAACACGTGGGTCGCGACCCCTTTGGGGATCGAACGACACCTTTCACAGGGGTCGCCTAAATACATCCTGCATATCAGATATTTACATTACGACTCATAACAGTAGCAAAATTAGTTATGAAGTAGCAATGAAAATAATTTTATGGTTGGGGGTCACCACAACATGAGGAACTGTATATTAAAGGGTCGCGGCATTAGGAAGGTTGAGAACCACTGGTCTAGGCAGTTACTTTTAACTTCTTAGTCTTTATATAAATCAGTTACTCTCAAAGAAAAATGAGATAAAGAGGGTATCAGAATCTTTGGGACAGTAATTTGAGGAAATTATTTTCAACATTATAATATATATAATTTTACATTTGGAAGAGAATCACCTATTTTAAAAATATATTTTATTGATTTTTTACAGAGAGGAAGGGAGAGGGATAGAGAGTTAGAAACATCGATGAGAGAGAAACATCGACCAGCTGCCTCCTGCACACCCCCTACTGGGGATGTGCCCGCAACCAAGGTACATGCCCTTGACCAGAATCGAACCTGGGACCTTTCAGTCCGCAGGCCGACGCTCTATCCACTGAGCCAAACCAGTTAGGGCGAGAATCACCTATTTTAAAATGTCAAATAACCTTAGAAGGAGAACATGAGAATTTTTATGCAAACCCGAGGGGCTCAAGGGTTAAAAAAAATGGTAGGAAACAGGGACAAATACAATAGCCTTTTATCTACAGTATATCATCAACCATAAATTCACAACTACCACTTAACCACTGTGTAAATGTAAATGAGTTATCAAACCCGTATCTCAATCTTCTCACACACAAAAATAAAAATATAATGAAATTCTTAGCCTGGTTGATAGTATTAAATAAGATCCCAAGTGCTATGAATATTCAAAGAATTTTTAAATCATTTTTACTACCTTTGGACAGTTGCAAAAGACCCACAGGGGAAAACCAAACAAATAAAAAACAAAACCCAAACAAAGAATCTGGCTGGAAAACCTTTAATTATTCCATTGGATCCGGGTCTAGAGCTTTTTCTGAGTCAGAGTGCAATCATGGTTAAGTAGATATTTTCAAAAATATAAAAGGTTCACTTTTCTATTGCCTGCGTAATGTAGGTCCAAAATCTTGTACCTAAAAAAACTCTGAAAACAAGCTTTTCCATTATACATTTAGCAAAACATAATCTGAAATGTCATAAAGGCAATTCAGTCTCCATTTGTCCCACTTACTATGATTACTCATATGTTTTGCTATAGAATTAATGTATTTGACTAAGGAGTGCTGGCCCAGACACTACTGGAGATATTTATGTTGCGTGTTACCTTTGTAAATCCCTCTCAAAAATCTGAATTCTAAAGCACAAATGGCCCAAAGTTTTTGGAAAAAGGGTTGTGGAAACATAGATATAAGTGAGAAAATAATCCTCCACTGTCCACCTACCTAAACGCCTTTGTGATCAGCCTGAAACTAAAACTATCTAGTATAAGTCTGAAATTTTATATAAAAAACCTACCAATTTTATATTACAACTAGAGGCCTGGAGCACAAAATTCAAGCATGGGTAGGGTCCCTAGGCCTGGCCGGTGATCAGGGCCAATTGGGGCCTTCCTGCAGCCGGCCATGGCCTCTCTTGCCAGGCTGGCAGGCCTTCCTTTGTTCCGCGCCCCCCCCCCCCCCCCGCCCCCCGTCAGCGCACATTATAGTGAGTGATCGAACTCCCAGGGGGACACTTTGCATATTAGCCTTTTATATATATATAGGTTAATATTACAAAGAGACTCTAACTTGTAGTCACATAATTCACATAATTGTATGTGAATTCAGTATGCATTCACATGTAATTAAGACTAACTCCACAATTTAAAAAAAGAGACTAACATTTACTAAGTGCTTCTTGTGCCAGGTGGTTGACATATTATCTCATGTAATATTAATTAAAACTTTGGAAAAGTAGGCTCATTTTACAGTCAGAGCCAATGTGGCTCATAGTTTAAAGAACTTGTTCAAAATATCAGAATTAGTCAATGATGGTGTCAGAATTTAAACTCATGCCTGTCTATTCCAAAAATCCTATACACTACTATACTGGTGATTTCCAGTTGTTTATTTCACAAACCAGTAAAGTTACAAGCAAATAACAAGACTTTGTGGACTGTCATAAAGTTTCCAATATTTGATTTACAAATCTGAATTATTTTAAAACATTAAAAGTATAGTTACAATATTACATGTAGCCCTTAATGTGTGCCAGATAATATTTTAAAAGCTTTATATGTATTAAGTCATCTAATTCTCACAATATTATGAAATAGGTGCGATTACTCACATTGTGTGGATCAAAAAACTAAAGCATAGAGAAGTTAAGTAACTTGCCAAGTCACTAGTAAGTGGTGGAACTGAGCTGGCAACCTGAGCTGTTCTAATCATGGGTCCAGGTTCTTCATAATTATTCTATACTGAAGAAAGGCCATTATTTCAGTTTAAAAAAGATTCTAAACACACATATCCAAGAGAGTGTGTGTGTGTGTGTGTGTGTGTGTGTGTGTGTGTACGTGTTTTTCATTTTACAAAAAACTGTTGAAAAATTTGGCATGGACAAGCACTGTAAACCTAACTAAAGTGCTAGAGTCGCCAGTTGTAGTTCCTTAACTAGGAAGGAGTACTTGGAATACCGGTGAAACAATTGCATTATATTATCTTCTTGTTCAAAGGACTAGTCTTGTTCCAGAAACTGCAGATTACGCTAAAGAATAATCCTTAGATGACTAGAGGTTATCAATCATAAGGAAGAAATTCCTGCTTAAAGGCAATATTCCTGAAGCTCTGCTATGATAAGTTGCCAAAAGACCCTTGGAAACTCCCTCACTGTGGCTGAAAGCTTTTTTAACCATTTGCCATGATACTAAAAGCAATGTTCAAATGATTCTTTGGATGTGTGCTTTGTTTCTATGCCTAAGTAGTTGTAGTAGAACATGAACTATAAACAGAAGCTGGTCTCTTGATTAAAAAATAAAAAGGCTAAGCAAAGTATCATTAAAGTTGTTAGAAAAAAAATGAGATGTTCACATCACCTTGTGAAGAAGTTAAAAAGAAATGGTTTAAAGGGCTACATTCAAAAGGCCAGGTAATGACAAGTATTAGACAGACATGGAGAAACTGGAACTCTGCTGGTAGGAATGTACAATAAGGCAGCCATTTGAAAAACAATCTGGCACTTCCTCAAAACATTAAATATAGCTAGCATTTGACCCAGCAATTCCACTTCTAGGTATATGCCCATGAGAAATGAAAACATATATCCAAAAAAAGTTGTATGCAAATGTTCACAGTAGCATTATTTCTAACAGCCAAAAAGTGGAAACAACTCAAATGTCCATCAACTGATAAATGGATAAATAAAATATGGTATATTTATACAACAGAATCTCATTTGGCAATGAAAAGGAATGAGGTACTAATACATACCACTACACTAATGAACCTTGAAAGTGGTATACCAAGTGAGAGAAGCCAGTCACAAGAGATTCCACTTACATGAAATACCCAAAACAGGCAAATTTATAAAGACAGAAAGTCGATTGGTGGTGGCTTAGGGGTAGGGCGGTAGAAGTATTGGGAGTGGGGGGGTAATAACTAAAGAGTATAGGTTTCTTTTTGAGGCAAGAAAAATATTCTAAAATTATTATGGGCCCTAGACAGGTAGCTCAGTTGATTAGAGTGCCGTCCCCATATATCAGGGTTGTGGGTTTAATCCCCAGTCAGGGAGCATACAAGAAATCAACTAACGAATGCATAAATGGAACAATACAACCCATGTTTCTCATTCTGTCTTTCAAATCAATCAATAAACACTTTTAAAATAAAAAACATTGAGATTTTTAAAATAAAATAAATTTACTGTAATAGTTGCACAACTCTGTGAATATACTAAAAGCTATTGAATTGTATACTTTAAATTGGTGAACTATATGTATGTGAATTATGTCCCAATAAAGCTGTGATCAAAGAGAAAATGTTTAAAGAGTTATCAAAATCAACACTAAGAAGGTCATCAAGCCACATAATATGACTCTAGGATACATCGTAAATCATAGTTCATACTTTAATTTAAATGTGCCAGGATCCTCCACTAGTCTATGACAGCCAAGGGCAGGAATCCTGGCTTCATCGTTTTTATATCCATAGTACTTGGCACATGGCAGTACTCAGACATTTGTTAAATAATTGGAGGGGGTAAGAAATCCTGTACCCAAGGAGCTATGCAACAATGTGAGACTCTTTATATATAGAGAAAGAGTAGACTCTGTGAACCAAAAAGGGCAAAAAATTCCTACCTGCTACAAGATACACTGTAGGCGATGATTGTAGAGGTAGTCAGTCAACAAGTAAGTTATTTCCAGTATGCTACTTCCAGTAAAGATGAGGGAAGAAATGAAATCTCAAAGTAACTGCCGGCCTCTCTCTTCTGCTGAATCAAATAGAGACCTGTCCCTTGAGTCAGGCAACCAAGAACTGCCTGGGCCTCATGATTATTGGGGATTCCAGGGAGCAATATGTCTTACTCTCCTTTTCTGAACATCATCCAATATCAAAATATTGGCCTTTAACAAAGGGCCTATGAAAAGTATCGACAATGTGGCCTCCTTTCAAGTGTAATTTATCTTGAACAGCCCAGGCAGGTTGAGTTTGCCTTCCTGGTCTTCTAGTTGTGAGAAAAGGAATGATGACACAAGAAATCTAGAATGTACACTTGTGATTTTGGCACTCTGAAATTAAAAGACCCAGGGATACAGTTTTATATTTTTCCTAGAAGACAGGAAATTTGTCAGCACCTACAAAGGTGTTGCCTTCCATGACCAAAACAAGATCAGATAGTCTGCTTCTAGGAGGAGACTTCTAAGAACTGTTCAAATAGCTGAATTCTCACAGGACTTCAGTCTTACTTCTGACCAAATTACTATTAGGGAAAAAGTGCCATTTCCCACACTAGTGTCATTTTTTCCTGCCTTTATAGTCTTCACTAATGAGCTCCCTCATTCACAAACTACTACAATGTTACTATTAGCCAGAAAGTTCTAATAGATTAGAAAAACTTTTGTTATTTAGGAGAAAGAGGAAATAACAAGAATTACCTGTTTGGATTTAAATATGAAAAACAAGCAACACATGTTGGGATGTGGAAAAAAAAGAAACCCACAAATAATTTAAATAGAGAAAATTAATACAACATTTATAAAAGAAAGAAATTTTTAAGATCGATCCAGAAAAAGATAGTCAGAGTCATGACAGGTCTAGAAGCAATGTAACTTAGAACGCTTTCATCGTAGAAAAATATATCTGTGATAGTATGTGGAGACAAGATTAAACCTATATTTAACTTAACGTAAAGATTAAAGAAAATAGTCTACATAAAATGCTTAATACCAAGCTAGGAATACAGTAAACACTGAAGCAAAGGTAGCTCTCTATTATTAAAGTGTGGAACAACAGAGTAAACTACCTTACCATGGTAGTTACTAACAATTCCTATTAGTGGAAGCAAAAACTAGTCAATGGTAGTAGAAATTAAAGCACTACAGGCAGAGTTAACTACTCGCCCAAATATATGATTCTAGAATTCTATTCTGATATCCTCAATTCTAAGACTCTAGAATTCTACCTTAACATAGCCACAATTATGTTGTCATAAATCAATTACTACTTCAAAACCAAACCTGTTCATTCGTTTACAGTAAGGACTTCTTGGTCCTGCAGAAGATAATCGATATCTTGGTCTGGCAGGAGAAGCTGGGCCACTATAAAATATGTTGGGCTTTCTCTGGTGACGAGGTTCTGAAAGGAGGAGTTAGAATGTACGTGACATATAAATAGGTTTGAAGGTAATTTTGCTCTTCATATAAACACTTACAAAGGTACTGCCCCTTCCATGAAAATATTAGTACATATTTACTATAGAATATTCTACAATTCATATTTTCAATTATTTATGTCTGCAGGGCTTCTACTGAAAATATGCACAGCACATACACCAACAACCAAACATACGCTGGCCATAAATAACCATTAGGATTATACTGATAGATAACAGCTCACTATCAGACCTGCAAGTATATGCTCATAAGCATTGAGGCACAACTATAACATAAACCATAAGCAGTTCTAGTTATATAAACTGACAAATTAAGTAGAAAGCTGTGAAACCTAAAATAATTAAAGACAGACATGAAATTTCAAAACAGCCCAATTATTTGCTTTGGGTAATAACTAAAAGTTAACTCTTTTTCGAAGAATTGACTTATTGCACTTTTAAGATAGGTTAAGAAAGACAAAAACTATGAGTATTATGCAAAATAAAGACTAAAAAAATAATAAAAGAGGAAGGGCAGTAAAGACACAGGTAATATAATTATATCTCCTGGGAAAAAAATAGCACTTACTTTCCAATGGAGCCTGGTAGTAAACAGTAGCTTTTCTCTGTCTAAGATAATATCGTTTCTGATTATCTTCTTCTCCATCTTCTTCATCATCATCTTCATCTTCACCATCATCTTCATCTTCTTGATCTTCACCCTCTTCAGATGATTCTACAATTTAAATATATTTACTCTTAGGATACTCACACCAAAATGTTAACACTTTTTAACACAGGGTAACTGAGAAAGAGACCCTTCTGTTAAAATGTATTTACTTCTAAATTATTATTTTTCTTTTTAATATATTTTCATTGATTTCAGAGAGGAAAGGAGAGGGAGAGTGAGATGGAAACATCAATGATGAGAGATAATCATTGACCAGCTGCCTCCTGCACACCCCCAACTGGGGATCGTGCCCATAACTTGGGCATGTGCCCTGACAGGAAATCAAAGAGTGACCTCCAGGTTTACAGGTTGATGCTCAACCACAGAGCCACACCGGCCGGGCTCTTCTAGATTATCCATAGAAAGAAGCTAATTTTTTCTTTCCATTTTTTTTTACCGGTAGATTTCAGAGAGAGGGGGAAAAAGAGAAACATCCATTTGTTGTTCCACTTATTCATGCATTCATTGATTGCTTCTTGTATAGAAGAATCTAATTATGCCCTAGTTGGTTTGGCTCAGTGGATAGAGCGTCAGACTGCGGGCTAACGTGTCCCGGGTTCGATTCTGGTCAAGGGCACATGCCCAGGTTGCGGGCTTGATCCTCAGTAGGGGGTGTGCAGGAGGCAGCCGATCCATGATTCTCTCTTATCATTGATGTTTCTCTCTCTCTCCCTCTCCCTTCCTCTCTGAAATCAATAAAAAAATATATATATAAAGAATTTAATTCTTTCACAACATTAAATAATTTTTAATGAAGTAAAATAACTGTAGAATTAAAAACAACTAGAGGCCGAAACCGGTTTGGCTCAGTGGATAGAGCGTCGGCCTGCGGACTGAAAGGTCCCAGGTTCGATTCCGGTCAAGGGCATGTACCTGGGTTGCGGTCATATCCCCAGTAGGAGATGTGCAGGAGGCAGCTGATCGATGTTTCTCTCTCATCGATGTTTCTAACTCTCTATCTCTCTCCCTTCCTCTCTGTAAAAAATCAATAAAATATATTTTAACAAAAACAAAAAAACAACTAGAGGAAGAAAAAAGGAACTAGAGAAAAAAATTTAAAGGCTACTGTTAGCCCTGGCCAGGTAGCTCAGTCGGTTAGATTGTCATTCTGAGATGCCAAGTTGGCAGGTTCAGGTCACATATAAGAATCAACCAATGAATATATAAATAAGTGGAACAACAAATCAATGTTTCATTTTCTCTCTCTCTCTCTCAAATCAATAAATAAAAATTTTAAAAATAAATTAAAAATAAAGGCTACTAGGGTGGGGGGAAAAATGGACACATATGTAATACCCTTTGTAATACTTTAAGCAATAAAAAATAAATAAATAAATAAAAATAAAAATAAAGACTACTATCAGTAAGTACCAAACTAAAGTTTATGGTATTACTGCTAGTTTCATAAATATTGATGACTATACTTAAGCTTCAAATAAATATAACATGTTGACAAATTTAAGTATCTCCTTACTTAGCCTTTTGCCTTTTAAATTTCAGTTTGTACATTCCATCCAGCCTTTCTGGCTGTCACGGAGTTACATAAGAAAATAACTCAAATAATCTACTTATGATCATGTAAAACACCAGACATTTAAAATGCATTTCAGACAACTGGTTTTCACTCAAGAAAAGTCCTAAACAGAATAGCAAAACTTTAATAATTTCTTTTAAAAATTAAAATAGGTAAATGTGTTATCTGTAGATATGTGTTATCTTGTACTACACAAGAAAACCAGTTTTGTTGCTTTAGAATAGCTGATTTCAAATACTTTCCCAAACAAAACATACCATCATTTAAGCTCTCCCTGCCCTCACTTTTTTCTTTTAAATTATGACCACTCCTCTGATCTCTCCCAAACTACCATAACTGTTACAGCTTCTAAATAAAAAGGCTACATTCTACTAAATAAAAGTACTAATATTCAAACTCAGGGATAGAACAAGAGAAAAGACTAACCCACACTGCCTTCTTGATTATCAGTTGTTTCTTCATCAGTTCTTTGAATACTTTTTTGTTTTCCTCTTGTGTACATGTTAAGATTCCCCTAAAAACATTTAAATAAAAGCCATTAACATTTAGTACACTTATTTAAGAAATTCAATAGGACCTTCCAATGTTGCTTAAAATAAATATATTTAGCCCTGACTGGTTTGTCGGCCTGTGGACTCAGGGGTCCCAGGTTCGATTCCAGTCAAGGGCATGTACCTTGGTTGCGGGCACATCCCCAGTGGAGGGTGTGTAGGAGGCAGCTGATCGATGTTTCTCTCTCATCGATGTTTCTAACTCTCTCTTCCTCTCTGTAAAAAATCAATAAAAACAATAAAAATATATTTAAAAAAAAATATATATATATATTTACAGCCATAAACTCTTAGAACTCCAGCCATAACTACTGACTAATCAAACAAATGCTGAATAAAACGATGATCAATTTAACCAAAAAATGAATAGGTCCTATAGAAAAGGTTAAAGATTATTAAATCATCCCCTTGATGGAAGAATATATTTACTTCTTCTGTTTCATTAAACACTGTCAAGTCTTCTAGTCCTCTCATTCGCCGTCTACGCATCTTCTTCTTCATGTCATCCATTTTTTGAAGTACAGCTTCAGCAGTGCTTAAAAAAATTTACATAAATATAAGCCAACACTGTAAAATATTGCATTTTAAAAAACTTAATTTTCCTTCCATTGTATTCTTGGACTACTGGCATTTTAAATATCTCTATTTCTTATTTGTATATTTTTTATATTTTTAAAAATAAATATGTATATAGAATTTTTATAAAGTCCTCTAGTAATCATTCTCCTTTATGCTTAACATAAACTAAATGTATTAAATATTCAGGCTAGGCACATGACCCCTCCCCAACAAAAAGTTTTTGTCACCTAAATCATCTTGACCTAAATAATTTTTACTTACTTTGTTATAAGTTTATCAAATAGCACAGATTGGTTCACACTACTGTAACGACTTCTAATCCTACAACTGCGGCGAACTTCAACATCACCATTCTCTTCATGCAAGTGTTCTGGAGTCTGAACAATGTTTCTAGTCCTCAATGACCGAGTAACTGGAATTACTTTGTCTTCATAGATGAATACATGAAAATAAGTAGAAATAGAAATAGCACTTGAAAAGAACTTTAAAATAAACGACTGAACAGCTACACTTTCACATAACAGAATTATAGTATCTTGAACTTAGCCTTTATTAAAATATTAGAAAACAAAAATGCAGTTACAACATACTCTTATCATATAATCGAGCCATTCCATTCTCAAGAGAAAAACAAAGGTATATATAACACAATGACTTGGACACAAATGTTCAAAGCAGTTTTGTGCTAGCACCAAACTGAAAACAACCCAAACATCCAACCAAAGATGAATAAAGAAATTGGCGGGCGGGGGAGGGGTGGAGAAAGAAGGAAATTGTGGGAAACAACCTAACTGTCCGTCAATGGATGAATGGATAAAGAAGACATGGAGCGCTGGTTGGTGTACTCAGTGGTTAGAGGGTCAGCCTGTGCACTGAAGTATCTCAGGTTCATTCCCGTCAAGGGCACATATTTGGGTTGTAGGTTTAATCCCCAGCCCAGTCAGGGTGTGTGTGGGAAGCAACTATTTGATATGTCTCTTTCACATGGATGTCTCTCTCTCTCCTCCCTTCCCTTCCACTCTCTAAAAGTCAGTGAAAAAAATATTCTGTTAAGGATTAACAAACAACAAAAAAGAAAAGGAATATAGTTAAGTCCTCACGTAACACTCTTCTAAATAGATTCTGTGACTTTAAGCAAAATGACACATAATGAAACCAATTTTACATTAGGCTAATTAATTTAAAGAATTAAGTTCCTACAGTATCTCATCGACGTTATGAGATGAGGATAGCCCTGGCTAGTGTGGCTCAGTTGGTTATGCACTGTCCTGTGCACCAAAAGGTTGCCGGTTTGACTCCCAGTCAGGGCACATGTGGCCCAGGTTTCGAGTTCCATCTCTGGTAGGGGGCCTGCAGGAGGCAACCAATCAATGTTTCTCTCTCTCTCCCTTCCTCTCTCTCTAAATATCAATAAAAAAAAACCCCGACATTAAACAAAATGACATTATTTGAGGACCTGCTGTATACACACAATGAACTATTATGAGAAAGAAGGACAGCTTGCCATTTGCGATAACATGGATGAACTTTGAGAGCACTATGCTAAGTGAAGTATGTTAGATGGAGAAAGATAAATACCACATGATATCACTTTATGTGGAATTTAAAAAAGCTAAACTTATAGCAAGAGACAAAAATGCTGGTTGCCAAGGGCTGGAGGGTAAAGGTTAAAGAGAGATGGTGGTCAAAGAGTACAAATTTCTAGCTATGAGTAAGTTCTGAGGATCTACAGCAGAGTGATTATAGTTAATGATACTGTATTACATACTTGATAGTTGCTAAGAGAGTAGATCTTAAATATTCTCACCACAAAAAAGAAATAGTAATCATGTGACAAGAAGCAGGTGTCAGCTAAGCTATTTTAGTAATCATTTTGCAATATATGAGTATCAAATCAATACTCCTTGAACACTTTAAACTTATACAACATTTTATGTCAATTATATCACAATAAAACTGGTGGGGTGGGGGGATGGGGCAGGAAAAATTGTGGCATCTATAATAATAAAAGCATAATATGCTAATTAGACCGGACGACCTTCTGGATGAAGCTGGGGCTGTGAGGGAAGCCCAGGTCCTGGGTGCCTGCCAGCGGCTGGAGGGAAGCCCGTGCCAGCAGCCGGGAAAGGAAGGCCTACTCTTGCATGAATTTTGTGCATCGGGCCTCTAATATGTATATAATGGAATATTGCTCAGCAACAAAAGGCAACAACATAGATGATTCTCAAAGTAATTATGCTGCGTAGCCAGACCATAAAAGAATGCCTACTGTATAATTCTACTTATAGAATTATAAAATTATAAGTAGTGTATGCTAGAAAATGCAAATGAATTGATAGTGACAAAAAGCAGATTGGTGGTTGCTCAGGAACTTTGGGGGATAGAGGGCATGGAGAAGGTTGGGGGGTCAGGAGGGATAGTAAAGGGACCTGAGGAAATCTGGGGCGGGGGGCGGGGGGGGGTGATGGTTACCTTCACTGCTCTTCACTACCTTATTGTGGTGATGTCACAGCATATACTTTTGTCAAAATCAAACAAACTGTATACTTTAAATAAGGGAAGTTTATTGTATGTACTGCAATGTACCTAATAAACAAAACATTATGTTTTTTTAACATTCAAAATGCCTTTAGTCCTGGCCAGTGTTGCCCAATAATTAGAGTTGGCCTTCACTCAAGGATCTCAGGTTCAATTCCTGGTCAAGGGCACATAACTGGGTCGTTCCCTGGCCCTGGTTGGGGTGAGTGCGGGAGGCAACTGATCAATGTGTCCCTTTCACACTGATGTTTTCCTCTCTCTTTCTCTCCCCCTCCTTCCATTTCTCCCACTCAATCTAAATTCAATGTAAAAGTATCTTAGGGTGAGAATTAACAACATCAAAAAATGTCTTTAACATTACTTACCTTCTTTGCACTCTTCTTTTTTTTTATCAGCCTGCTGTCTGGCCAACTGCCTATTGAAAAAAAATTAAATGATTCAAAATAATTGACATAATTTTAAATCCTGTATTTCATAATATACGTAGTACAAAAATTTAAATCAGCTTGGAGAGTAAGTAACTGTAGATACATAAAAACCTACAAACACTAAAAAATAGCTTGAGAATATTTATGCTTACATAAATTACTAGAGGCCCGGTGCATGAATTTGTGCACTAGTGGGGTCCCTTGGCCTGCAGGATTGGGCCAAAACTGGCTCTCCAACATCCTGTGAGGGGCCCCAGATTGCAAGAGGGTGCAGGCCAGGCTGAGGGACCCCACTAGTAAACGATCGGGGCCAGGGAGGGATGCAGGAGGTTGGCCAGCTGGGGCAGGACCATGGGAGGGCTACAGGGTGTGTCCAGCCTGTTTCGCTCAGTCCCCATTGGCTGGACCCCAGCACCAAGCTGACCTACCGGTTGGAGTGTCTGCCTTCTGGTGGTCAGTGCACATCATAGCGAGTGGTTGAGTGGCCTTAGCATATCATTAGCATATTATGTTTTGATTGGTGAATAGATGACCAGACACTTAGCATATTAGGCTTTTATTATATAGGATGGCTAAACAAAGTCTAAGAAACCTGTTGTGAAACAGGCTCATAGACTTTTCTCATAAAAAGGGCCCCTCCTTCCATACCATGTAGGTCTACTTTTATAAACTAGGTTCCAACTAGATCAGGGGTGGGCAAACTTTTTGACTCGAGGGCCACAATGTGTTCTTAAACTGGACCGGAGGGCCAGAACAAAAGCATGGATGGAGTGTTTGTGTGAACTAATATAAATTCAAAGTAAACATCATTACATAAAAGGGTACGGTCTTTTTTTCAATAGTTTTATTCATTTCAAACGGGCCAGATCCAGCCCGAGGGCCGTAGTTTGCCCACGGCTGAACTAGATACAAAGGACACAATGACTGAAGGGGTGTTTTACTTTTCCTTTCCTTTTTGCCTACTGAGGAAGGGAAGCACTTTTCTCCTTATAGCAGTTGGTAAGCTGTTTAGTAAATATTTTAGGCTCGTTTGCCTGATAGTCTCTATCACAAACATTCACACGACTCTAACTTTGAAGCAGGAAAGCAGTCATAAACAGAATGAATGGGCTTGGGTGTATTTCAATAAAACTATTTATAAATGACATTTTATAACCCTGGAATCTTGATGAGCAGTCAAGAACACACTTAAAAATTAAATGCAAATCCTAAAATATTACTTTAAAACTATTCTGAATTAGCATTTGAAAAACTTGTATTACCTTGTAAAATGCCTGCCATTAGCATGTTTCTCCGTTACTTCCATATTCTTATCAAAACTAGAATCTGAAGAATTCTGTGCATTTTTTCTCAAAGTCCTTAAAACACGTTTCCGGTGGTAGGTTTCAACTTCCTTAACTGAAGACCCATCCTTCAAGAAAAATTAAGAAGGACAACTAAGTTTTTCTTTAGTCAAAATTCCCAAGTTAAACTACTCCAAGAGTGTTCTCTGATTACAAGTTTGTACAACTGCTTTTTGTGCAGAATCATTTTGTATCTTCCCAACAGTATCTAGAATTATTTTATGATATCAGCAATGTCTATGAAATGGCTAATGTAAGACACTGATTTTTAAAAATATATATTTTTATTGATTTCACAGAGGAAGGGAGGTGAGAGAGATAGAAACATCAATGATGAGAGAGAACCATTGATCAGCTGCCTCCTGCACGCCCCTACTGGCGATCAAGAATCCACAGACCGACGCTCTCTCCACTGAGCCAAACCGGCTATGGCAAGACTTATTGATTATTGAGATTTTAGTTCTATTTCACAGCAAGTAGTTTAGACAGAAGTTTTCCATCACTGAAAAAAAAGTTGTGACAGTTCATAACAATAAGTACTCCTTTTTTTAAGGCTACAGAAATTAGAAAGATACACACACACCACTGTCTGTCATACAATCACTGATAGCAATCTTAAAATAACTAGGCTCTCAGAATTATAATTGTGGCTTGAGAGACAAAAAGGAGTTACCTATTTCTCCCAGGTAATCCAACAGCTTGAACTCAAAGGCTGCTTAGGTATATTAATCTATTGTAAAAATCAGAGCTTTATGTAACTATTTTTTGCACAATAGACTTCATGAGCTACAGAGCTATCATAAACTATTCAAAAGTTCATACGCACCTCATGTATAAAGGATACTTTTACATTAGAGGGCAAAAGTACCTAACAACTCTACAATTTAATTAAAGGCCTGGTGCACAGATTCATGCACTGGTGGGATCCCTTGGCAAAGCCTTGGGGACCGGGCCAAAACCAGCAGTCCAACGCCACCTGCCACTTCTGCCTGCTACTTCTGCTCATCCCAGCTCCACTGCTGCTTGGTAGGCTCACTGCCGCTCCACTGTGGTCTCTGGGCTGTGGTGGCCAGCCATGAGCCCTGCATCTGGTGACTATTGGTCAGCTGAGTGGCACTACTGCTGTGGGAGCGCACTGACCACCAGGAGGCAGCTCCTGCATTGAGCGTCTGCCCCCTTGTGGTCAGTGCATATCATAGCAACCGGTCAGCCAGTTGTTTGGTCACTTAGGCTTTTATATTTATAGATAGATGCCTTACTACTCTGAAAATTGATAAGGTTAGAAAACCAGGAAGTGTCTAAAAAATAATTAATCTTCCCTGCCCCCACTGGCTTTACCCAATTATTTCATTTTATTGAGACATTTTGTCATTTGATTTTGTTTTGGGCAGAATATTGTTTCACAAGATAAAGATTATGTATACCACAAGGATTTGTGTAAGAACTGGGAAAATATTTAATAAAATACTAAGTGATGTGTATGATTTGTTAGCACTTTTATCAGTGTACTTTTATGATACATGGGTGGGCAAAAGTAGGTTTACAGTTATAATACAAATAAATTATATAATAATTAATAAATAATAAACTGTTTTGTGTACTCACAACTGTAAACCTACCTTTGCCCATCCCTATATTTAAGGATGTTTGAAAAAAAAGATACCTACACTTTTAGGTAAGTGTACTATTTTTAAAACAAACACCTACATCTTCATGGGTGTAAGGTAACGTAAGACTTTCCAAGGAAAATTTGAAGAGACTATTTCCAGATTCTCAACTTCCACAGGTACTTTTTCTTAAAACTGATTTGCTTGAGAAGGCAACCTTAACTAACAAGGCACCCTCTTTCATTTACCCAGAGTCCTCTCTCTCCCTCACTTTGAATCTTACTACTGTGGAGCGCATTATAAACCTTCACAAAGCCAAACAAAGAAAAACACTAGAGTAGGTGTTAAGTAATTGAATGACAAAACTAGGCAACAAAATCATTACCTGTGTTAAGTGGTTTCCAATTCTTTGCTTTCAACAAAATTGAAGACCTAAATAAGCTAAGAGACCATTAAAAATAAATTTTGGCAAATGATTTTTGGCATAAAAGCCAGAAAAACTGAATGACACTGCTAAGCAAATCTTCTTTCATTACATTCTACTTATTTATATGAATGTTTTCAGTGCTTAAAATTATAAAAACAATGGAACTGATGTCAAACACTGTCTATAGCAGTAAGATTTATCTACAGATACATGAATTGGGAAATCTTCCCATGCTTAAGCATATTAATCAAAATGTTTATGATGTTTTTTCAGTTGAATATTAATTATAATTCAATACACAAAAATTTTTTATCGGAGCCTTGTGAGCTTAGAAAAGTAGGAAAAAATTCAAATTTTGTTTTACAAATACACAAATAAATGAATTTAAAGCATAAAAATATATCAAGATAAAATGCTGTGGATTAAGTGGATTGGAAATGCAAATTAAAAGAGGGGAGAAGAATCAAGGTAAAAATTTCTGACTGCTTAGAAAGCTTATTCATGTATTATTTTAATGTTCTAAGACAGGTATCAAATAACTATGGTTTTTAGATTCCAGTGGATACTTGTAATAGTTTTATTTTTAATGACATTAAAAGATGATAGAAATGATCTCCTTTGTAACTATTTAAACCAACTGAGGTGGGAGAAATTTAGCAGCTTAAAAATGTACAATAGAATATAGCCCTGGAGAAAACCAAGATGGCAGCATAGGTAAACACCGGAATTAGCTGCCTTGAACAACCACTTCACAAATACAACTAAAAGACGGAACGGACATCGCCCAGAACCACAGGAAGACTGGCTGAGGGGAAATTGTTCAACTAGAAGGAAAGAGAACAGCATACGAGACTCAGAGGAGGCGCAGTGTGGAAAATACAAAGGTGCGGAGGTACGCGCGGAACGGGCTGGTAGCTGAGGGCGCTGTTGTCGTTTTCAATCAGGAGGGAGTCTCAGATTCTGAGCTCCAGTTCTGGGCGAGTCTCTAGGGACCCAGACTCAAACGGGAGAAGCGGGACTGTCTGGCATCGGTCGGAACTCGAGGGCAGCTTTCTCTCCGAGGTTTGCAGCGGTTGCTGGGACTCTGAGAGGCAGAGCCCCTGGGGACGGGACTGAGAGCAGCCATAACTGCTCCCTCCACCCGCTCTGTGCGACCCGCCCCGCCCAAGCCCTGTGCAGAGCCATTTGCCAGATAGCCTCAGGCAAAGACCAGATTAGCACCTCCCTAGAGGACAGAAGTTTTCCCACTGCAGACACAGCTGATTCTCACAGCCAGTTGGCCTGGAGGTCAAATCCCCCCTAGTATTAACTACAACAAGAAGGCTTAACTACAACAAGACTGTGCACAAAGACCACTAGGGGGTGCACCAAGAAAGCATAAAAAATGCGGAGACAAAGAAACAGGACAAAACTGTCAATGGAGGATATTGAGTTCAGAACCACACTTTTAAGGTCTCTCAAGAACTGTCTAGAAGCCGCCGATAAAGTTATTGAGATCCTCAAGAAATCTAATGAGACCCTGGATGTTGTGATAAAGAACCAACTAGAAATTAAGCATACACGGACTAAAATAACAAATATTATACAGACTACCAACAGCAGGCCAGAGGAGCGCAAGAATCAAGGCAAAGATTTGAAATGCGAAGAAGCAAAAAACACCCAACCAGAAAAGCAATATGAAAAAAGAATCCGAAAATACGAAGATAGTGTAAGGAGCCTCTGGGATAGCTTCAAGCATACCAACATCAGAATTATAGGGGTGCCAGAAGATGAGAGAGACCAAGATATTGAAAACCTATTTGAAGAAATAATGACAGAAAACTTCCCCCACCTGGTGAAAGAAATAGACTTACAAGTCCAGGAAGCGCAGAGAATCCCAAACAAAAGGAATCGAAAGAGGACCACACCAAGACACATCATAATTAAAATGCCAAGAGCAAAAGACAAAGAGAGAATCTTAAAAGCAGCAAGAGAAAGAAACTCAGTTATCTACAAGGGAATACCCATACGACTGTCAGCTGATTTCTCAACAGAAACTTTGCAGGCCAGAAGGGAGTGGCAAGAAATATTCAAAGTGATGAATGCCAAGAACCTACAACCAAGATTACTTTATCCAGCAAAGCTATCATTCAGAACTGAAGGTCAGATAAAGAGCTTCACAGATAAGGAAAAGCTAAAGGAGTTCATCACCACCAAACCAGTATTATATGAAATGCTGAAAGGTATCCTTTAAGAAGAGGAAGAAGAAAAGGTAAAGATACTAATTATGAACAACAAATATGCATCTATCAACAAGTGAATCTAAGAATCAAGTGAATAAATAATCTGATGAACAGAATGAACTGGTGATTGTAATAGAATCAGGGACATAGAAAGGGAATGGACTCACTATTCTTGGTGGGGAGAGGGGTGTGGGAGATGCGGGAAGAGACTGGACAAAAATCGTGCACCTATGGATGAGGACAGTGGGTGGGGAGTGAGGGCGGAGGGTGGGGTGGGAACTGGGTGGAGGGGAGCTATGGGGGGAAAAAAAGAGGAACAAATGTAATAATCTGAACAATAAAGATTTACTAAAAAAAAAAGAATATAGCCCTACCTGATTTGGCTCAGTGGATAGAGCCTCCACCTGCAGACGGAAGGGTCCCAGGTTAGATGCCGGTCAAGGGCACATGCCAGGTTGTGGGCTCCATCCCCAGTAGGGGGCGCGCAGGAGGCAACTGATCAATGATGCTCATCACTGATATTTCTATCTCTCTCCCCCTCTCCCTTCCTCTCTGAAATCAATAAAAATTTTAAAAAACGTACAATAGAATATAGAGCTAAATTTTTTTGACACTCAGAAGAAAACAGTAAAAGAAGCATTTTTTGTGTGACAATATTTATAATTCATAGAGACAGAACATAGAATGGTGGTTACCAGAGGCTGGGAGGAAGGAAGAATGGGGAGTTAATGTTTAATTGGTACAGAGTTTTTGAAGATGAAAAAATTCTGGAGATGGATAGTGTGGTGATGGTTGCAGAACAATGTGACTGTACTAATACTATAGGCTGTACATTAAAAAAATGGTTAAAATGGTAAATTTTATGTATCTGTATTTTAACAAAAAAGGAAGTAAATGTCACCATATTCCTAGGGATAATAAAATAAATATGTTTCCATAGGAAAAAACATTCCTTGAGAAACATGGTGTAAGTGAACCTTTCATTTGTGTAGTGAGTGGGTTAGTCCATCCTTCCTAAATAATCACTGGCTCTCCTTATGTGGAGGAAAAAAATAAAAACAGGTTTTGGGTGAATCAGCTAGAGGTACGCATGGGAGAATTTTAAAATATCAGTAATTTTCAAAAATGTTTCTTATAAAAGACATTATGTGAAGTGAAGGCAGCAATCACAGATAACACACATTAACCTTTTGGCATACACAGAATTCTTTTCCTGTGCAAAAATATTCAGTTAAAAATTGGAATACTATTTATGTTTTGCAACTGTTTTCTAGTAATACATACATTTTTCCATGTTGTGAAATAGTATTCTAAAATCTTTTTAAATGAATCAATAGTATTCTACCCATTACATGAATGTATTTAACAAATTGCTTAATATATCACACTTAGGTTATCTGCAATTTTTGTGTGTCATAGATAAATTATCTTATGTACATTTGATTTCCAAAGGAAACTAACGCAATTATTAAATCAAAATAATTCTCAAGAGGTAAGTTAAAAGCCAACTCATGATGGTAATTAACACTGAATGATAAAAATGGGGACTTTCACTTCCTATTTTTTACATTTTTACAACATGCAGTACCAGAAAAAGTTTCCCTAAGAAGTAAAAAAAAAGAGAGAAAACATAATCTGAAAACTAATAAGCCTGAAAATGTAATGTCCTCATTTATTCTTTGGCTAAAGCCTACTTAATTATTGAGAGCACTGATAGGTCTTTAAAAGTGTTAAAAGAGGAAAAATATAGTTAGGTTGTAAGTCTATTACAAGTTTTTAAAAAACCTCCCATATGTTGTACCCATCAAGGTCAAGTTTAGAGTATCTTTTCCAACTTCTAAATAAATATACAATTTTAAAAAACCGTATCTTCTACAGGCTATAGCATGCTTTACTTTACCTAACACAGAGAATAAAAAGTGTACATAAACACAACCCAAACGTAACATACAATCACCACCAAACTCCTTACTATCCATCCTTAACTGAGTCTTCAGTGTAAGAAACAATCCTAAATTTAATAAATCAGAGCCCAGATCTGTGAAAGCATAGAAATAGACAATGGCTAGTCTAACTCTGAAGGAAAAGGAAACCAGAGGGGGCATCCAAACTCATAAAGTTGGTAGATATAAGCAAAAGTTTAAAAAATTAAAATAAAAAATTCAGAGAATCCATACAAATCAGGGGGAAAAATCCTTAAGCCCAGTTGAGTGAGACCATATTCAAAATGTAGAATGAGGGCCCAGCCAGTGTGGCTCAATGGTTGAGTGTCGACCCATGAACCAGGAGGTCACAGTTTGACTTGCAGTCAGGGCACATGCCCAGGTTGTAGGAGGAATGCAGGAGGCAGCTGATTGATGATTCTCTCTCATCATTGATGTTTCTATCTTTTTCTCCCTTTCTCTCTCTGAATGTAGAATGCAGTTAATAGATGACTATAGGTTGGTACCTTCAGAATTTAAAGCCAAGGTCAGCCTCTGAGATTAGATGGGGGGGAAAAATCCAAGTTGATGAATATGAATAAATTTAACCATCTTTAAAAGTAACCTACTCTAAGAAATGCTTTATCAATGACTGTGGTTGAGGAGGCTAAAAAATACAATTAGACCCAAATAAAATCAGGGTGTTAAGTTTCTGAAATACATGATAAATGCCAAAAAAGAGTCAAGCTATAATTTAATCAAATGTAATGTCCCCAAATTGGAAAATAGTCTAATCACAAAGGTATGTTTCTTATTTGGTATTGGTGGGCTTTGTCAACATGAATACACCATTCTTCAGGATTATCCATTTATTTTGATCCAATCCCATGCTCACTTGGTCCACAGGGGATTTATGAAAGAGAGGAATACTATGTGTCAAAAAGATATAAGCCAGGCCTGGAAAAAAAATCCTTTCTACCCTACAACAGCTAGCTGAGTGCTAATTGCTCATCCAACACATGTCACAGAAATTACATTTATGGCAAATAGTCTCTGCATACGTATTGCTGTTAGGTCTCCTTTGCTAGACCAAGTTCTGTAAGAGCAAGCACAATCCACAACACATATGTACATTAAGGGTGGAAAACAGTGAGGCCAGTCAAGAATTTATTTTAATAACCCAGGCAATAATGTCTTGAATCAGCATGGCAATAATGAGGAGAAGTGGTCTAATACATGGTGAAAGCAAGCCCACAAAACGTGCTAATATATACAATGAAAGAGGAGTCAAGGATGACCCGAAGGCTTCTGGCCTGAGCAACTGGGAAGACAGGGTGGCCATTACCTGACTGTGGTCTTAGTAACTGACAATGACCCGCGACCTCACTACAGTCCATGCCAACTGTTCAGGTCACCTCCTGACATGCATGATCGCATTCAACTCTCATTACCCACGTGGCGGGTGTCACCTTTTAACATGCAGGAACCTGCTGGTGATTGGTAAGTTGAGATTCAAAACTAACAGCTGTTCTGAGCACCTATGTTATTTAGCCAGTACTCAATCCATGATTACAGTCACAGGACCCAGCACCGTCCTCAACACAATACACATTCCATACGTATCCGCTGAAATAATTACTATCTTGGACACAGGTTATAAAGTGACTTGAGTTCAGTGCAGAAATAAGCGTCTGGCCTCCCCAGATCTCCACCAGCTTCTGCACACGCTGGAGAAACAGACCCCGAAAGCCAGGAAATCGTTTTATAATTCGGAACCACAATTTGAGAGATGGAACAGGAACTCTTCCACGGCCCTGCTGTAGCTGCAGCATCTCCCGCAGAAACGGACAACTCATTCCAGACAGTGATCGCCCCCAACACCATGTCCTGTGCCCCCCCATTCCCCACCCCCCTCCGCTGAGTCCCATTCCCACTTCCAGCTCCTCACCCTCCCCGGAACTAGACTTCCCGCTGCCTCCCTTTCACTAGCGCTGCTTCCTCCACTTCCCCAACCAGCGCTTCTCAACCTGTGGGTCGCGACCCCTTTGGTGGTCGAACGACCCTTTCACAGGGGTCGCCTAAGACCGTCCTGCATATCAGATCTTTACATTATGATTCATAACAGTGACAACATTACAGTTATGAAGTAGCCACGAAAATAATGTTATGGTTGGGGGTCACAACATGAGGAACTGTATTTAAAGGGCCAGAAGGTTGAGAACCACTGTCCCCTCCACCTGTGCCTTCCGCGGGGCCGGGGCGTGGAGGGGGCTCTCCCTCGAAGAAGCACGACTTTCGGGGGAGACCTGAGCGCTCCGAGCCCTGGGAAACTTCCCCGCCGGCAGGGTAAGTGCAGCCGGCGCTGCGGGGCTGGGAAGGGAGCGGGGCCGGGGGCCGGGGGCCGAGAACCCCGGTCCCCGCCGGGGCGCGGCCACCGCCGGGTTACCTTCTCGCGTCAGCGTCCTCCTCGGTCGGGTACACACTCGCCTCCCCGCGCCCCGGCGCTGTTCCGAGGCTCGAGGGAGGCGGCGGTGCGCGGAGCCCGGTCCCCATCCCTCCACATTATGCAACCCGGCGTGTGCTCACGGCGCGCTCGTGACGGCACCGCTCCGGATCGCGCATGGAGGTCAGGGCGCCGGAATGGCCCCCTTCCGCTCCCCGGGGTCCCCAAACCTTCCCTGAGCGGCCAGCTCGCAGCCAGGACACGCGTCTTGTGCTCGATGGACGCAGACCTGGGGCGGAAGCCTGGGCACAGGGTGTGAGGTGGGGGGATGGGGCAGCCCCCCAAACTAAGGCTCGCCCCTCAACTGCACTTCAGCGCCGAAGGGCTCCGGCTTCCTCTTGCGTATAAGTGGGTCGGCACCGCCGAGCCCGTTTCCTGGCGGCCCGACCTCTTCCCCCAACCCGCACCCCGCGGGGCTCCGATCTTCAGGAGCCTTCCATTTCGCCCGGCCTCGACAGCACTCCCCCCAACCGCCTCCCCCGCCCCCCAACTGACACCCCTCCCGCACCGCCCACCCCCGGGCCCCGCCCGAGCCACGGGCCGCGAGCAGTGCCGCCGGCCCGGCCCCAGGGGCCCGCCCCAGGCCGGTACTCACTCCCACGGCGGCCGCGGGGACGGCGGACTGCTCGGCGGCGCGGGCCGAGCGCAGCCGCCTCCGGCCGATCCGTTCCAAGCTGAGGAACTCGCTGGACAGGTCCAGGGAGCTCGTGGCCGAGGCGGCGGAGTGGCTCTGCAGCTCCAGGCTGCTGCGGAGGACCACCATCTTCTCTCGGCCCGGGCCCCGGCGGGGGCGGCGGGCGGCGGGTCCGGGCGGCTGGCGGCGGGTCCCACCGACGGGAGCGGGCGCTCGGGCTCTTCCGCGCTCTGAATTCTGGCGCCACTCGCTCGGTGCCCGCGACGGCAGCGCGCGCGCCCGGAATCCCTCCGCCGCCGGCCCCGCCCACGCCGCCCCCCTGCCGCGGCGGGCGTCAAACTTTCCTCCCCGTCCGTGGAGCGAGGGACTTCGGGCAACGTGGAGGCGAACCCGCACCCACCATGCTGAGGCCCTGAGCGGACCGTGGCGGGAGGACACCGCCTTGGTTTCCTTACATAGTTCCGGCTCGCGGACCTCGGCGGAGGGAGACGGCGGGCAGCGGCACGCCGTCCCGTTTGGAATTTTGGCGCGAGGACGTCTGAGGGGGAAGGGAGGCTGCCGCTCGCTCTGATTGGCTGGCGGAGGCCCCGGCGACTTGGGCCCGCCCCTTAGAACACCTGCCTCCGGCTTCCGCGGTGCAGGATTCAAATGCAAAATGTGGAGGAGCCCTTGCCCGGAGCGGGATAACGCACTTGACGTTTGTTGAGTTTGGACTTGAATCCACAAGAGCTTTTTATTGATAGTTTAAGCAAAACAAGTTCCAAAGCAAACAGAAAGGGAGCTAAAGCGCAGTCCTCTGCCCAACACTGCCCTCTCCCACGTGTACGATCTTAAGCAAATGACTCACCTCTCTGGGTCTTAATTTTCCTCTTTAAATGAACTGTAACAATAATACCTAAAGTTATATGATATTACTATACTTCAGGATCGTGTCTACAATTATAAATGTATGCTGTTAGAACTACCCCCGGGGGGGGGGGGGGGAAAGGCTTCTTTAAGATGACAGCAGTTACTTGACTACTTTGAAATAGATAACATACTGAATGATCAGAATGTGAGTGTTCTAGTGAAACAGAAACAAAAGCTATTTATTGATTTGGATAACTATAATTACTTATTTCCGACATTTATTAAGTATTTATTGAGCATCTATTATGGACTGGGCACTATTCTAAGCATTGAGGATACAGCAGTGCACAAAAAAGCAAAAGTGCTCTCATACAACTTCAATTCTGGTGGAAGGAGAAAGACAAACTAAATGATATGTAAAATAATAAAATAAAATTTAAAAAGGTGGTCACAGAGAAATATGAAGTAGGGAAGGGGAAAGAAAGTGTGCAATTTTAAACAGGGTGATTGGGGAAAGTCTGACCCAGATAATAGAAGTGCAAGCAGAGAAAAGGGGAGGATAGGGAGGATCAACAAGGAAAGAGCAGCTAATAGCAGATCCTGCAGGGCTTTGGACCTCAGCTGTAAGTTTGTGTTTTTTGTTTTTTGGTATTTTTTTTTTTTGTTTTGGGGTTTTTTTTTTGTTTTTTTTACTTTTTATTATAAGTGAGATGAAAAAACATCACAGGATTTGGAACAGAGAAGTGGCTTATTCTGAATTTTTTAAAGAATCCCTTTGACTCCTGCATGGAGAAGGCAATATTTGGAACATACTTATACTGAGAAAAATTGTTGTTTATCTGAACCTCAATTTTAATGGAGTGTCCTGTATTTTTATTTGCTAATTATGGCAAACCTAGGTAGGAGGCCACTGCAATTATCCAGGCAAGAGATGATGGTGACATAGTATAAGAGCAGTGGAGATAATGGGAAATGGTCAAATTATGGGTATATTTGAAAAGAAAGAGCCAAGTGAATTTTCTGATTAATTGGTTTTCAGCATTGGAGAAAGAGAGGAGTCATGGATGACTGCGAAGTTTGGTCTTTTGTTTGCATGGTTTTTTGTTTGAGCTAATGAAAAGATGAAGCTACACTTAGATGGAAAAGGCTATGGCTAAAGCAAGTCTGGAGGGAATATTAGGAATTCCTTTTGATACACATTTAAGATACAGAATTATTATATACTAGAGGCACAGTGCACGACATTTGTGCACTGGGGGGGGGGAGGGTAAGGGGGGAGGTGGTCCCTCAGCCCTGTCTGTGCCCTCTCGCAGTCTGGGACCCCTGGGGGATGTCTGCCTGCTGGCTTAGGCCTGCTCTCCATGGTCAGGCAGATATCCCCCATTGGGTGGACATCCCCGAGGGGTCCTTAGCACTGCTGTGGAGGCAGGAGAGGCTCCCGCCACCACTGCTGTGCTCGCCAGCCCTGAGCCCTGCTTCTGGCTGAGTGGTGCTCCCCCTGTAGGAGAGCACTGACCACCAGGGGGCAGCTCCTGTATTGAGCATCTGCCCTCTGGTGGTCAGTGTGTGTCATAGCGACCAGTTGTTCTGCCTTTTGGTTGAGTTGCATATTAGCCTTTTATTATATAGGATTCTACACTTAAAATTTTACCTTTAAAAAGTTTTCAACACCTGAAATAATATAAAATAAGTATTGAATGTAAACTGTAATTGAAAAATAAATTTTAAAAAATGCAGCCAAAACCGGTTTGGCTCAGTGGATAGAGCGTCGGCCTGTGGACTGAAAGGTCCCAGGTTCGATTCTGGTCAAGGGCATGTACCTGAGGTGCGGGCACATCCCCAGTAGGGGATGTGCAGGAGGCAGCTGATCGATGTTTCTAACTCTCTATCTCTCTCCCGTCCTCTCTGTAAAAAATCAATAAAATATATTTTTAAAAAAATGCATATAAAAATGTCAAAAACTGAAAACTACTGTAATGTCCCTCAGTGAGGCCTCACTAAAAAGAATGTTATGACCTAGCTGGTTTGGCTCAGTGGGTAGAGTGTCGGCCTACAGACTAGAGGGTCCCTTGGTTGCAGGCTCAATCCCTGGCCAGTCGATATGTCTCTCACATTGATGTTTCTCTCTCTGTGTCTCCCTTCCTTCCACTTTCTCTAAAAATCAATGGAAAAATATCCTCAGGTAAGTATTAACAATAACAAAAAAAGGAATGTTATACAATCATTAAAAACTATGAATGTAACTGTTAATTATATGGAAAGTTTTAATTATATGGGAAATTATATTTGCACAATGCACTGTAAATTGTTAAGAAAAAGGATCATACAGTTCCATCTTTAAAAAACCCCCACTATATGTGTATATTTGCATTGGAAAAAGCCTAGAAGAAACACAACAAAATGTGAATTGTTAATTTCTGCATGGTAATATAAATGGTTGTTGTGTAGTTTCTTTGTACTTTTCTCAATTATTATGATTTTGCATTGACTATGTGTATTAATTTTATAATTTAAAAAGCATTATACCGAAACCGGTTTGGCTCAGCAGACAGAGCGTCGGCCTGCGGACTGAAAGGTCCCAGGTTCGATTCCGGTCAAGGGCATGTACCTGGGTTGCGGGCACATCCCCAGTAGGAGATGTGCAGGAGGCAGCTGATCGATGTTTCTCTCTCATCAGTGTTTTTTTTTTTAATTAAATCTTTATTGTTCAGATTATTACCTGTGTTCCTCTTTTTTCCCCCCATAACTCCCCTCCTCCCAGTTCCCGCCCCACCCTCTGCCCTCACTCCCCACCCACTGTCCTCATCCATAGGTGCACGATTTTTGTCCAGTCTCTTCCCGCATCTCCCACCCCTTTCCCCCCCAAGAATAGCCAGTCCATTCCCTTTCTATGTCCCTGATTCTATTATGATCACCAGATTATTTGTTCACTTGATTCTTAGATTCACTTGTTGATAGATGCATGTTTGTTGTTCATAATTTGTATCTTTACCTTTTTCTTCTTCTTCCTCTTCTTAAAGGATACCTTTCAACATTTCATATAATACTGGTTTGGTGGTGATGAACTCCTTTAGCTTTTCCTTATCTGTGAAGCTCTTTATCTGACCTTCAGTTCTGAATGATAGCTTTGCTGGATAAAGTAATCTTGGTTGTAGGTTCTTGGCATTCACCACTTTGAATATTTCTTGCCACTCCCTTCTGGCCTGCAAAGTTTCTGTTGAGAAATCAGCTGACAGTCGTATGGGTATTCCCTTGTAGGTAACTGAGTTTCTTTCTCTTGCTGCTTTTAAGATTCTCTCTTTGTCTTTTGCTCTTGGCATTTTAATTATGATGTGTCTTGGTGTGGTCCTCTTTGGATTCCTTTTGTTTGGAGTTCTCTGCACTTTTTGGACCTGTAAGTCTATTTCTTTCACCAGGTGGGGGAAGTTTTCTGTCATTATTTCTTCAAATATGTTTTCAATATCTTGGTCTCTCTCATCTTCTGGCACCCCTATAATTCTGATGTTGGTACGCTTGAAGCTGTCCCAGAGGCTCCTTACACTATCTTCGTATTTTCGGATTCTTTTTTCATTTTGCTTTTCCAGTTGGGTGTTTTTTGCTTCTTCGCATTTTGAATCTTTGCCTTGATTCTTGCGCTCCTCTGGTCTGCTGTTGGGTGTCTGTATAATATTCTTTATTTCAGTCCGTGTATGCTTAATTTCTAGTTGGTTCTTTATCACAACATCGAGGGTCTCATTAGATTTCTTGAGGATCTCACTACATTTATCGGCGGTCTCTCCAGTCTTTTCGAGGGCCTTACTAAGTTTATTGGCAGATTCTAGACAGTTCTTGAGAGACCTTAAAAGTGTGGTTTTGAGCTCTATATCTTCCATTTCTGACATTTGCGTCCTGTTTCTTTGTCTCCGCATTTTTTTATCTTTTCTTGGTGCACCCCCTAGTGGTCTTTGTGCGCAGTCTTGTAGTTAAGCCTTGATTGTTGTCGGTAATACCAGGGGTGATTTGACCTCCAGGCTAACTGGCTATGAGAGTCAGCTGTGTCTGCAGTGGGAGAGCTTCTGTGCTGTATCTCTAGGGCGGTGCTAATCTAGCTTTTGCCTGAGGCTATCCGGCAAATGGCTCTGGGCAGGGCTTGGGTGGGGCGGGTCCCCAGGGATCTACAGGGCTGGTGGAGCGAGCAGTTATGGCTGCTCTCAGTTCGGTCCCTAGGGGCTCTGCCTCACAGAGTCCCAGCAACTGCTGCAAACCTTGGAGAGAAAGCTGCCTTCGAGTTCCGACTGAAGCCAGGCAGTCCCGCTTCTCCCGTTTGAGTCTGAGTCCCTAGAGACTCACCCAGATCTGGAGGTCAGAGTCTGAAACTCCCTTCTGATTGAAAACAACAACCTCCCCCTCCGCCGCCAGCCCGCTCCTCGCACACTCCGCACCTGAGTATTTCACTTCAGCACTGCGCCTCCTCTGAGTCTGGGTATGATATTCTCTTTCCTCCTAGTTGTAGAATTTCCACTCAGCCAGCCTTCCTGTGGTTCTGGATGATGTCCGTTCTGTCTTTTAGCTGTATTTTTGATTGGTTGTTCGAGGCAGCAATCTCCGGTGTTAACCTATGCCGCCATCTTGGTTTCTCTCTCATCAGTGTTTCTAACTCTCTATCTCTCTCCCTTCCTCTCTGTGAAAAATCAATAAAATATAAAAAAAAAAGTTAAAAAAAAAAGCTTTAAATGGCTGCCTACCCAATATAAGTGGAAGAGGAAAGAATAATATTTAAAGTCATATACTCTACCCTTCTGGCATGTTCACTTTTCTTTATGAATATTATTCCTGAACTAGTGGCCCAGTGCATGGATTCATGCACATTGAAAGGAAATTAATTAGAAGAAATACTTTAATATTGCTATTCACCCTTTCTTTATAATAGAAGTGTCAACCAAATTCACGATCGACAATGACAAATCAAAACATATGCATGCGATTGGTGCCAGCGAGAGCTTTATAGGTATTGCACATGCACAAGTCAACTTAGCCTTTGATACACACACACACACACACACACACACACACACACACACATAATAAATTTACTTAATTAGTCCTGTTTTCTGATGTAGCTA
This sequence comes from Myotis daubentonii, assembly GCF_963259705.1. NCBI lineage: Eukaryota > Metazoa > Chordata > Mammalia > Chiroptera > Vespertilionidae > Myotis > Myotis daubentonii. Next base: position 10,928,585 of record NC_081856.1, on the reverse strand, counting down.
AACTTTTTCCAGCCCAGTGAAGCACCCCAACTTGTCTTTCAGGTAATTGTCAGCAACACAGCAGTAAATATCAACATGAAGCAGATTATCATTGTAGATCACACAGGGAGAACAAATACTTTAACTGCAGCAGTGTTTGACTATATTCTGTGCAATCATTTTGAAGTCATTTTGAAGGCCCACAATTTCTTACTTCTTTTCAGTCGGGTCAAGTTTCTAAGCTTTCTAAATCTCTGTTTTCAGGTTAATGAAAAGAAAATAGGATTCCACCAAGTCTCCTATCTACCTACTCTAGGACTTCTGTAAGGATCAAATGAGATGAGACACGGGAAAACACTTCACAGACATTGGGTTATAGTGTGAAATGTTTGCACCTGGCTATAAAGCAAGTCGTGTTCCTGAGCTGAAGAAACTGCAAGGAGGCTAGTTGTCGCTAGGGAGAGGAAGCTGGGCATTGCTATGTGATGTCATTACCCGCACCCACAGCTACCATTTCTGGGCTGGGCTGGTCTCTGGGCCGCATTTTGTGCCATAGGGTCTTGGCAGCATTGGCTGCGATTTGGTGGGATGTGGCTCTGGGGTGATGGCGGGGCCTGTGTCCCACTTGGGGGGAGCTGAGTGTTGCTTTGTGGGTACCAGGTCCGTGGTGCCATTACGCATCACAGCAGCTCCTGCACTGAGCATCTGCCACCTTGTGGTCAGTGTGCATCATAGCAACTGGTTGGATGGTTGGACACTTAGCATATTAGCCTTTTATATATATAGATTATATATATAGATAACAATGTATAAAAGGGGCTTCCACCCAAAAGGCATATGACTTTGTGATTTTGTTAAATATTATCAAATTGACTTCCACAGACATTATAGCAGTCATTTTAATTCTTTTAAAAAAAGCAAAGAAATAGAAATTTCAGAACATCCATAGAGCCAGCCAAAGGGTTTTCCTGTCTCTTTATTCTCCCTCCCACAATATTTAGAATGACCACACTTGCTTCAGCCTTTGGTTGGTGCAGCAGGTTGATCTGTATACCCCAAAAGGATATGTCTGTTATAAACTTTAGTACCTGTAAATATGACCTTATTTGGAAATATGGTCTTTGCAGATATAATTAAAGATCTTGAAAAGAGATCAGCCTGGATTTATGGTGGGCCCTAAAAACGCAGTGATTGGGGTCATAAAAGAGAGGGAGATTTGACACAACAGAGACACTCAGAAAAGGTAAGGTGAAGATGGAGGCAGAAATTGGAGTGATGCATCGATAAACCAAGGAACACCAAGGACTGCCAGCAACCACCAGTAGGAGGGAGGTATGGAAGGATTCTCCCTCAGAACCTCCAGAAGGAACCAACCCTGCTGACCCCTTGATTTCAGACTTTTGGCCTCCGGAACCGAGAATTCATTTGTGTGCTTTTCCCCCCACCTAGTTTGTGGCAATTTGTTACAGCAGCCTTAGGAGACTTAAAGAGCTGGCCTAGAATTGGTCTTTGGCAAGTAGTACTTCTTTCCTTTTCCAAAGTCTTTAGCGATTTCAGATAGGAGTGACCTGATTTAGGCAAGGAAGGGGCGATGGAAACTGAGGTTCATTCCCATGTCGCCTGACTACAAACAGGGTCAAGTTTGTTGTTGTTGTTGTTGTTTTTTCCTTAAGTGTGGCAGAAAAGAGGGCTGAGGGAAGAGCTAATCATAATTCCATTACCTCATTTGAGATGAGGTCATAGGTGAGTCTCTCCCTCTCTCTCTCTCTCAATCTTTTTTTGTAATAAAGTTGGAAAGTAAACATCAGTTTGCACGGGGATTTCTTTCAGGAATGTTGCAAATCTGACCTTACGTAAACTTTATAGCTAATCTTATTGATTTTCCACAAAAGAAGGAGAATCATTGGTTAGCCTCCCCTAATACCACAGTCAGGGACTGGGCCATGGCAGAGGGGCCTGGGACTATTGCCTCCACCCACCACATTCTAAGTAAGATGAGCAACAATAGTATTGTGTTCCAGCCCAGCCCAATATTGATCCCAATGGTGAGGGGGCTCCCTTCAGGGCTCCCGTAGTACATTGCTGCTCTTAGGATTTTCCGCTTTATATTAAAATTTTCCCTCTTAGTACAGGAAAGTAGTAATCAGTTAAATGCAAACTAAAATAACAACGGAAATGCCAGTTTTATACCTATGTTTTTGGTTTTAAAATAATAGTACTAAATGTGATATGGAGGTATGGGGTCATTTCTTTTTTTAAAACATATTTTTATTGCCGAAACCGGTTTGGCTCAATGGATAGAGCGTGGGCTTGCGGTCTGAAAGGTCGCAGGTTCGATTCCGGTAAGGGCATGTACTTAGGTTGCGGGCACATCCCCAGTAGGAAATGTGCAGGAGGCAGCTGATCAATGTTTCTCTCTCATCAATGTTTCTAACTCTCTATCTCTCTCCCTTCCTCTCTGTAAAAAATCAATAAAATGTATTTTTAAAAAACCCAAAACATATTTTTATTGATTTCAGAGAGGAAGGGAGAGGGAGAAAGAGAGAGAAACATCAATGATGAGAGAGAATCATTGATCGGCTGCCTCCTGCACACCCACTACTGGGGATCGAGCCTGCAACCCGGGCATGTGCCCTTGACCAGAATCAAACCCGGGACTTTTCAGTCCGCAGGCCGATGCTCTATCCACTGAGCAACACCAGTAGAGCATGGGCTCATTTCTTAAAACCAATATAATGACGTGTATTAAGAAACCTGGAGCCCTGGCTGGTGTGGCTCAGTGGTTGAGCGTTGTCCCATGCACCAAAAGGCCGCCAGTTTGATTCCCGGTCAGGGCACATGCCGGAGTTTTGGGCCTCCAGAGTTGGGGTGTGTGCAGTGTGCAGGAGGCAGCCAATACATGTTTTTCTGTTTCTCTCTTTCCTTCCCTCCCTTCCTCCCTCTCAAAAATCAATAAAAACATATTTTTTTAAAAAAGAAACCTGGAAAATATTAAAAACCTTTGACCCGGGAACTCCATCTCTAGGAGTCCATCCTAACATGATAATCAGAGCCATGGACCAAGGTTTATGTGTAAAGATGTTGATTGCAGCTTTATAATAGCAGGATCTGAAAACAAACTCATGTGCAACAAACCGTTGGGCCACAATGAAGTGAGCAACAGTATGTCCATGCAGCTCTTTATATTGATGCTTATATATTTGGTTTAATAAAAATTTACTAAAAACTAATACATGAGGAAATTTCAAGCAGTACAGAAATGTACAAAATAAAGGGACAAGCCCCTCTGTGTGAGTGCTATGAGGAAAAAGAAGTTTTCTCTTTCCACTGGGTTGCCAAGCCTGGAAAATATGAATATGGGGCTGCCAGTGGCCACCCTCCCCACAGCACCTGAGAGTGCAGCCGAGTGCCAAGCACGGAGGAACTGGCTGACACCGGAAGAAGGGAGGCCTGAGAGGCAGCTCTGCTTCTGATCCCTAGAGATCCCGGTTTCTGCAGGTCTCCCTAAACTGTTAAACAATCTGATAAACAGTTCTTCTGCCTGGACTTTTATTTAATTTATTTTAAAAAAATATATTTTATTGTTTTACAGAGAGGAAGAGAGATAGAGAGAAACATCGATCAGCTGCCTCCTGCACATCCCTCACTGGGGAAGTGCCCACAACCCAGGTACATGCCCTTGACCGGAATCGAACCCGGGACCTTTCAGTCTGTAGGCCAATGCTAGGCCGATGCTCTATCCACTGAGCCAAACCAGTTTCGGATAGACTTTTAATTAAATGCGTAGAGTCATGATAACAGAACTGCGCCAGCCCTGGCCGGTTTGCTCAGTGGTTGCAGGGGTGGGCAAACTTTTTGACTTGAGGGCCACAGTGGGTTCTTAAACTGGACCGGAGGGCCGGAACAAAAGCATGGATGGAGTGTTTGTGTGAACTAATATAAATTCAAAGTAAACATCATTACATAAAAGGGTACGGTCTTTTTTTTTTTTTTTAGTTTTATTCATTTCAAACGGGCCGGATCCGACCGAAGGAAGGGTGTGTTCGATTCCCAGGCAAGTGCACATACCGGTTGGGGGTTTCCTGCCCGGGGCACATGCAGGAGGCAACCAATCCATGTCTCTCTCTCCCTCTCCCCACTTTCACTTTGTCTAGAAATCAATGGAAAAAATATCCCCAGGTGAGGATTCAAACAAACAAACAAAAAAACTGGGCCAGCTGCTTTATTGGAATAAAATTATGTGGTTTGTACTGTAATCCAACAATCAATTAATTCTTCCAACTGGAAATGAAGTCCATTTGGCATGAACCGGGCTTTGTTAAACCACTAAAGGCTCCTAAATAGTCACCTTTCTTGCCTGACCTGTTTGGACTTAATCCCCCCAGCGCCCCTTCTTCCCCCGGGCTCCCGCGGACTCCAGGCTCCAAGAGCTAAAGCGTGTTTGTTTTTCACACAGAAGTTTCTGTGATTTCACTGCACACGCCGAGCCTTCCGCATCTCAGCCGGTTCCTCCACGGCGGGCAACCCGGCCCTAGGCTGGCGGAAGGGCTCAGACTCCTCGTGGAGCCTCACGAAGCGTCGTCCAGCGCCTCGCGGCTTACCGACTCCACGCGCTCCCCGGACTCCTCCCGAAGTCGCGGTCGGTGACCGCTTCTCCGCCAGCGAACCCGATCCCCGCCGTCCACCCGAACCCGCGCCGCCCGGCCCTCTCCTGGCTCCTCCCACCGGGCCGGCTCCTTCCAGAATCGCTCAGTCTTCCTCGCAGGAAACTCAGGCCGCTCACCCCGCCCAGATCCCGCCCACGTCGCCCGGGCCCCACAAGTGTCGCGCCCTCAGGGCTGCCCTGGGCCCGTCCACCCAGCCCCCACCTCCCAGAACGAGAACTGCCCACCTGGGCGGTGCGCGGGGGAAACCGCGCCGCCAGCCCCGCCCAGGCTCCGCCCACCCACCTCAGGCCCCACCAGGCCCCGCCCATCCATCACAGGCTCCACCCAGTCCCCGCCCACCGGCCCCAGGCTCCACCCAGGCCCCGCCCACTAGCCACAGTCCCCACCCAGGCTCCGCCCACCCATCCCAGGCTCCACCGCTCGGAACTGCACCAGCGGCCCCAGGCTCCGCCCACTTCGGCTGGAGAACCCGAGCGGGCTGCTGCGCGCCAGCTCCGTCCCCGAAGCCCGCCTGCGGGGCTGGTCTAGTCGCCCGCCTCAAGCCCGTGCCCTGGCCCAAGCCACCATGGATGGGGATGTCCCCACCGCGGCAGCCGCCCCGTACCAGCCGGCCAGCCCCCCGCGGGACGCCTGTGTCTACAACAGCTGCTACTGGTGAGGGGCGCGGGCGCAGCACCCAGCATCTCCCGGGCTTGCTCCGCTGCAGCCGGGCCCCGCCTCCGCCCGGCCCCTTCCCGGGGTGCTCTGGGCCCCGACTGGCGGGTTTTCTGGTTTGGCGGGAGGAGGCAGCGGGAATGGTAGCCTCGTCTCCCGGTAGAACGTGATCTGGGTGGGGGTGGGGAAGGGCGGATTTCTCCGGGAATGGTTGGGTCGGGGGCGCATTACTTCTGCTGGGCGCTCTCCGCTGGGACATTTCTCAGCAGATTTCAGGGCTTGAGGGCAAGGCAGGGGAGTAGTTGGAGCTGGAGGGTGGAACGCAGAGAGCCTTTTGGAAATTACTCTGCCGAAACCGGTGTGGTTTCACACCGATGTGAAGGTCGTTTTAATTTTGGAAGATAATGCAGGCACAGAGATTTTGCAATAACTTTCCCAGGGTCACCCAGTTAATAGCAGCCCGGAATCCAATTCAGACCCTCTTGTACCAAAAAACCATGGTCTTAACCACCCTGTTGTCGTTATAATAATGGTTATACTTCCATAGCACTTGCTATATGCCAAGCATTGTGCTGAGTGGTCTATGCAAACGAATTCATTGAAGTCCCACAATTACCCTAGGAGATAGGTTCCCCTTGTTATACCCATTTTAAAGATGAGAACACTGAAGTAACATGTCTAAGGCCACATAGCTTGTGAATAAGGAATGGGGATTTACACGTAGAATTTGGCTTGGACTCTGTCCAAGGCCACCTCTGTGGCTGAGTGACCACGCCCACCTTGGTCCTTTGACTCCCACACCTACCCTTCTCTTGCCTGTGTGACTCCTTCCCCACTTCAGTCCCTGCACAATTGTGAAACCTTAGGGCCATCTAAAACTACTGTTCCCTCCTTCAGCTGGTCACCAATCTGGTGCCACCAAGAGCTTAACAATTTGTTCAGCTCTGACTGCATGTCAGGCCCAGTGCTAAGTTCTTCCATCCATGCCTAGGACACAGGTTCTGTTTATAACCATCGTCCTAATTTTTTAAATGAAAAAGATGAGCTGCAGAGAAGCCTGTTGTTTGTCCAAGATGACACATCTAGCATGTGGTAGCCCTGAAACTGAATGTCTGTAATGCTGGAGTCCATGCTTAACTACTACACTTTTTGTCTGCCCTGCTCTCACCTAAATTTTATTAGTTCTTATCCCTAATGCCTGTTCATTGATTCATTCATTCATTCATTCATTCAGTAAATGTGTATTCGGCATTTGGTGTGTGCAGTGCACGACTCTAGGCACTAGTGATACAGGGGTGAACAAAATAGACAAAGTACCTGGTAAGATCTGATGTGTTTTTTTTTTTTTAATGTTTTTGTTGGGGTAAGCAGACAAAACAAGTAAACCATGTTTGGGTGGTAAGTGCTACAAGACAAATAAAACCAGGTCAGGTGGAGACTGGCTTTTTTATATTAGTATATTTAAGGAAGACATTGCTGGTAAAGTGGTATTTGAATAGAAATCTGAAGAAAAAGAGGGCGGGAGCTTCATGGATATCGGTGGGACATTCCAGGCAGAAGGAACAGCAGGGGCAAGCGCTCTGAGAAGGAAGTGTGCAATGAATATTCCAGGACTAACAAGGAAGTTGGCACAGTTGGAGTGGAGCGGTTTGATGGGAGAATGGTAGGAGATGAATGTTTCTCCAGTAGATCATCTTTTAGTTTCGTCAGCCATAGGCCAGACTCTCCTTGGCTAGCTCTTGGGGACCTGCTCCAGTGCTGCCTACCAGGCCATTCTGCCAGCTGTTCCCTGTCCTGCCAAGTCTTTAACTTTAGCTGGTTTCACACGACTCAGTGCCATCCTGAATTTGAATGAGCTGGAGAAACCTGGGAGCTTGTAAAACATGCGGCTCTTAGGGTCCCACCCCAGCCTCTGGATGTATGAGCAGCACAGTGGAGGAGTTTGAGCCCATTGATCACATTTCGAGGAATACAGGCAGAGACAACAAAGTCTGCCCCTTGAGCATAGCAAGTCCTCTGAGATCTGGTCACTGCCTGTTCCTCCAATCCCATTTTGAACCTGCCTTCTCCGCTGCACTGCAGGGTTTTGCACCTTGTCGCCTTTGATATCTTGAATGCCTTAAATCTTCGTGTGGCGGCTGTCCTGTGTATTGTAGGAAATGTAGCCCATCCCTGGCCTGTACTCACTAGAGATCCGTAGCATCCTCTCCCAAATTGTGATCACCAAAAATGCCTCCAGGCTTTGCCAAATTTCACCTGGGGGTCAAATCGCCTCTGATTGAGAACCAGTGCTTTGCCCTGGCTGCACACATTCGGTAGGTAGACCTTACTGCCTTTGCGCCTGTGGGTTCTTCTAACTTGAAATACATGCCACCTCCACTTCTGTCGGCTTCCCTCAGATGCTCCTTACCTTTTAAGACCCAGCTTCATGATAACAGTGGTGGCCGCTTTCTGTGTGGCGCTGTGTGGTTTGTGGAGCATTTTTCCTTCCTGCATGCTTCTCTGACTAAACCCGTCACGAGTAACCCTTCCTTGCAGAATCCTGGCCCTAATGCTGCTTTGTTAGCTTTTCTGCTGCCAAAATAATCAACTGGCAGGTTGAGAAATGATCATCATCCCCCACTTTTTCTAAACCAGTGAAATGGGTGCCAGGACTCACATTACACCAGGGGCTCTTTCCATCCCAGGGTTTCCAAGTATATAAGGCCCTTTGTTTTATTAACATCACAAGTTTCATGAAATCCTCCTACATGATATTAACTTTCTTGAAAGAAAAAGGACAGTAGAAATGGACTATAAGTTCAGTATCTCTTTTGTTTAAATTTGTTTCTCCTGTGTAACATTCACACATATTTGAAAAATTAGGCCCACTATGTCCAAACCACATGTGTATTCAGCCTACGAGTATGCTCCCTCTTCTATGCTCTCTTTGCATCTTTCATGGCCTTGGATGCTTGCTTATTTATGGATCTGTATGTCTCCTCTCACTGTCTGTGAGCTCTGATTTATCAGATCTTCCAAGCACTTAGCATAGCGTTTTGTATATCACAGGCTCTTGAAGATGTTTGTGGCCAACTCTCCAAAATGTCTGTAGGCAAGACAGACAAATGTCTTTTCAAAACTTGGTCTCAAAACATCCAGATTTTTTAAAATGTTAGATACGATAGGTAATATGTCCCATCGAAACAGTACATTTTTGTTGCTCCATATGACATATCCTGTGGAAGTAGTTAGTAGCAATCTCCTGGTGTTACCTCTACCACCTCTTTTTCCATAAGGTTTCTTAGGTATTTTAATTAAAAACAAAATCATCGGAGAAAAACACAGAAGCTCAACTTCGGTGCTTTAAGCCGAGTCTTACGTAACATTGAGACAGGTAGACAAGGGCAAGACTCCTGCATAAAAAAAGTGTTTATTTCCATAAAATGGTGACAGCCCTCCAAGCTGTTTCTGCCTTGTTTGTCTTTGGGTCGCATGGTGCAGGTGGCTGGAAGTTAGGCTTTGACAGATGGGGTCACGTGTGTGAACAGAGCATTGGTGTAGTTCGTTTTGAGCAAAGGCACCGTGTGGTTCACCGGAGAAAGGAACCCAAGAGCTGACCTGTGAGTACTGCCAGCAGGGGCTGTGCTTGCCTGTGCGGGAGTGACTGTGGCTGCTAGTGTGGCTTGGTTGGACGCACTGGGCGTTGCTTTACTTAGGCGGTTCTGCAGATGGTTAAAGGCCTCTCTTATAGAAGGGAGTTTTATCTGGGGCAGAGGTATGGGAAGATAGATTTCAATTCAGTACGAGAAAGAACTTTCTGGAAGTCAGGACTTCCTCCGTACCAGAGGGACTTGGGGAATCACACTCAGAGGGGCTTCCCCCAAAAGAATTCCTGGGCATACCCCATACCTGCCCTGACCTTGCCGCTCAGGAGCCCTGCTGCCCCCCACACACACCTGTCCCATTCCTTAAGGAGCAGGCACCTGGTGTTACTAAGATGTGTGGAGTATTTCTAATATATGTGATTATGCCCATTTTACAGATGAGAAGGGCAGACACTCAGCTCAGGATGTTCATAGTTTCTTACTTAAAAAGTGTGTGAGTTGGAATTCCAACTGTATCTCACATTCCTGGACCCAATGCTTATAGAATATTAGACATTCTATTTTTAATTGATTTTTAGATAGAGAGAGAGCAAATGGGAGAGAAAGAGAAAGAGAGAGACGTTGACTTGTTGTTCCACTTATTTATGCATTCACTGATTGCCTCTTCTGTGTGCCCTGAGCAGAGATCGAACCCACAACCTTGGCATATCGGGACGACACTCTAACCAGCTGAGCTACTGGCCAGGGTTTGTAGAATATTGACGCCGCGTTTTATCAGTTATAAAATGCCTCCATACACACACACTGCTGGGGGAGGTACTGATCTCTATGTATGCAGAGGGTCCACACAGGATAGGCTGGGTAACAGCTGGTTGGGGATGTTTTAGAAGAGGTTCAAATGTTTGCGACTTGTTGGATTAGATGGCATTTAAGGTCTCTTCCAACTGTTTCATGTCATCATCAGTCTTTTGTTCAGATTTGAAAGACACGGAGTGTTCTTGCTTAATTATACTGATTAGATAATTATTTTATTCCAGTGAAGAAAATATTTGGAAGCTCTGTGAATATATCAAGAACCACGACCAGTATCCCTTAGAAGAATGCTACGCTGTCTTCATATCTAATGAGAGGAAGATGGTAAGTTGGTGAGTGACTGCAGAAAGAAAACAAGAGATTTAGGACAGTAGATGCTAACTATAGAGTGGGTTTAATACTATTTTAAAATGTGCTTTGTCAAATACAGCAGCATCTTAACATTTGTTTTTGGATGAGATTTTTTTTACCTTCCACGGTACAGTTGAGTTAAGAGAGTTTAGTTTCTCACTTGTCGGTAGGGAAATATGTGATGTGTGTTCACACAGATGAAATCCTTTTCTCTAGGAGTTTAATTAGAACTACAGTGAACATATATGAAGTATTAAATAAAAGTAAGTCCTTCCTATTTTATTTTATTTTTTTTTAAATATATATTTTATTGATTTTTACAGAGAGGAAGGGAGAGGGATAGAGAGTTAGAAACATCTATCAGCTGCCTCCTGCACACTCCCCACTGGGGATGTGCCCGCAACCAAGGTACATGCCCTTGACTGGAATCGAATCTGGGACCCTTGAGTCTGCAGGCCGACGCTCTATCTGCTGAGCCAAACCGGTTAGGCAGTCCTTCCTGTTTTATAAAGCACGTTTGCAAGGATCGCCTCATTTGATCCTAATGAGAACCCTGTGAACTAGGCAAGTTTCAGACAACGGTCTCCGCTTTATAGGTGAGGAAATAGAGACCCGGGGAGGTTTCATGAATAATTAAGCAGGAAAAGCAAGACTTGAACCTGCCAGGCCTTCTGATTCCTCATTCGGGTCTCCTTCTACTCCCCAGGGACCATCGTATAATTAATTTTTGCTTTTTCATTTTTAAGGACACAGACATATTTGGATTTCTTACCCATTCGTTCTTTCACCTGGATTGTTGGTTCTTAGAAATATTTTATTTTTTTGTGTATGTGTTGCTTTAAAGAATTTAGTGGTGGTTTAGCTAAAAGGGTGGCTTATGCAATTTATTGTTTTTGTAGATTCCTATCTGGAAACAGCAGGCAAGACCTGGAGATGGGCCTGTGATCTGGGTAAGATGGTCAACATAGAGAGCGTCTGATGCATTATTAGTATGGTGATCCCTGAGGGCTCTTTAAGTTTTAGTAGAGCAGAAAGGATAGGGCAGTAGAGAAAGGCTAAATATAAATTGACTTTTGAGAATAGATGTTAGTTGGCCTAAGGTAGAAGCGCTTACAGGCATGTTTGTTTTAATTTTGAAATTATTTCAGGAATGATTTTATTTTTTGTTTGTTTTGTTGTTTTTATTAATCCACACCTGAGGATATTTTTTCCATTAATTTTTAGAGAGAGTGGAAGGGAGGGGGAGAGACAGAGAAAAACATCAATGTGAGAGAGAGACACATCAATTCGTTGCCTTCCGCATGTGTCCTGACCAGGGCCAGGGATCAAGCCTGTAACCGAAGTACATGCCCTTGATCAGAATCAAACCCAGGACCCTTCAGTCTTCGGGCCAATGCTCTATCCACTGAGCAGCACCGCCTAGGGCATTACAGGAATGACTTTAAATGGTCTGTGTGGCAGATATATTTGTGACCTCCCAGACTACTATCCTTTTAGCACTGGGAAGGATTTTAGCAATATCTAGTCCAGCTGCAAATGAGAATTATCTGGAAACTGTGTTAAAAATACTGTACAGCCCTGGCTGGTTTGGCTCATTGGATAGAGTGTCAGCCTGGTGACTAAAGGGTCCCAGGTTTGATTCCGGTCAAGGGCACATGCCTGGGTTATGGGCTCAATCCCCAGTAGGGGGCATGCAGGAGGCAGCTAATCAATGATTCACTCTCATCATTGATGTTTCTATCTCCCTCTCCCTCTTCCTTCCTCTTTGAAATCAATAAAAATATGTTAAAAAAATACTGTACAAATTTCTGATATAGTTGATCTAGAGAAGGATTTAGGAATTAGTGTTTTTAACAAACTCCTGAGTGAACACTCCTGAGTGAACATGATGGCATGAACGGAAAAACACATCTGTTCCAACCCCTTCATTTTTCAGGTGAAGAAACAAGCCCAGAAAGGCAAAGCGAGTAGCTCAAGGCCATCTAGCTGGTCAGTGACGGAACTGAGTCTCAGCCCTGGGTCCTTTCCAGTACGCGTCGTGCGTCACCCTCACCCGGCCCCGGGAAGAACAGAATTGTTTATGCTAGTAACCATGAAGATAAAGTAAAAGAAAAACTCCATTCATGACCATTTAACGAACATGTAGTTTCTGATACTTATTTAAAATAAGATGCCATTTGAATTGGCTTCATTGATTTATTTAACATATGTTTATTGGATAACTATTACCGGTACATGTCAGGCACAAAACAGGCTAAAGTCCTTAGCTTCACAGAGCTCACGTTTTCGCTTCTTTCCGCTGCGGGCGATGTGCTGCTCTGACACTAAAGCCCAAATCCAGCGGTGTTGGGTGTAGGGTTTGGAGCTCGGGTTTAGAGTCAGACACAGTGGGGTGCAGCCCCAGTCTCTCATTGATGGCTGTGTGAACTGGACGTGTTGTGTACCCCTTTTTTCAGTGTCCTCTCTGGTCAGTGGGTTTGGGAGGCTTCGATGAGGTAATGCAGGAAGCATCATCCAGGTATTCGGTACGGTGCCTGGTACTGTGCTCGATAAGCGGTAGCTATTGTTGTTAGCGACACCGCATAACCCCTGTTGCAGACGGTCCATCTCATTAATGACCATCCTCATTAATGACCCGCTCAGCTGATTTGAGTCAGGGTCTTGCTTCCCGTCTTAGGGAAACTTGCAGGGCAAGGACCTGTGGTCATGCCCCTCTTTTTAAAAGCATTTACCAATAAATAAATAAGTAGATAAGTAAATAAAATAAAATAAGGCATTACATAATCTCATTAGTTCTCCCAGTACTCTATGAGGTACATGCTACAGCTACCTTCATTTTATAAAAGGGTAACTGAGTCTGGTAAGTGGAAGGGCTTGAGTAGGCGAGCCACCTTCAGAGTGCCCTTACTGCCTGCTCTCCTGCCTCCTGCAACCATTGACTTGTGTTTCCCACTCCTCTGGGAACTCCCTGAGGGTGAGGAGCTGTCGTTCTCACCTCTGTGTCTATATTTCAACAGCACAGTTTCCCACAAACAATAGGGAAGGGAGTGTGTACTGCAAAGCAACTGTAACACGAGTTAGATGTCAAGAGAGAAACAGATTTTAGAAGGTAGCTGTGCTCACCACTATACCACTAACGCCTTGAGAAACAGAATTTGGATGAGGCAGAGACTGCTGCTGGCAGACGATGGGAGATGATTAAAAAAACAACACGGACTTATGGGGAAGAGAGCCTTTGAGTTGGAGCTTGAGTGATGGGTGTGGAAAGAACCGTGGGGAAGGTTGCTGCAGATGGGGGTGGGGATAAGATGAACAAGCGCAGGGAAAGGAAACCGGACTGTTACGGGGGAGCCACTCTTTGATTAAACCTGGAGGGTCAGATGCATTAGGAGGGGAGTACAGGGAATGAGCATCCATTTCTGAAGCTGTTTCTGCTTTCCTAAGATAGAATTGGAGCCAGAGGAAGCACTTTAGGCTCTAATGGTACATCCCGAGTCTCAATAAATGAATGATCATTCCCACCTCACAGAGTCAAATGAAATAACATTCACGTACAGAGCTTTATAAGCTCTGAAGTACTAGAAACGTAACATGATATTATGAATGTTATCCTAATACTAGAGGCCTGGTGCATGAAATTTGTGCACTGGAGGGGGGTGGGTGGGTCCCTCAGCCCAGCCTGTGCCCCCTCACAATCCAGGACCCCTTGGGGGGATCAGGCCTAAGCCGGCAGGCGGACATCCCTCTCGTAGTCCAGGGCTCTCACAGTCTCGGACCCCTTGCTTCTTACCGCTCACCTGCAGTGGAGGCGGGAGAGGCTCCTGCCACTGCTGCTGCGCTTGCCAGCTGTGAGCCCAGCTTCTGGCTGAGCGGTGTTCCTCCTGTGGGAGCACACTGACCACCAGTGGGCAGCTCCTGTGTTTAGCATCTGCCCCCTGGTGGTCAGTGCATGTCATAGTGAATGGTCATTCTGCTGGTTGTTCCACTATTCAGTTGATTTGCATATTAGGGTTTTATTATATAGACTAGGGGCCCGGTGCACGAAATTCGTGCACTGGGTGTGTGTGGGGAGGGGAGTGTCCCTCAGCCCCGCCTGCCCCCTCTCACATACTGGGAGCCCTCAGGCGTTGACCCCCATCACCCTCCAATCGCAGGATCGGCCCCTTGCCCAGGCCTGATGCCTCCGCCAGAGGCGTAGACCCCCATCACCCTCCAATCGCCTGATCGGCCCCTTGCCCAGGCCTGACGCCTCCGCCAGAGGTGTCAGGCTTGGACAGGGGACCCCCATCTCCCCCCGATCACTGGCTCTGGCCCCTGCCCAGGCCTGAGGCCTCTGGCCCAGGAATCATGCCTGGGCAGGGGACCCCCATCTCCCTCTGATCGCTTGCTCCACCCCCCGCCCAAGCCTGACACCTCTGACCCAGGCTTCAGGCCTGGGCAAGGGGACCATCATATCCCCCCAATCCCCGGCTCTGCCCCCCACCCAGGCCTGATGCCTCGGCCAGAGGAGTTGACCCTCATCACCCTCCGATCACCAATCACCGGATCGGCCCCTTGACCAGGCCTGAGGCCTCTGGCTGAGGCGTCAGGCCCGGGCAGCGGGGACCCGCAGCTGCAGCGGCCCCGCGATCGTGGGCTCCGCTTTAGGCCCAGGCAAGGGACCCCTAGCTCCTGGGACTGCCAGCTTTGACCGTGCCCAGCTCCCATTGCTGGCTCCACCCCTACTTCCTGCTATCACTGGCCAGGGCGGCAAAGGCGCCTGATTCTCCGATCACGGCTGGGAGGCAGGGCAAAGGCGGCCCCAGGGCCGCCTTTGCCCTGCCCCCCAGCTCTTAGCTCCCCCCTGGGTTTCCGATCACTGTCAGTGGCAGGGGGCTTCTTCCTGCTTTCCCTTTCGCCTCCCTGCATTGTGCCTACATATGCAAATTAACCGCCATCTTGTTGGCAGTTAACTGCCAATCTTAGTTGGCAGTTAATTTGCATATAGCCCTGATTAGCCAATGAAATGGGTATCGTCGTACGCCAATTACCATTTTTCTCTTTTATTAGATAGGATAACTGAACTTTTAATCTCGCAGTGCTGTTCTCTGTGGTAGCGTTTTTGCTTTGAGGAACTCAAAGCACCGAACTGCCCTTAATGTTCCTTGATAACCACCCTGACATCCCTTTTGGCAGCGCCTGGTGTTCGGGAGTGAGAGTGAGGATTCACGTACAGTGTCCGAGCTGTGCGCACAAAGCTCTCTTTATTCCTTAATGGTTACACATGAGGTTTTAGCTGATTGAAACAAGACAAAACAAACAAAAAAAAACCCAACCAAAAGCCAAATTTTTGTTTCTTTCAGCTACCAATCTAGTATAAAACAGTCCCCTTTGTTAAGAGTTGGGAGGATATTCTTGCAGACTCTATCCTCTGTATTCATATGCATGCGTATGTACTTCTGAATGCATGTGTGTCCACATAAACTTTAAAAACATAATATGCATATTCTGCAATTTGCTTCTTCCACCCAGCTATATATAACATGGGCATTTTTCTGTTTTCCACATTAATTTACCCAAATCTTTTTAACAGCTACTCCATCCTATGGCTGCATGCATCACCACTTGTGGTGGGCTTTTGTTTTTTTCTGAATTTCCACTATTATAAACAGTGCTGCAGAGATTTTATATATGTATAAATACACACACACACACACACACAGCTTTACTTGTGTATTGCCATTGCTCTCTAGGGCGGATTCCTCGAGGTAAAATTGCTGGGTCAAAGGGTTTCTGATATATATGAACATTTCCACTGTTTATTGAACTGTTCCCTGTCACTGGGCATTTGGTCTGTGTTCAGGATTTTGTGTTTGCTTTATTTTATTTTGCTCTTACAAAGAGGGCTGTATTCGTCTTGTATCTGTTCTTGGGACTGTATACGCATTATATCTCAGACAGCCGTGGAATTCACCATCATAGAGTAACTTGGTTAACTTCGGCAACTTTTACCTCCAGGATTACCATGTTGTCTTGCTTCATGTTTCAAGTGGAGGACAGAGCTTCATTTATGATCTCGACACTGTCCTGCCATTTCCCTGCCTCTTCGACGCTTATGTGGAAGATGCCTTTAAGTCCGATGAGGACATCCATCCCCAGTTTAGAAGGTGAGGAAATTCGGGATGAGTTTTCCTACTTTCTGACGTGAGGCCTTGACAATGATATAGAGTTGTTTTGTGTCTTTTTGCATTTGCTTAGTAAAGATTGCTTATCTTGGTGTCACCATTGAGTTGATATTTGAGGATGATGTGCTACACAGAAGATAAAAAATGTTTCAAAGTTTTAAAGGCTGTCCATTGTATAAAAGGTTGGCAGTCTTTTAGAAATGTGTGTGATAAGATCTCAAACATTTTCTTAGTCATTTGGGGGATTTCTTTCATACTCTTGCTTTTGAGGGGGTGGTGGGGTGTGTGTGGTGTGGGGATAGGATGCCTTATGATGCCAAAGTTGAGAAGGCCGTCATGGCAGCACCGGAAAATAATATGTTTTGCCCCCGATACCAGATGTATTTCGTGCCTTCGTAGTTCTGGATTTCATTTGCTCATTTCTCATGGCTTCTTTGAGAGGTAACAAGCCACACACACAGACACACACACACACTTGCATATTACTAATAGTACAAAAATGCCTGCTTAGTTTTGTGCATGTCATAGAAAATGAGTCTTTATAAAAAATGAGCTAGAATTTCAACTGTGATACCTCCCTGCGATGAATGAATGCTGATTTATCTGCAGGAAATTTAGAGTTATCCGCGCAGATTCTTACTTGAAGAACTTCGCTTCTGACCGATCTCACATGAAAGATTCCAGTGGGAACTGGAGAGAACCTCCTCCGTCATATCCCTGCATTCAAACTGGAGGTGAGCCAGCGACGCGCCCTTGGAGGCATTGCCAGTCCCTGTGCAGATCAGCCTTTTCCCTTAACCAAGGACAAAAACCTCACTGCTTTTTGGGTAAACCCTCTGAGTGGTAAAGAGGTGAGAGGAAGCGTGGTCCTGTGTTTTTATTAGATTCAGAAATCGAGGCACAGAGCACAGGACTGGAAGGCATAGGCCTCATGGGAGAGGAAAGGTGTTGGGAGTAGACCGTGCCACCTGCTGGAGTATAGGATGTACTTACTGCTGGGACATTGGCCTTTAAGAGACCTGCCTGTTTGTGCCATTTAACACTGGGGCTGGTGGCACCTTGCTGTGGTGGGAAAAGTGCATCCCGGTGATGGATGAAGTGTCAGATCCCTGGCGCTAGAACAAAATCTGCATTAGGAGGAGGTGAGAGCTAGCAGGTTTTATTGTACCACTCACCCGGTTTTATGTGCTTTTAGGCATCAGTCCAGTTAATAATTCCTTGAGATTTGAATAGATGAAGAGTTCTTCACCCTAGTACTATTGTTTGGCATTCACATGAGTTGAAACATTATTTATGGTTGAGAGTAATTCACAACATCGCCATTGATTGGTGAGGTCATCCCCTCACATGGCTGATACTCTCTGTGGAAAGTGCTCTGTAAGCTGTGCAACAGCCAGAAAAATGGAGCAGATATAAGAAATATTCAGAGTTCAGCAAGGAAGAAAGTAAGAGCATATTTGGCATATTTGAAGGGAGTGCACTAAGAGAGGAATCAAACTCTGATTTTTGAGGGTCTCTGTGAGAAGCTCTCGTAATTTAAAAAATGTATATTGGACTTGCTTTTCGGTCCACCAGCCTGCCGTCCAGGCTCAGCATCAGAATGGGACCGAGCCTTGGTTAGGCGAGGCCTTGGTTAGGCCTACCCCTCAGTCTTGGGCGGCCTGCTGTAGGGGCGTGGTCTGGGGCAGTGCGCTTTGCAGCTTCCCGGCTCCTGGATGTGAACTCAGAGCCTTGTGCACAGCAGACGTTCAGGAAACACCGCCTCCTCAGCCCTGATGGTCTCTGAGCCATTCCTTAGGGTTGATGACTACCCTGTCATAGTGCCGTTTTGTGCCAGGCTTCGTGCCATCCCCTTTACATATTAATTTACTTCCCACCACAGCTCAACGAGTTCAGCTTTATTTTCCACGTTGGATAGGTGCATAGACTGAAGTGCGTGCAGGTTGAGCCCTTTGCCTAAGGTGCATGGCTAGAAAGTGGTAGGGTCAGCACACTGTGCTAAAGAAAGGTTTTTTTATGGGGAGGAGAAGGTGTCTTTTTTTTTTTTTTAATGCTATACACTTTTTTTTAAATGTTTTTATTGATTTTTAGAGAGAAAGGAAGGGAGAGGGATAGAGAAACGGAAACATCAGTGATGAAAGAGAATCATCGATTGGCTGTCTCCTGCACTGGGGATCAAGCCCACAGCCTGAGCGTGTGCCCTGGCTGGGAATCAAACCATGATCTCTTGGTTCATAGGTTGACATTCAACCACTGAACCACACCGGCTGGGTGATTGATCTTCTTAAGCAAGAATACCTGAAGATAGTAATAATTTTTTATTTAATTATATTAAAGGGCCCAGAAAACAAATACTATTATATGTTAGAAGTTGAGGTTTCCGTTAGCAATTTGTTAAAAATGTTAGTTGACCTACTTACTGACACACATGGGGCATGGTATCGATCCCAGGTAAGCAAGAGCTTTGGCCCATCTCTCCTTGGAGGTTCCTGTCTGTGCTTTATTTCGGGTACTTGGTCATCCTGCATCCCCAGCTTTCTGATGACTTCAGTGAAACTGCTGGTTCTGCTGATTATCTAGTTGTTTTTATTGTAATTTCTTGAAGAAACAGTCTGGGAGAAACAGTCTGGATTTTCCTAATGGTGTCTCTTTGTATCCTCTGAATTTCCTGTAAATTGGCAGTTTGATTATTCATGCATTTTTTTAAAAATTTAACTTTATTTTTAAATAACTTCAGACTTCTAGAGAATTTGCTAAAATAGAACAAAGTTCCTATATACATTTTACTCAGATTCTGAGTAAACTGTAATGTAATCATTGAAACCAAGAAAATTATACAATTGATAAGAAAAATATTGACATCATACTATGAACTTAGTATGTAAATTTTGCAAGATTTCCCACTAATGTTTTTTTCTGGTCCAGGCTATTAGGTTTAGTTATTATGTCTCCTTGGTCTCCTTCAATCTGTGACAAGTTCTTTCTTTCTCTTATAAGTTTTAAACTTTTGAAGAGTACTGGTCAGTTATTTTGTAGGGTATTCCTCGGTTTGGGTTTTTGTACTGTTTTGTCCTGATTAGATCAAAGTTTCACATTTGCGACAAGAATACCACAGCAGTGATCTTGAACCCTTACCCGTTTGAATAAATCCCCCTACTTTTGGTCTTCTGGGTGGTTTTATTGCTGTTAAACCCAAATTGTATTTTCAGTGGACATTTCTTTCATGTACTTTTTTAGATTCCAAAATGAACCTGAATGATTTTATCAGTATGGACCCCAAGGTAGGGTGGGGAGCTGTTTACTCGCTGTCTGAATTTGTACATCGTTTTGGCAGTCAGAACTACTGAACTTGACATCTGGATGTAGAACATGGAGCAGTGCTGGGACACGAACAGTAAACTTCCTGGTACATTTGGTTTGCAACTGTGTTTTCTTCTTTTAATTCATTTCACTTGAAACATGAATGAACAAAAACAGAAAAACTTCTTTTTTTCATCTGTCAGGTTGAAATTTGATGTAGTGTATATATTTGCCAAGATAGTCCTAACGGCTCATTTGTTAAAACATGTGATGACTTATGCCAGTAATTGCTTTCGCTGTGATAGAGGGGTAGACTTTGTGTCTGTTCTGGATGTTAAGTTCTTCTCCAGCTATACTGTAAGCTCCTGGCGGGCAGGGCTGTGTGGCTCATTGCACAGTGGATCTCTAATACCCACGAAAGGTGGCCAGATGATGTTTGGGATTGTGTGGCTGCTTGAAGAGGGCTGATACTGTGAGCTGAATCAGCAGGAAGTATTAGTCTTTTTGGACTATTAAGTTCTTTAAAAAGATTATCGCTCTCTCAGGTTTGAATGTAGTTTGGCCTATTTGTATGTGTGTTTTTTTAAAAAATAAAATAAAATTGATTTAAAATCAATTTTGATTTTAAAGATTTTGTGTCATTTTTGATGACTTGAGAGATGCCCAAGAATATTCTTATTTGTAGATGGAACTATGGCTTTAAAATACATTTATCAATCTTCCTTCTTGAAGATGTGTTGGAAATTTGGCTTTCATCATATAATTCCAAACAAAAGATGTTTGGTGTTAATCCAGCATATAGCGGCGACTCTCATTCATGTTTTCCTGATTCTACTGTAAAAAATAAGTAATTTCTTATAGCAAGGATGCCCAAGCTTTTGATCTTAAATGAGTTTTCTGCTTATTAAAAAACTTAATTTAATATAAACTTCCTACCTTGTGCTCTGGAGGGACAACTGAAATGACTTACTCAAGGATCAACCAGTCTAAGGAAATATCAGGTATCCATTGGTTTCAGCTGACCAGGAAGATTCTGGGAGAATGAATGTTTGTTAGAGGAATACAAATACAACCTCTTAAGTTATTTTATAATTTAGGGCTAAATATAGACCTCAAACTTGTATATCTTGTTGACCTTCAAATGGTGATTTGAAAAGTATGTGGCTAAAATGAAGAAGATAAAATTTGGCAGGCTGCACCATGGAAATACTTTGTCCTGAACGAAATGTTTTCCGAGGGACCAAAGGATGGTCATCTGATTTACAAATTGCTTTTTTGTTGTTGTTGCTAATGTATAAGCAGGTTTTCTCTATGGATTCAAAATTATGTCTAGTGCAGACAAATCAGACAGTGTGTGTGTGGTAGTTTGACCTCTGCTACCTTGCCTTGAAGTTGAAAAACCCTGTCCCCTAACCAGGGTGGGAGCAAGGTGTATCATTTTAAGCCTGTTAAAATATCCAGGGGCCACAGTCTTAACTTGTAAGTAGCAATAGAGGACATTTATTGTTTCTGTTTACTTAGCACTCCTACAGTGCCTTTTGGGGAACCCCCTCTTTGCACATTTCATGTAGTCCTGGGGACCCATAGATAAAGGCATACATATAGCCTGAACTGGGCCAGGCTTGGAACCCAGCCTTGGACAAGTCTAAGAATGACCTGGTACAGTCGTCTCCAGATTTGCTGTGTGGAGTTCCAAGAGAGCGTTCTCTCTCCATCAGGATTGCTAAGCTAGGGACCTGGGGGTTTGGGAGTCTGTGGGCTTCTTGCTGCCATAGGACAAGGGCCTGACTGCAGAGTGCAACCCAGCAGTACTGAGAGCAGAGCCATAGCTCCAAGGACATTTCCGAGGGCCCGGATCTGTCTGTTTCAAGCCAGTTCCAACTATTGAGCTATCCAGTTACATCAGCCAGCGGGTTCCCTTTTCTCGTCAGCGTGTGTGAATTGGATCACTGTCAGTTTGAACTGAAAGGTGGGTTGGTTCCCTTACAAGATTTTTGTTCAAAGTTGCTTATTTTATCAGGCTTAGCAACTTTTACTTTTGTCTTTCTGTGCTTAGTTTTTCTCTGAGGTCAGGTTTGTTTCTTTTTATATTCAACATATGTGAGTGAACAGAATAAATACTGCCTGGAAAGAGGAACTTTCAAGAAAGCAGGGGGCTGAAATACAGTTTGTAAGTTGACTATGAAAATAAGAAAAATAAAGTATATCTGAACATGTGACATACAGTGGAACAGGGATGCAAATATAGAAATATAAAGTGGTTCCCTCGTCAGCACTGACTATTCCTGATTGAAGACATTGCCATGACTTTTAAGGAAGGTTATGCCTTTTAGAAGAGGGGTTGATCAGGATGGAAATAATGGCAAACTCTTTTGTGTTTGTTCTCCATTTAATTTCTTAAATATTTTTGTTGATTTCAGAGAGAGGAAAGGAGAGGGAGAGAAACATCAATGATGAAACTCATTGATCGGCTGCCCCCTGCATGCCCCCCACTGGGATCAAGCCTGCAACCTGGGCATGGCCCTGACTGGGTATTGAACCCTGACCTCCTGGTGCATGGGTTGACAATCACTGAGCCACACGAGCCAGGATAATTATTAATTAATTACTTGGAAAATAGATGGTTCATACACATTGTACAAATTCAAATGTATAAAAGGGTATATGGTGAAAAGTAAACTTCCCTCCACTCTGTCCTTCAATTTTCTGACTTTGCTACCCAGAAACAACTTCTGTTTTCAGTTTCTTTTATATCGTACTAGGAGTTTTATTATGCCCATGTAAGCAATTTTTATTATGTATTAAGTTCTGTTTTTTATTCTCTCCACAAATGGCAACATTCTAAATAAACTGTTCTGAATTTTGCTTTTTAAAGTTAATATATTTGGGTATTTTTCTAATCAGTACATGCTGAACTTCCTCATTTTTTAAAAAGGTTACATAGTATTCTGTGGTATGCACAGTCCTTCATTTAACAGTCCTTTCTTTATAAGTTGTTTTTAGCCTTTTGATATGCCATGAAATGCTTAAAGGAACATTTTTGTCCTTGTGTCTTTTTTTAACAATTTCATTTTTTAATATATATATATATTTGATTTCAGAGAGGAAGGGAGAAGAGAGAGAGAGATAAAAACATCAATGATGAGAAAGAATCATTGATCGGCTGCCTCCTGCACGCCCTACACTGGGGATTGAACCCACAACCTGGGCATGTGCCCTTGACCAGAATTGAACCCGTGACCTTTCGGTCCTCAGGACGACGCTCTAGCCACTGAGCCAAATCAGCTAGGGTGTCCTTGTGTCTTTAAAACGAATTTCTGAGATATATTTTGAAAGTGTAGACTGCTAGTTGTCCCACCGAATCCATTCTAGGTTGTATTTTTTCCTGAAAAGGGGGAGAGCAAATGTTTCTATAAAGGGCCATATAGTAAATACTTTAGGCTTTGCAGGTCTTAAGGTCCCTGTCATGACTGTTCAACTCCACCTTTGTAGCAGGTAAAACCACCGTGGAATGTATGAAAATGAATGGGTGTGGCTGTGCTCCAGTAAAACTTCGTTTATAAAACCAGGGGGTTTGAGGAGTTGACTTCCTGGCTCTACTTTGCTGTCCCTGTTCTGGAGTAAAAGAGTTATACCGGTCTGCGGCTGCTGTGCCACATTTCCCAGTCTCCTTTGCAGTTAGGTGTGGCCATGTGACCAGGTTCTCACCATTGTAAGGGGAAAGATGTGCCGCTTACAGGCCCGGCTTGTGAAGCATTGCCTGCCTACTCCTCTTACCGTTTCCCCCTTTTCTACTGGATGGAATGGTGATGACTAGAACGACCTCACAAGTTACTTACTGAAGATAGCAGAGCCACCATCAGCCTGGATTCCTGAATGATCCTGTGGAGCCGAGTTGCATACCTGCCTGAAAAGTATAGTGTGGAGCTAACTGTTCATAAAGAGGCAAAAGTGTATTTTTTTTAAAAAATAGATTTTATTGATTTTTCACAGAGAAGAAGGGAGAGAGATAGAGAGCTAGAAACATCGATGAGAGAGAAACATCGATCAGCCGCCTCCAGCACATCTCCCACTGGGGATGTGCCCGCAACCCAGGCACACGCCCCTGACCGGAATCGAACCCGGGACCCCTCAGTCCACAGGCCGACGCTTCATCCACTGAGCCAAACCGGCCCCGGCAAAAAGTGTATTTTTTTTTAAGTCACAGAATTATTGATGACTCTTGATTCAGCCCTCCTTCTCTAAATTATACAGTGCTCATTCAAACACTTGTCATGGTATTTTGACTGGGTTGGAAATAAGACTCTGTGAGGTACCATGTGGAGTTAGATTCTCTGTGCTCATGCAAGCCTCCCTCTAAGTGCCCCACAGTATTTGTGGAATGATTGTCCTTCACAGAATGTTCAGGAACCCTGAACACAGATATCCATTTATCTCTCTTGTTTTGCATGAGGTTCAGGAGCTTTGTGGGAAGTAAGCCAGATGAACTTTGTCCTTATTCAGGGTTCAGACGCAAGTTCCTTTTTTCCTCATCTTCTTGTGGCTCACATTTCCCTGACATTCAGGTCTCATCTCCAACTGAGCTGATCCTTCTCTGATCAATTATCGAAAGCTGATCGCCCCAAATCAACATCAGGCTACTTAACTACTTTCCTCCCGCCCCATCCCCCCTTCATAGCAGTTATCACTAACTGAAATTATCCTGTATATTTATTTGTTTTAAAGCCTTTTAAAAAAAAAATCTCCCTTCACTAGACTGGGAGCTCTCTCTTTGCCTTATTCTCCCCTCTACTGCTGCTGCCCAGTACAGGGTGACACAGCAGGTACTCCACAAACAGCCCTCAGATATTTAATGCAGAAGCAGTTCCTGTCCCCAAAGGAATTTGGAAGATCCAGCCTCCCTCCTCTGAATCTCTGGATCATGCTGGAAAAATGCTGCTAAATTCTTGCTCTTTGAATTCATCCCTTTGATTCTGTTTCTTTTTTTAGATGACACTGTCCTTTTTCAAACAGGTTTCTTTTGCAGTCTTTCAAGCCTCAACTCCAAGCCCCACTCTTTCACCTTCTGGTCTGGAAAGCACATTACAAACAACTTCTGCAGATAGCAGAGATGATCACGCGTTGATTTAATTCGTGTCACTCACACTCTCTGTGGACACCTCATCCAGCACTCTGTCATAAACATGTATGGAAAGCACCGGCCCTGCGTCTGACTGTGACAGCTGGGGCTCCGGTTTCCTCTCCCCCCTCCCCTCCAAGCTCACAGTAGCCTAGCGCTAGGGAGTGAACTGCCTCTTTCACCCTCTCAGTCCAAGGAAAATGTCGCTTTTGCCGTGAGCTACAGCAGGCGTCTGTTGGGGCCAGGCTTTTAATAACATCCATTTGTTATCAAGGAAGCAGTCGTAGCAGAATTTCACTGAGAGTCAGCAGGCAGTCTTTCCTGAGGTTTCCATGGGGACCTGGAGTCTTAGAGCAATTTCGGGGAAGAACATTAGGAAGAAATTGAGGGGCAAAATGTTAACGCAGTCACACTGTTCTAGCACACACCATTTCTAGAACTATGGGTGATGGATGAGTCACCTCCCTCTCAAGGCCCACAGGGTGAAGAGCTGTGTGTGACGTCCTTGGGGTCAGATGTGGCTTAGGCCCTGCACTCGGAATACAGGAAAAATCAGGTTTGAGTCCTTGGTCCCAATTACAGACATGCTTTTGTTAATTAATTGCTGTGTGACCTTGGGGAAGTCCCTTAACCTCTCTGGGCCTTGGTTGCCTTAAGAGTTATTTTTTAAAATTTTTATTTATTGATTTACTTAGGGGGAGAGAGAAACTGATTTGTTGTCCTACTAATTTATGCAGTCACTGGTTGATTCTTGTATATTCCCTGACCAGGGATCAAACCCCCAACCTCATCATATTGGGATGATGCTCTAACCAATTGAGATGCCTGGTCAGGGGCAAGAGTTATTTTGAAAGAGCTCAAATGATACTGCGTGTGTGTGTGTGTGTGTATGTGTGTGAAAAAGAATATTTTATACTCTGAATGGTAAAGTGTTTTTAAGCAGCTAACACTGTGCCTAATATATGCTAGATAGCCCTTCTAACCCTTTGTATGTACTGGTATTAACCTGCTTAGTCCTCAAAACAGCAATATAAGATAAATTCTCTTCATGTTACAGGTGGGGAAACCAAGGCACAGTGAATTAAAATAACTTACCCGAAGCCACATAGCTAGCGAGGCAGGATTGGAATCCAGGTCATTCCAGTTTGGTCCAGTTGCCATCGTTCATTTTACCCAGTTCCCAGTCTCATCCTCCCCCCATCACACACACACACACACACACACACACACACACACACACACGCACACACACACACACATTCTAGAGTCAAATTCCCATCGTAGAGGGAGCAGGAGTGGAGCATCCAGCTTCCCCATGGCCTGGGCGAAGCGTCCTTTCAGGCTCTTCACCCGAAGTAACCTACCTTGTAGTGACTGCAAAGAACGTCTATCAGTGAACTTCAAATTTTGCGAATGTGAGATTCACTGGATAGTTTGTTTAAACAAACAAACAAACGACAACAAAAACAGATGCTCAGACCGCTCCCTGAGCTGTGCTACTTCAGTCCGCACACCAGTGGGACTTCAGTTGCAGATCACAGAAGTCACTCTTGGTACTTGAAGCCGAAGGGGATTTGGTTCAAAGTCACAGAGAAGGGAAGCAAACATTTGGAGAGGGGTCGATGCATTTAGCAGCCAGAGATGCCTCGCTTCTGTCCCTTGGTGCCCAGACCCATGAATTCTGGCAGCACCGTCACTGGCTCAAAGCATATCCTACAGGACAGAACCCCAGTGCCACCGGGTGGTGTCCCCAAGCTGGTGCTGTGCCTCAGCCTTCCATGGGCCATTCATTCTACCATCCAGACGACCAGCCACTCTGGGTCACGGGGACATGGTCAGACCAGAGAGCATCCGGGGGCACCACAGCACATGGACTCACTTCTTTTGCTGTGAATAGGTTCATCAGAAGCAATTTGGCTTTGGGAACGTCACTTTAACTCACTGTATGTAGTTACTGAGTCTTCAACGCCAAATTCCAGAGGCTATGACGTTCCCTTTTCAGAGTTTCCTGTAATCCGACAGTGGCTACATTTCCGGACAAGCACTTCAGTAAATAACCACCCTGCTTATTCCTAATGCTTTTGTATGTCGAGTGATCTTATATTTGGCTGGGATTTTTATTTCAAAACTTGGAACCCAAGATGCACGTGTTAAGTATCTAAGGCATTAGGCATTTTAAAGTAAACAAAAGAGTATTGTGGAACTTGATTCAATAATTACCTCATAACAGGAAAGAATTCTGGGCAGTTCTGAGCAATATCAATCCTCGTAGGAATTAAACCAGAATAAAGGGATATATTTGGACTCTTCACCAAGCACTGAAGAAGCCAGGAGTTGTTTGATATGATTACTTTATGGTTAAAAAAATAGATAGTGCTTATTTTTTTAAAATGTAATTTTTTAAAATTGAATTTATTGTGACTGACATTGGTTTGCAAAACCATACCGGTTTCAAGTGTACAACCCAATAAATGTCATTATAAAGAGATCCTTTCTGTTTTCCAAATCCTCTGAGCTCTGTCACTTAAATGACCGCCAGCTATTGGACCTCTAGGCTTTTTGGCAACATAAAAATGAACAAATCAATTTGGTGCTATCTCTATGGAGGGCAATCCAGATATTTAACTCTAGAAGTGACCTATGAACATACCCTTTGAGTAATTCCCATGTAGGACTGGATCTTATGGATACACTGCACATATGTAGGATGATGGACAAACGGGGTTAGTCAGTATAGGATTTTGGATAACAAAAGATTGGAAACCACTTGGGGGCTCCTCCGTGGGAACTGATGGAATGAATTATGATACAACTGGAGGAGAAAATAGGAAAATAAATGAAGACGGTTGTATTTGTTATTCTTTTGCATGCGCTAAGTAGTTACTAAAGTTAAGTTTAGAAAGCAAGTGAGAGAGTGGGTATTAAAAGAGAAATGGGAGGGAAGTAGAAGAGGGTACGGGGGATAAATGGTGATGGAAGGAGACTTGACTTTGGGTGGCGAACACACAAAACGGTGTAGAGATGATGTATTACAGAATTCTGCACCTGAAACCTATATAATTGTATTAACCTGTGTCACCCAAATAAGTTCAATAAAAAATAAAAAAGAATAAAGCGACCATATCTCATACACACAAAGAGAAATAATATAAATGTATTTGCTTGTATTTATATATAATATCTAAAAGAATATCCAATATCCCAAAGAAACTGGTAACATTGCTTGCCCCTGGAGACAACTGGGGAGCTGAGGTCAGCGAGGGGAGGAAAATATCATTGCATGTTCGCCTGTGTGTTTAAGATTTGTGAGACCTGTGTAATATATTACTTATTAAAAATAGAATTGAAGTAAAAAATGAATAAATCACACCTTCCCCTCACACATTTACCCACACAACTAAAAAAAAAAAAAAATTTTTTTTTTTTTTTTTTTTTAACAAACACAGCCTTTAACAGGTACAGCTTCAGAGGCTATCTGTAGTTCAGGTTGCACTGAGCATCAGGAAAAGCCAGGATGTGTGGTTCACACAGAACTTTGTCTTTTTAAGATTTTAAATGAATTTTTAGAGAGAGAGAGAGAAAGGCGGGGGCAGGGGGGAGAGAAATATCAATGTGAAAGAGAAACATCAATCAGCTTCCTCCTGCACACCCCTTACTGGGGATCCAACTGGGAGACGAACCGGCAACTTTTTGGTACACAGAACGATGCTCAACCAACTGGGCACATCGGCCAGGGCCACACCGGCAGAACGTGAAGGTCATGTTCAGGTGAGGAGACACAGAGGACTGAGAAAAAATGCCCCAAGTTGTTTTTCTGTTCCACTGCTCTTAGCTGTTTGTTCAACAGTTCTCACCTTTGGTTTCAGTGCTGTGAGTAAGAGTGAGTCCCCTAAGCAGCGCAGGAGCTGTGTGTGCTGATAAGGGGTGTGTTTCTGGGCCATATGTGGCTTTGAGCTGCAATATGGGTGCAGAAAGGTTCAGAAAGAGAGAAAAGCCTTAGTAGCTACTTCTCGATTTTTTTAAGAATCTGAAAATAACAACTTGTGGGAACCCGTAAGGATAGCACTCATTCAGGATCAGGCACCACTCCAAGCTACTTGTTGTGTATAAAGTTATCCTCACAACAACCCTAGGGATTATTATTATCCCTGTTTTTCAGATGGGAAAACAGGCACGGGCGACTTTTCCAAAGGAATGCAATTAATACATAGAGGAACGGGTTTGAACCTGGGTCTGACTCCAGAATGACCACAGCATAGACCCAGACACACTGGAATAAGTGCAAAGGCGAAATCAGGGCATTCCTTCTCATGCTGGTCTCCAGACTGAGGAACACGGTGGATATAGCAGTGAGCACCTAGCACTGAAATGGGTGGCCTGTCTTGGCATGCAGGTGTCTTCAATACCTGAGAGCCTTGAACCACCAGGTGAGATTTAGGGCTTAATCTTATAGGAAAGAGGGGGCGTTGGTGGCGAGCTCTTAAACAGGAGGCATGGAGTGTCCTTGCACTGTGGTTGGCAGGTTGCGGGGAGAGAGGGAGGAGACCAGAGGGAAAAGGGCTCCACATGCAAATGGATGGAGGTCAGGGCTGGGGAGGCCTCAGTGGAAAGGGTGGGAGGGAAGGATGGATCTGCACATTTTATTTTTGAGAATTTGTTAGGGTTTGTAGTAGTTGATTGAAAAGGAAGCAAGGAGAAAATAACAGGTTTTTAAAAAAATATCTTTATTGATTTCAGAGAGGAAGGGAGAGGGAGAGAGTGATAGAAACATCAATGATGACAGAGAATCTTTAACTGGCTACTTCCTGCATGCCCCCCACTGGGGATCAAGCCTGCAACCTGGGCATGGCCCTGACCTGGAATTGAACTGTGACCTCCTGGTTCACAGGTTGATGCTCAACCACTGAGCAATGCTGGCCGAGCAAGAAAATAGCATGTTTAATGTGCTCTGTCTTCGTCTTACCTTTACTTTTTCTAGTAAGTATACTTAGTGATCTTCCAGGCATGCTGCTCAGGGCTTTTGTCATCTCGTGTGTCCAAAATAGTTCTTCAGAAGATACAGCGGATGCCAATCCCCCTCCCCTACAGTCCCTGTTGCAGGTCTGCTTTGGGCATCTTGATACGGGTGTGAGAGTGACTGCCCTGGAGGAGACCATGATTAGAGTGTCAAAAGCTGAAGAGGACCCCTAACCTGTTTGGCTCAGTGGATAGAGCGTCAGCCTGTGGACTCAAGGGTCCCAGGTTCGATTCCGGTCAAGGGCATGTACCTGGGTTGCGGACACATCCCCAGTGGGAGATGTGCAGGAGGCGGCTGATCGATGTTTCTCTCCCATCGATGTTTCTAACTCTCTATCCCTCTCCCTTCCTCTCTGTAAAAAATCAATAAAATATATTTTTTAAAAAAGAAAAGCTGAAGAGGAGACACAATGTTGAGCAGCAAATTGGTGGAGAACTCAAAAAGTCTATTTTCTTGGAAATCACTTATGAGGGAAGATAAATCCAGTGACATAACCCTTTCAGTGCATGAATCCCTGAAGGGTAATTTTTAAATTTATTTTTTGTCTTTCATATGTCATTAGTAATAGTTTTGTCTGAAAAACACTGGATGGATTCGCACCAAAGAGTAAAGTCCACAAATCCAATATTCTAGGACAGTATTTTTCAAATTATGCTCTACAAGGCACTAGGAGTTCTAAGGAACTCATTTAGAAGCTTCCTCCCCTCTTTCATGGAAACCTCATCGATGGACCATCTCCTGAACTCTAAAGTTTCCCAGAGTGCTGGAGAACCCAAGATGGCGGCATAGGTAAACACCGGAGTTTGCTGCCTCGAACAACCACTTCAAAAATACAACTAAAAGACAGAACAGACATCATCCAGAACCACAGGAAGGGTGGCTGAGTGCAAGTTCTACAACTAGGAGGAAAGAGAAAAACATACCGAGTCTCAGAGGAGGCGCAGTGCTAAAGTAAAATACTAAGGTGCGGAGTGCATGTGGCAGCTGAGGGCGTGGTTATCGTTTTCAATTGGGAGGGAGTCTCAGGCTCTGAGCTCCAGCTCTGGGTAAGTCTCTAGGGACCCAGACTCGTATGGGAGAAGCGGGACTGTCTGGCATCGCTCAGAACCCTAGGGCAGCTTTCTCTTCGTGGGGCTTGCAGTGATTACTGAGACACTGAGAAGCAGAGCCTCTGAGGGCAAGACTGAGAGCAGCCATAATTGCTAACCCCGCGCTGTTGATCCCGTAAGACCCACCCCGCCCAAGCCCTGCAGGGAGACTTTTGCTGGATAGCCTCAGGCAAAGGCTAGATTAGCACCTCCCTAGAGATCCAGGAGCCAGGAAGCCTAGAGGTCAGAGTGGGACCATCCAGTTTGCAGCTCCGTGGAACCATAAAAGACACAATCAGGGGGCAGACTCAGTGAGCACCAAAGCCCCATTGAAGCGAGTCTAGGCCCAGAGGGGTGTCTCCAGCACAGAAGTTCTCCCACTGCAGACACAGCTGATTCTTACAGCCAATTGGCCTGGAGGTCACAATCAAGGCTTAACTACAACAAAACTGTGCACAAAGCCCACAAGGGGGTGCACCAAGAGTGTCTACCTCAGGTAATTGGGACACTTAGCACAGAAAGGCACTCTATCGACACAGCGAAGCATAAAAAATGCCGAGACAAAGAAACAGGACACAAACGACAGAAATGGAGGAAAGCAAACTGTTGGATATAGAGTTCAAAACCACACTTTTAAGGTCTTTAAAGAACTGTCTAGAAGCCGCTGATAAATTTAATAAGGCCCTCGAAAAGACTGGTGAGACCGCCGATAAATGTAGTGAGACCCTCAAGAAATCTAATGAGACCCTCGATGTTGTGATAAAGAACCAACTAGAAATTAAGCATACACTGACTGAAATAAAGAATATTATACAGACTCCCAACAGCAGACCAGAGGGTCACAAGAATCAAGTCAAAGATTTGAAATACAAAGAAGCAAAAAACACCCAACCGGAAAAGCAAAATGAAAAAAGAATCCAAAAATACGAAGATAGTGTAAGGAGCCTTTGGGACAGCTTCAAACATACCAACATCCGAATTATAGGGGTGCCAGAAGATGAGAGGGAGCAAGATATTGAAAACCTATTTGAAGAAATAATGACAGAAAACTTCCCCTACCTGGTGAAAGAAATAGACTTACAAGTCCAGGAAGCACAGAGAACCCCAAACAAAAGGAATCCAAAGAGGACCACACCAAGACACATCATAATTAAAATGCCAAGAGCAAAAGACAAAGAGAGAATCTTAAAAGCAGCAAGAGAAAGAAAATCAGTTACCTACAAGGGAATACCCATACGACTGTCAGCTGATTTCTGAACAGAAACTTTGCAGGCCAGAAGAGAGTGGCAAGAAATATTCAAAGTGATGAATACCAAGAACCTACAACCAAGACTACTTTATCCAGCAAAGCTATCATTCAGAACTGAAGGTCAGATAAAGAGCTTCACAGATAAGGAAAAGCTAAAGGAGTTCATCACCACCAAACCAGGATTATATGAAATGCTGAAAGGTATCCTTTAAGAAGAGGAAGAAGAAGAAAAAGGTAAAGATACAAATTATGAACAACAAATACACATCTATCAACAAGTGAATCTAAAAATCAAGTGAATAAATAATCTGATGAACAGTATGAACTGGTGATTGTAATAGAATCAGGGACATAGAAAGGGAATGGACTGACTATTCTTGGGGGGGGGGGGAGGGGTGTGGGGGTGAGGGAAGAGATTGGACAACAATTGTGCACCTATGGATGACACAGTGGGTGGGGAGTGAGGGCGGAGGGTGGGGTGGGAACTGGGTGGAGGGGAGCTATGGTGGGAAAAAAGAGTAACTAATGTAATAATCTGAACAATAAAGATTTAATTGAAAAAAAAAAGAAGCCTCCTCAAGAAGAGATTAATAGGTCATAATAATTGGTTAATGCTTATTGAGCTCTAATTAGACCATGGGCCACTCCCTATGCTATGTCTTGGGCTGCATGGTCTCATTTAATCCTCCCAGTTACCCTTTCATTCCGTTATCATTCCTGCTTCACTCATGAGGAAGCTGATGCTCCAAGACAGCAGTTCTCAACCTCGGGGTCGCGACCCCTTTGGCGGTCGAACGACCCTTTCACAGGGGTCGCCTAAGACCATCCTGCATATCAGATATTTACATTATGATTCATAACAGTAGCAACATTACAGTTATGAAGTAGCAATGAAAATAATTTTTAAAAATATTTTATTGATTTTTTACAGAGAGGAAGGGAGAGGGATAGAGAGTTAGAAACATCGATGAGAGAGAAACATCGATCAGCTGCCTCCTGCACACTCCCCACTGGGGATGTGCCTGCAACCAAGGTACATGCCCTTGACCGGAATTGAGCCTGGGACCCTTCAGTCCACAGGCTGACGCTCTACCCACTGAGCTAAACCGGTTAGGGTGCAATGAAAATAATTTTATGGTTGGGTCACAACATGAGGAACTGTATTTATTTATTTATTTATTAAATATATTTTTATTGAATTTTCTTTTTTACAGAGAGGAAGGGAAAGGGATAGAGAGTTAGAAACATCGATGAGAGAGAAACATCGATCAGCTGCCTCCTGCACACTCCCCACTGGGGATGTGCCCGCAACCAAGGTACATGCCCTTGACCAGAATCGAACTTGGGACCCTTCAGTCCGCAGGCTGACACTCTATCCACTGAGCCAAACCGGTTAGGGCAGGAGCTATATTTAAAGGGCCAGAAGGTTGAGAACCACTGCTCCAAGAGGCCACCCAGCCAATACGTGGACAAAGTGGGATGCAGCCCCTGATCTGTTTGACTCCAGAGCCTGTGCCCTTCACAGGCAAGGCTTTCGGTACTCTCCTCCCTGCCCCTTGCCAAACCTGCCCTCTCTCCACCAGAACTGAAGGTCAGAGTTTGCCATCGTGGAGAGCAAAGTGGGGGTTGACGTGAACTACACTGTTGTTTGGGGATTGGGAAAGAATACATTAAAACATGCCACACTTTGATGGCCTCCTTTAAATCTTGGCATCTTGCATTCCCGCTGTGCAGGGGAGTTTTTAAATGCGTTTTGATGACTGCATTCTGCTCTTTTGGTACACAAGGGGGAGCATTAGCATAGGAATGGGAATAAGATCACTAGGAAGTGAATATTCTTGCTCTTTGGTTGCTCTGTTCCTCTTATTCCCTCTTCCTTACCTTCTCTCTCTCTCTCTCTCTCTCTCTCTCTCTCTCTCTCTCTCTCTCAGGATTGTTTGCTGAACCGTTTGAAAACAAGTTGCAGGCATCACAAGATTTTACCTTTAAATACTTCAGCAGGATTTCTTTTCTTTTTTTTTTTTTTTCAGCAGGATTTCTTAAAAACAAAGACCTTTTCCTGCCTGACAATATTATGATCATGTCCAAGAAATTGAGCATTGATGCAACAATATTATCTAATACACAGTCTATATTCAGATTTCTCCAAAGATGTTCTTTGTTGCTTTTTTCCCCAATCCAGAATCAATTTTCTGTTCTCTTAATATTAATTAGACCATGGTCATTTTTCTGGAATATTTTGCTGCAAAAATGTTTACAATTTTTGCTGGATACTTGATATTTCATGAAGCTGTTTTGCCATGATTTATTAATCAGTTTCTCTTTGGTTGTTACTATCATAAATATGGTGCTAAGTGGGACTTATTTCCCCTCAATTTTGACTCGGCTACCAATTCAATAGTTAGCAGATTCTAAAGGGAGAGTGAGACTGACCGTCATCTGTGGAATTCACCAAGTGTTACAAGTCAGGTTCCCAGGAAAAGACTCTGATGGAGACTTGTGTACCGGAGGTTTATGCGGGAGTGTTTGGGGATCAGCACCTGTGGGAGGACAAAGGAAGTAGGGCTGGGCTGGTTGAACGTCAGCGCAGTCACCACGAAAGCCCGCCATTAGCGTTGGAGCTGAGGTGGTTTTGCAGAGTTGCCCCCTGTTGAGGCAAGGAGGCCGGGTCTTTATACGTCTACATGGACCGACCAGTCATGGACGCACATTGCCCCTGGGAAGGGCACATGACCTTGGGCGAGTAGTTTTCTTCAGCTTAGAGCGATTTCACAGGTACACGGAGGCAATGCAGGCCTCAGTCTTGAGGACAGGTCTGGGCAGAGACCACAGCATCCACTACAGCAGGGCGCTCTCGTCAACCTGTTGTCGAAGGATTGCTCCTCTCCCCCTCCCCCCCCCCCCAAGCCAGACTTAATACACAAGCAGGGGTGGGAAGTGGGGAGATGCTACTGGAAGGAGCATTCATTGCATGTTGTGACTCCTCCCTCGCTGCCCAGGGGAAAGGCTGGGGTGCTTGCCCTCCCCTGACTGTGTGATGGGGACTTCCTTAGGATACGGACTGGGCTTGAAAAATAGTTCCTATAGTTGGTGGCAAAGAGAACTGGCTAGCGTGCCCTGTGACAGTCGATTTCAGAGGGTGGGATTTAGTTCTGCCCTCCCTGGGTTTGTTGGGGCAAATGAGGAGACTGTGGACCCCTTGGGTACTTAATCATGTTGGCTCCTGTATCCTTTCAACATGCCCCATCATTCTTGAGTGCTTTTTTTTTTTTTTTGCGCGGGGTAGGGTGGGCGGGGGGGGGGGGGGGCGGCGCGGCGAGGGCATGCACTTCCTTGTTATTCTAGGCTTATCCTGTATTTTCCTTGCCCTGACCTTGGAAGCAACATTCCCCCCACCCCGGTCCCCTCCCGCCCACCCACCAATCACTCTTTTTTTAAAAAATATATTTTATTGATTTTTCACAGAGAGGAAGAGAGAAGGATAGAGAGTTAGAAACATTGATGAGAGAGAAACATCGATCAGCTGCTTCCTGCACACCCCCTACTGGGAATGTGCCCACAACCAAGGTACATGCTCTTGACTGGAATCGAACCCGGGACCCCTCAGTCTGCAGGCCCGGCTCTATCCACTGGGCCAAACCGGTCAGGGCACCAATCACTCTTTTATTGGAGAATGTGTTTAAAATCAAGATCTTGGTGCTGGGTGTGCTCGTTGCTCCTGGAGCACCATTGCTCTGAGGCCTTCTCAGTGGACAAGAAATGCCTGTATACAGACAAACGTATACATTTACTTCAGTGTGTATCTGTATAGAAAGCCGTGGTGAGTACATTCATTTTAAGGTAAATGCAATGTGAGGGGGCGAGGGAAGCATTTTACGATCCTGTGGTTAGCTCTGTCTTTTGATGAGCCGGGGACCCTAGTCTCTGAACTGCAGTGCTTCTCAGCATGGACCCACCCTCCTCAGGGGAAGCAGTGCAGCTGGAGGAGGCTGGAGACGGCATTTCCCTGCCTCCAGGGGCGTTGGGCTCTGATAAAACTTCAGATTAAGCTCTGTCACAGTTTCTCCTGAAGGCGGGCCTGGTTTAGAAGAACCGAGTGCTCTGATGTGTTTAAAACCGCTCTTTTTCCCTCTCTGTCCGGAAGCAGGAGCTGATATTGCACAGTCATTTTGAGGACCTGGTACTCCTCCTGGGGGTAAAACTCACCGGAAGGTGACTGGCACCTCCTAAGGTTTGTGTCTCTCAGACATGTTTACACTGAGCGGTAGCAATTCATCAGTGATAGTTTAAGTTTTCTTACCCCAGTTCCTGACTTCTGCTCTGGTCATTTATGATTCTTTGTACCTGTTTATCTGTCTCTTCAATGTTCAGGGCAACCCTGTGCCCCGTGACTTCACTTTTCTAATGGATCTGAGAAAAATTGCTGATTTTTCAAATTGTTTAACTTTTTACATTTTGTTCTTTTTTTTTTTTTTTAAAAAAACTTTGTTGTTGGTTTCAGAGAGGGAAAGGGAGAGATAGAAACATCAATGATGAGAGCGAATCATTAATCAGCTGCCTCCTACAAACCCTGAGGCAGCCCCCCACTAGGGGTGGAGCCTGCAACCCAGACATGTGCCCTGAGCAGGAATCGATCCAAGATCTCCTGGTTCATAGGTCAACGCTCAACCACTGAGCCACACCAGTCGGGAACTTTTTGTTTGTTGTTGTTCATTATTATTTCTCTTGCACTTGGCTCATTGTCTTGCAGACTGTAGGTACATGATAAATGTCTGTTGAAAGAATGTATGAAAGAATGAATAAATGAATGCAAGAGAATGAATAAATGAATGCAATAAATGAAAAATGGTAAATGCACGAGTATCATTAAGCAGGCTTCTGTTTGTCTTCCAATAACAAGTAGAACAGGTTCACTACAATATTGCAGAGTCACTAGTACTTGTTTACTTTCAGTTTTATGTTATGATTCAGGTGGCCGAGGTTGTCGAAGAGACCTCACCCCCACTATTCAATCCCTTTCAGTTTAATAGCTACTTAGGAGCACTAAGTGCTGTGCACCTTACAGCAGGGGGATGAGTCCCAGCATCTACTTAATACTGAAGGGCAGCATTATTTTACTTATACATGTAAATAACAGCAGTAATTGTGAGGCTTATTATGGGCTAGCAACTGTGATAAGTTTATTGCACACATCATTTCATTTAATCTTGACAACAGCTCTGCAACAGTAGAGCATGCCAGTGTAGCACAGAGGGTCTAGAAGTTTTTTGATTTGGGTTCAAATGACAGTTCTGCTACTCTTGTGAGGTCCCTTAAACTTCTCTGTGCTTCCATTTCTTCATGGGTAACGTGGGAGTGATCATAGTCACCACACCTTTGGGTTGTTGCAGGGATTGAATGAGGTAATATATGCGACACGCTTACCTCAATGCCTGGCCCATAGAGAGCGTCCCATAAATGCCAGCTGCTGCTTTTTCATGTGCGGCTGGGGGACATTTGAAGTCCTGCAGCACCAAACTGTGCATCCAGCACAGAGGGAGATCGCGTTCCCCAGGCTGTCCCTGCCCCTGCGCACATGATCAGAGAGCTGCAAGCACATGCTTAGAATTCAAAAGCAGACAGTAAACCTGGTCCTCCCAGTGGCCACGTTCATTTTATGGTCCAAGCACAGTGAATCCATGTTCTATTTTCCTCTTCCTCTGAAATAGCCATCTCTGCTCCCTGAAGAGGCCCTGGATGATTATAGTTCCTTAAATGCCCCGAAATTCTCAGGAGAAAGGCTTTTTTTTTTTTTTTTTTTTTTTTTTAAAGCAGAGCTTGGAGCTAGAAGACAAAAGGTTAAATTCTCTAAAGCTACAACAATGTAACTCATTTCCTGTTTTTCTCAACTGTCTAGACACCGATCTCATAAGCATTAGCCATGAATCCCACCATCAGGTTAAAAATAGAAGGTTTAAATATGAAATGTGGTGAAGGAAAGATTGTAGGTTTCTACCTTCATCCACAAAATGACTACTTTGAAACCTAATTTTTTTGTCTTTGTTGGTAGCTTTTCCAGAATTGCTGGGAAGCTATATTCCAATGGCAGGAAGAAAGGGCCTTTTTCCTTTAGAATACATTTGCCCCTTGGTAGTTAACGCAGTTTTCCCCCTAGATTTTAAAAGCCACTTGAAAACATGTATTATATTAGCTTCTCTTGACAAGGAATGTGATCACACTTCAAAATTTTCAGGTTATTGCTCAGACCAACATTTAGTCCCAAATAAATTTGTGCGACAAAAAATGCATATAGACTTGACATGTTTACTTTGTCTATCTTTTGCTTCCGTAAAGTTGTCTGATATTTTCTTTTGAGCATATAATTTTTTTGGGAAAACACATTTTTAAAAAGTCCCTTAACAATCCATGGGCAGTGTTACACAGGGTGAGGATATACTATGCTGAATTTCCCAAACTTAATGGGACCACAGAGGTCTTTCATCATGATGGGCTCATTAACACCTCCCAGGAAAGTATTCCACGGAATACCAGTTTAGGAAATGTGAATTGGGTACCACGATGATTTTTATTTCTGGTTTGAGAATTACATGGAGACGAGGAGACAGGTTAAGCACCTCTTGCAAACTTGTAGGCAAGCGATGCTGAGGGCTCTTGTTGGGGAGAAAGCAGTGGAGAAGGAGAGGAGGGGGCCGATCAGGGGAAGATTTAAGAATGGAATTGATGGGCTACATGTGTTTCAATCATGAGTCTGTATTTCATTGAATCTAAGATGCCATGGATTGTAAGATGCAGTCTGATTCAAACATTGAAAGTGAAAAGAGGCCTGGCCGGCATGGCTCAGTGGTTGAGCATCAACCTATGAATCAGGAGGTCACGGTTCGATCCCTGATCAGGGCATATGCCCGGGTTGTAGGCTCGGTGTGGGGCGTGCAGGAGGCAGCTGATCAATGATTCTCTCTCATCACTGATGTTTCTGTCTCCCTCTCTCTCTCTCTTCCTTCATCTCTCTGAAATCAATTAAAAAATTATATATATATATATTTTATATATATATATATATATATATATATATATATATATAAAAATGTGTGAAAAGAATGTTCATCTTAGAATTGATACCTAATTCTGTCTACCTAATTTCACTGGAACCTTCTCCCCCTCCCCTATGAGAATAGTGAACAGGAACGCATAGTGTGAAAAAGAGAAGCATGGCTTTGGTATCTGAAATCCTGATTGATGCACAAATAAGGATTAGCGAACATGTCTTTTTTATGCTTCTCAAGTTGAACTCTAGCTCTTCTTGATTAAAGGACACGTTTAGGAGCTATTGATATGGCTGGGAATTTTATAGGAGCCACTCCATTGAACAAAATGCTACCCAGATGTGATGATGTCATTCATGAGGCCATAGTCATGCTTAGCTTGGGGGCGGCCAAAATCTGTTTATTTAATAAAAATGGATGTTTTGAATGGTGGTGCTAGGGGACCTGGCCGGGTACTTCCTTTTCCAGGATCTTTCTTGGGATTCTAGAGAGAGATTGGATTTCACAGGCAGATGGAGCTATTACCCGTGTTTTCTTTCCCCTGTGACAGGCCAGCAAGCCTGTAATTACACAGTACCAGCATCCCTTGTTTGGGAGCTGGGATGGATGGTTATATAAACACGGAGAGCAGGCACAGCTGGCCCAGGCTACACTTTGAGGACCTGAAATTCCTCTTTGGAGGGTATGGCATCCAAAGCCAAACCAGGCCCTGGGCTGAGGAGCAGGGTGCAGCTTTCTGCAGAAGAGCGGGCTGTGGGGTTGAAGGACCAACACGCCAGGATGGGCCCCAGTGGCACCGGCCAGCGAGCTCACATCTGCATGCCCAGGACCTCGTGATGAGTTTCCGTCCTTTCTAGTTGTGACAGGAGTGAAGAATTCATGCAAATGTTTTAAAAAAGCTTGGAGCCAGGCTTTTGGGTTGCAAGTTATTTTAGGACTACATTTTCTCGGTTGCTGTTTTGGAAAAAGTACTTTCGCCTTCGCATTCCCGGAAGTGCCCAGCAAAATTGGCCACTCTTAACCCCTACGCTCCACAGACTCTGGATGTAGACAGGCTAATTTTGAATCCCTCTGCTACGGTGCCCACTTCCCTCTTCTGTAAATTGGGGATAAGAGCTAGTACACTTTCATAGGATTGTTGGGTTAATCAAGCACAGTGCCTACCTATTTGATATAAAAGTAACAATAATAACTACAATATTGAACACTAACACGTGTCCTATTTCTTCTGCACCAGGCACTATTTTATATAAGATAGCTCATTTAATCCAACCAACCATCTTATGAGGCAGTGCTAGTATTATTCCCATTTTACAGATGAGAAAATTGAAACACAGAAAAGTCTATTCGATATGTTAAGTATTATTATGTCTCTGCTGAAACTCATGTATACCTGATTATAGAATATGAAAATTAATTGGCTTATATACCTGCCTCTTCCTCATAAATATATGGGTTTCTTAAATATGATGGTTCTAACTAGCTTATTGGGAAATCTCAGTTTGGGGTGTAAACATGAAAAATAATTTTTTTTTCAGTATTGGCTCCCAATCTTATATGGCTCTTCCTGTGGTTTCCATGGGAACGGCTTTCTTGATGACCTTCAGGTCAAATTCTGTAGCAGCGTTTCAGCTCCTATTGGTTATTAGCAGTCTCATCCCAGTATCTGAGCCTCAGCCTGTTTATTTTATAAGGTCTCTCTCAGATCCGATCTGTAGCTCACCTCCTCATTGGCTGAGGTGTGAACCATAAGCTAATGAGATCTGACCAAAAATTGGCCAGCAAGTTCAACATGATCACAACTATTTGAAATGTGGATTTATATCTATCACTACTAATAATGACTCTTAAGTGTTCATTATGCTTTGAGATATTAGTTAATATTTAGCTAATAATTAGTTAATACTGCATAGATAAATAAATATACATATATATATATTGTGTTTATGCTTAAAAATTATTTAATGGGATGGTCAGAGACCACTCACTGGTTTAAACAGTT
The DNA here is from genome assembly GCF_963259705.1 of Myotis daubentonii. Lineage (NCBI taxonomy): Eukaryota > Metazoa > Chordata > Mammalia > Chiroptera > Vespertilionidae > Myotis > Myotis daubentonii. Next base: position 10,887,552 of record NC_081856.1, on the reverse strand, counting down.
TGAGGGGGTCATTGATTTACTCACTATGCTTCTTTTTATAGACAGTGATTTTTACATGGTTTTTCTGCCTCGAGCACATGATGCAAAAACAAAATGGAAAGTGGCCTTGTGATCCATAGAAGAAACGTTTTTGTCAAGTTTACTATGTGTTAACCACTGCTCTCACCACACAAAGTGTATTAATCACGTCAACTGCGTCCACCCTATTACTCCGCACAGCAGTTCTGCGGTGCAGGTGCTGTCATCATCCCCGTTCTGCAGATGAGGGGCCAAGGGGGGCAGGTCTGGCACAGTGTCCAGCACGACGAGGAGGTGGCGGAGGAGGGTTTGACCCCAGGCAGGTTGGCTTCAGATTCTTTACTCTTTTTTTAAGGAGTCAGTTTAATCTGCTTTCAGTTTCTCTGCCAGTAAAATGGGTATTTTTAGCTAGGAAGGGCAAGACTTCTGCTGAAAGATGTGAAGTTTGAAGTGGATAGGATTACTTCTTCTCTTGGATGCTGTAACAGATTAAAATGGCCCAACGTTTTGCAGCTCCTCCCATCGAGAGACTGAGGTTACTATCTCCCTGCGCTGAGAAGCTGGGCTGCCTTGTCACCCGCTTTGACTAACGAATGTGGCAGCAGTGATGCTGTCTGCGTTCTAGATGAAGCCTCGTGCAGCCTCGCAGCTTCCATCTTCCTCCTCTTAGGCTGTTGTCCCCACCACATGAGGAATACCAAGCTACACCACTGAGGGACAAGAGGCCGCATGTAAAGGGACAGCCAGCACCACGCTGGGACATGTGAGTGAGGCCATTTTAGCCACTCCAGCTTTAGTCGAGCCACCCGGTCATTGCAGCTACATGAATGACCACACACCAGCAAGACCAGCGGAACTACCTCACTGAGCCCAACCCAAATTGCCACAGAATCAGGAGAAATAATAATTACTGCTGTTTTAAGTCACCAAACTGTGGGGTAGTGTATTATTTCCTCGGGCTGCCATAACAAATGACCATAATCCCGGCGGCCTAAAACAACAGAACTTTATTCTCTGTTCTGGAGGTCAGAAGTCCGAAATCAGGTGTCAGAGACCACGCTCCCTCTGAAGCCCGTAGGGCAGAGTCTTTCCTGGTCTCTCCCACCTCCTGGTAGTTGGTGGCAGGCGGTGGTGTTCCTGGCTTGTGGTGTATAACATCAGCCTCTGCCTCCATCTCCACTGGCCTCTTCGATTCTGTGCACTTTTTAAAAAATATATATATTTTATTGATTTTTTACAGAGAGGAAGGGAGAGGGATAGAGAGTTAGAAACATCGATGAGAGAGAACATCGATCAGCTGCCTCCTGCATACCCCCTACTGGGGATGTGCCTGCAACCCAGGTACATGCCCTTGACTGGAATCGAACCTGGGACCCTTGAGTCTGCAGGCCGACGCTCTATCCACTGAGCTAAACCGGTTAGGACGATTCTGTGCTCTTGATTGCCGTGCTGTGCGGACTCTTTGAAGGAAATAGGGCTCCTGGGAATAATTTTGCAACTAAGAAAAACTGAATAGTTAGATGTAGACAAAACAATTGAATGCAAGTTTGAAAAGTACAAAGAAGGGGAGCCACTCAAACACTTGTATGTGGGTTAAGAGGACTGCTTGGATGTACTTACTTTTTGGCATCTGCCAATATGATTTCTCAGGATGTGGTAGTTGGCTGACGGCCTCCTACAGCCACTAGGTTCTGCTCTCCCTCTGGTTTCTCTTCTGTTCCCTTCTGCCCTCAGAAGCCTTTCTGTAGCCTGTCCTTGCCCTTGTTCTCTTTCTAGGAGCTCATATTAGTTAGGGTTCTCTAGTGAAATAGAATCAACAGCATATTTATCCCTATCTATCATCTATCTATCATCTATCTATCTATCTATCTATCTATCTATCTATCTATCTATCTATCTACCTATCTATCATCTATCTATCTGTTATGCATCTACATAGCTATGGCCAGTGGGAATTTGTCTGAAAGGAAATTTGAATAGATAGAGAAAAGCTGTGTAGAGATGGGTTGCTGGGCACCCTACAGAATCTGTGAGATTCACTGTCGTGGTTGCCTGTTACTGCTGTGACAGATTACCATGGAAGTTAGTAGCTTGAAATAACACAAATGCACAGGAAGTTCAGAAGTCTGACAAGGATCTCACTGGGCTTCGGTCAAGGTGTTGGGAGGGCTGTGTTCCTGCCTGTGGCCCTAGGGCTGTGGTCAGCAAACTGCGACTCGCGAGCCACATGCGGCTTTTTGGCCCCTTGAGTGTGGCTCTTCTACCAAATACCACGTGCGGGCGCGCACGTACAGTGCGACTGAAACTTCGTGGCCCATGCGCAGAAGTCGGTTTTCGGCCTGGGCGAGTCTATTTTGAAGAAGTCCTGTTGATAGTTGGCTCTGTTGACTAATGAGTTTGCCGACCAAGGCCCCAGGGGAAAGTTGTTTCCGTGCCTTTGCGTTTTCCAGGTTCCAGATGTTGCTCTCATTCTTGGTTCGCGGTCCCCTTTCTCCATCTTCAAAGGGAGCGATGGCGGGATGAGTCCTTTTCACATTGCATCACTTACACCGCTCTGCCTCCCTCTTCCACTTTTAAGGACCCCGTGATTGCACTGGGCCCTCCCAGAGAGGCCGGGACGATCTCCCCATCTCAAAGCGCCCGATTTAATCACACCCGCGTTTCCCCTTTCCCACGTAACCTAACGTTCACAGGCTCTGGGGTGTAGGATGTGGACATCTTCAGTAGCCATTGTTCTGCCTACCGTAGCTGCATGATTTATGTCCATTTAAAATAATAATTAGTGCAAGAAGTGATTTTAAGTGGAAAGGTATAATAATTTTACCTTGTTAGAGTTTTTTTTGTTTTTTTTTTAAAGAAAATTGGAGGTATATTTATGCTTAAGTTATTAAATTTATAAATTATGAATTTTATTTGGGAATGTTTTGCTTATTAGGGTTAAAGCTTCTCTGAGCAGTTATTTGAAGTGCTTATTAAAAAAGCAAATTCATTAGATTTATAATTGCAGCTTTAAAATCTTGAAAGGAATTTTTATTAAGTTTGCTAAAGGACTTTTTTTTTTTTTTTAAAAGAAACTTTGGTCTGTTCAATTTGAGTTTTTCAAACAGTAAAAGAAGGCCCTTTTATTTTGTATGAAAATTTACTAGACTTGTAAAGACTTAGTTGCACTTAAAAGAAACTTTAATGAATACTGAGTCTCTACACTTGTTACTTTATCAACTACTATTAATTTTTAACTGAGGAGCTATATACATAAACTCATGCTGATTCTCATTCTAGCCAAAGGTAAGTGTGTGGTTATAACTGAGACTTTAAAAGCATTTAGTGAATATATGATGTGGGTTTATTCGTTCATTCTGCCTGGGCACTGTGCTAGGTACTAGACACAGCCACAAAGAGGATTAGAATGTTCTGGGAGATGAGATTTACTTGAGGCTTCAGCAAGGAGGTGGCCCCACAAGCAATAGAAGCTTACCAGACAGAGGGGCGGGGGAACAGCATTTAGGTGCGTTGGAACAGCCTGAGCAAAGAATGCATGGGCTATTTCTGAAATGGTGAAAGTTTGTGATCCTGGTGGAAATTTTAAAAAATTACCTCTCGTGAACATCGTATGTCATTTTGTGGTGGAGAGTTAGTGGCAGGATCAGGGTACGTTCCAGAGTGAATGTACTGAGACAGTTACCCACAAGTCAGTTACCCACAAGTCAGTCACCTGAGCAACTTAGAACACAGTGTAATTTTTACCCCCTTTTCAGGCTCAGGGAATAATAACTGTTGATGTAAATTGAACTCATATTATATGCCTGGCTCCAAGTGCTTTACATGTACTAGTTCACTTGACCCCCACAACCATAAGAAATAAATGATCATCATCATCTTGGAGTTGAGGAGATTGAGACGGGGGTAAGTGTGGTCTTTGCCTGGCAGGGCCATGATCTGCACCTCGCACAAGCCATTTCCTCTTCCTGGAATGCTCATGCCCTTATTCTTCTAGGGCCAAGTCCTTCTCCCCTTTCAGGTCTCAGCCTTTCTTTATTCCCTTCATAGCACTTATTACAAATTTTATTTTTTCCTATTTGTTTTTATTGTCTTTCTCACTAGAACCTAAATTCCATTAAGGCAGGGACCATATGAGTCTTGTTCATCTTCCTATTCCTAGTGCCTTGCAGAGTCTAGCATATAGCAGTTATTCATTAAATGTTGGTGAGAACATTGATATCGACTTGAAAGTTCATTATTCCCTAATCTTTGTACTATACAAACAGCAAATACAGAAATATCTCATGGAAGTGTAATGCTGTATTACTGACTCAGGTTGGTACCCAGCCGCAAGCTTCTTTTTCTGTGTATGCCTAGAAATTTTACAACAGTGAGAAGTTTCTGGGAGAAGGCATATAAGCCGAGCGAGGCAAAAGATAAACACACTCAGTATGATAAAAAGCCAACTGGAATTGATACACACCAAAAATGCACCCGTGTGTGTTGTTGGAAAAACATTTATTGCAATTCAGTGTCAAAAAGTTTTACAAAAATATGCCACCGTCTGGTACAAACTGTAAAAATGTCAGTTCATCATGCAAGAAAAGTGTGCAAATAATTTATACAGATGGACTCAGCTCACACGATATTAAAGGAACATCTTTGCATGTAATTGATCTAACCTTATACTTTCAGTTACAATGTCCAACCCCCTGTACTATTTGTCATTAAAAAAGAAACGCGTCTAAGCCCAGGACATGGACTTGAATATACCCCCTTGAGCCAGGGTGATTGGCACTTGGTAGAATCAAGATGGCGCCAAGAGTGCTCAAGGGTAGAACACCGCTTGGAGCCTTCTGCTTCACAGGCCTGTGTATCGCTCATTAAACAAACATTTCTATACTCGAAGACAGAAAAAGTCACGTTCAGACTCCAGAAGTAATGTTGTAGCAGATGGCGTTTCAAGAAGTTCAGAGTTTTGGAGCAGCCATCCATTTCTGGCCAAATGGAGCAGGGCCTCAGTTTTGAGAGGTTTTTCAGGAAGTTTTGTTTGCTGAGTTGAGTTCAAGGGCACTTTGGAAAATGTCCAGCAGACAGACTTGAATATCGTGGTCCCTTGGTCCTTGCTGTCTCATGGAATAATCCTCCCCCCCGCCCCCCACTTAGTAGGGATGAGGTTTAGCAGAGAGCAGACTTCCGCGGGGATAGAGGCTCCCGGGATGGGCTCCACAGCAGGGACCAGAGGACAGGGAGGCGGAGGGGGTGGATTAAATGTACCTCTCAGTTTAAGGAGAGAGGAAACGCCTGCTTGGTAATCATCAGAACTTCAGGTTCTAGAAGGCAAGCCGACTGCTCAGCTATGATCTGTCTTAAGGGCCACTTTTATAATTGAAATGTAAGTACCCAGGGAAAAGGAATTTGTCAAAACACGCTGCTTACTTTGTGGCCAGCAGGTTGCACTCACTAGAATGCTGTGCTCGCACAGAGTTAGAGGTCTGTAGAAATTTTAAGTGGCTCCTGGATTTCTCCAGGAAGAACCAGGGACTGAAAATGTTTGGCAAAGTGACGGCCAGATGCCTAACACTGGGCCCTCATGCTTGCTTTCCTCAGTGAAGGTCTTGAGAAGAATCAGGTTGGTTTCACGTGTCTCCAGCCACATAGAAAGGTGTGGGGGCAGGGGGCACAAAGTCAAGGCCTCAGAACATCCCAGGTTTATGGTCAGGTCTACCACTGAGTACCGGGGGGCTGAGGCACAGGGAGGACCAGACTTCAACATCTCTAACCTCCCTTCCAGCACTAGTCTGGGGTAAGACTTTCCTTCCCTTGGAAAACCATGTGGGGTTTACTTTCCTTAACAAAGCAGAGAAGAAAGCATCTACAGAAAACGAATTTAGAGGGATTACAATCTTGTTTTTTGAAGACATCAAGGGCCCAAGATATATCAAAGAGTCACGGGTCTGCATTTGCTAGAGGTTCAAGGTATCTCTGAGGTCTGTTTAAACACTAATAGGATTTTAGGCCAGCATCCAGTCAGAGGGATGGTTCACAGACTCAGGGAGTTGGAAACAGATTAAAAACACACACAAAACAACAGATGTCGACATAGAAACTGATGATATAGTTTCGTTAGAAAAAAATTCACACATAAAATTACAGTTAAAAAAATTCACACATAAAATAGAGTATTTGCATAGCAAGACATTTTTTGCCCTACAACCTGGCAGGAAAATATAAACTCAGGTGCATATTTTGATAAACTCTGTATTGAACGCTAAGGGTGATATACCGTTGAACATGTCTTGAAATGATTGACCTTCTTGTACATCATACCCCTTGCTCAGACAAATGACATTCCAAACTCTTTCTCTTCGCCCACAAAAACAACGGGAACAAGGAGCCTGTGGTAACAGCAAGCTTGTCGTGAAAAAGTTTTTGAATCTACAAAGATGACAGCTGTGGCAGTAATGCAATACACACTCGCCTTACCTCACCACCGCCAAGCAAAGCCCGCACTTGTGTTGAGTTTTGCAGTATAAACCCAGCTCATCTAAAATGTCTGCTCTGAGCCACTTCAATATAAAACTGATCATCATGAAACAAATGTCACCACACAACTGACACCTTGAAATTTCTGCCACTGGCCCTCCCACGCGACTGATCCATCTGCTCAAAGTAACAGCGCTAATAACCAGTCTAGTTTAAGATGTCATTACACGTTTTTCTGGATCTCGCTATAAAGTGAACACGCCTAAGCTTCGCATAGTCTCCTCTCCTCAAATGCTGTCCTCCAGTCTCAAGAAGCTCTAGGCTCTTGCTCATCGACCTTTGAGTTGGACCAAATGATAACATGCCTGTGGATTTGCTCACACTGCTCTGTACAAAACGCCTTCCTTTTCTGGAAGTCCAAATTACTTCATATTTTACTCCACAGGATTGGGGTGGACAGCAAAGAGAGCAGAGCGGTCTATCTCTTCCAGCGATTTCCATTGGCATGCCCCTCCTGGCTTTTAGACCAGCAGTTCTGAGACAGGGATTCCTTGTTTTTGTTTTTTGGCTGGGGTTGTCCTAGGAGGGTTTGCCTAGACATTCTGTAGATGATAGTGCCCAGGGAACACGAACGTTCTTCCTACCTCACTTTACTTACAGGGGAGGCTCTGACCACGCTGCACTGCCACCAACACAGATGCTCTGTGACAGCTATGCGCGTCCCCATTGCCCTCACACAAACCACAGCTTCCGAGAGATGCCACTTCTGTTCCTTTCCCTCTCCCTCTGCACCTGCCGTTTCCTTCTTAGTCTCCTCTTCCACTAAAGAGAACCAGATGTCGCTTTCTCTTTTCTTCCTTAAAAATTCCTCTCGACTGTCACACACCACCTCCAGTGACGCCAGAGGAGATGGGAGAGCCGAGACACCCTCTAGGCAAACATCTCAGAAAACCATAACCCTGTCACTTGTGGTAGGGGTTGCCTTGCCTTGCCTTGAGCAAGCATGAGGATTGCGGACAATCCCATTGAGGCTGGTTCGCCAGCTTTGTGCTGAGAGTCCAGAGCAGGTGACATTTCTGGGACTGTAAACCTGAAGGTGCCCTTGAGCTGTCACCTCCTTGATCAACATGAAGGGTCAGAGGTCACGAGTTGGTGGGAAGATGTGGAAGGCCATGAACACCTAACCCTAAAATTATAAACAGTCAAAGGTTCCAAAGCTCTCACCCCACATCTTTAAGAAAGCCGAGACACTTGAGAAAAGCCGTCTGAATTATGGAAGCTTTTTAATTCCTCAGTGTGACCTTGACTCGGCGGAGAGAGGAGAGCAAACACCTCTCAGTATTACAATGGTCTGTGGCACCCCAAAGCTCAGTATCACCCAATAAGATTTTGTCTAATATTTAATTTTTCTCATTAGGGAGAATTTAAATTCAATTTAATTTTTTCTTCTTGGAGGGTGATCATGAAAAAATTACTGAGAAACCCTGGTGTGGGCACAAACATTGCAAAGTGAGGAGCATCAACTAACAACTGGCTTCTCTTCCAAATGTTGGTACTTGAGTTGCGTGTTGAGGGAAGGGCATGCGACGGCCCCGCATCACTAGCTGGTCCCTGGGCTTGTTTCTGTACATGCCTACCCATCTTTCCCCTCTTCAGGTCACCCCAAGTTCAACCCCTACGGATTCACTGATTCTCAGAGTGGATGTGAACCAAGTTCCTATTTTGCTTCACTTATTTTCCAAGCACATGCAGGGTGGCAACTTTATTTACAAGAAAAAAAAAGGGGGGGGGGGCAAAGCAAATACAATGGCAAAAATATGTACATTATTGTAGAAAAGCAAAGTCCTATAAAAAGTAAAAAACAAAAACACTCCCCACCCTATCCCAGGAATATTTGATAACGAACTCATTACATCCTGAGATTTTTCTCCCACGTAGTTACCTACTGGTATTGGCCAAGCAAGATCCCCTGGGGTACACAGCATGTTTAGGACGAACTCTAAGCACCTCTGTTCCCTATTTGGCTGGAACGCCAGGCTTTATGTTATCATCCTGCAAGAAGCCCTCGCTCAGGTCGACCACATGTAGACGTGGGGCGTAACGAAAAGAAAGCTCCTCAGCTCATTACCCATCAAGAGGAAGGGTTCCACTGACATGTCACACTGGCTTCACAGGCCTTTATCAGCACTCTGGCTCCGACCAGTCCACAGAGATACGCATACGCTTATCCGAGAAGATGCCCCAGGAAGCAGACATGCCAAGAAATTAAACAGCAGGGGGTGACTAATGATCTTTTCTGTGATTGGACATCCTCTGGGATGGTTTCTAATTGGCCTTCTGTTGCCCTGAATGAGCTATGACACAGAAGGATAAAAGGCCTGCATGTTTTGAGGTTGTTCTAGTAGAGAGGCAACTCTGAAGACTGCCCCCTTCACCTCCCAAGGAGCCTAATAGGACGGCCTCCAAGGCCCCCTCCATTTTCAATCACTTTTTATCTGATGAGAAAACGAGACGCACAGACACTGCCTACGGGACGACGCACTGTGTCAGAGAGATCGCTGTATGCTTTCCGAGGTAGACTATTGTGTGATATCTTCATAAGATAAGGCCCTATGCGTGGGGGTAAGATGGGTGGTACTCCGTTGCCTTTTCAAAGCTAACCCAAAATCAAAACCAAAAGCCCAGGGATTTCTCATCTGCAGTTTTTCTTCTTTCTTTTTTTCTTTTTTAAACCCATTTTCACATTGTAAACAAAGCGTGTTCTATCTTGTATTCGAGTTTTGCCCTCTTCTTCTGCATCTCTGAGGAACTCTATATACAGGCGTTCCCGTGACCATCAAGAGAATTCCATTTTCACCGATGACACGGAACTCCTGCCCTTATCATCTCGCTGGCAAATCGTTAGGGAAAATAAAGTTTATTTACAGTATCTCTGCTTTTCCATACCGATTCTAATGAGAAGTCCATATTCTTAAGTTCCCAGCCAGCGACTGCTTTTCTCCCCTCCAGTGTCCTCTCCGTGACTTATCTCAGAAGCTTCGAGCCAATGTTTAAAATGTACACTATTTACAAATGAAGTGTCCAAACTCTGTATTCCCAACATCCAATCAGCAGGGAGCCCTTCGGAAGTGTTGTCATGGGCTGTGATTCAGAACTTGAACAAGTTGATAAAGTCCTGGGGAGAGAGTGAAACGGAGCAGCTCTCGGGGTTATTGGCTGTGCACGGGTGGTCGGTGCCCTGCAAAGGAACATCAAGGTCAGGTTTGAGTTCTCAGAAGCATCTCGTTGGCTTGGAGCACCATAAGGCATTGCCCAACTCAAAACAACATCCCTCTGCCAAGAATGCCATAAATTCTGCAAAAACTAAAGAGGTGTGTGTGTGTGCACGCGCGTGTGTGCGCATAGGCACTTGTGTTCAGAGATGGGAGAATTTGGGGGTGGGTGGGTTGCAGAAAAAAATAAACCTAAAAGGGGGGTTTTAAGGAAATTATGGTCTTTGAAAGTTTTTTCCCCAGGGACAGAACTGGTTTTATCTTCACCTTCAGCTGGAGGTTGCAATTAGGAAAGGAGTTGGTGTCGTAATGGCTGGTACTATTGGCTCTTAGGGGCTGGGCAAGGGGTCTGTGGCTGCCACCTCCGAGGAACATACCTTCCAGGAAAGAATGTGACAGTGTTTGCAAAGCTGTAGGGTGTCCCCATACTGCTCTTTCCGTGGGTAGCATCGCACAAGTTTAAAATACATCCTCTTCCAATCCAGCTGTCCTTTGTCCGACAGAATCAATCGCTTGCGGATCTAAATATCAAATAAAAGTCGTTGCAGGAGAGTTCAGCAAGGAGAGGGCTTGTGGTTTTCTGGTTCTGAAAGTTCTGCTCCCACCGCTTCCCTCCTTTTTCATCTCTACCCTATAATAGCTAGGGGGAAATAGCCAAGATAGAAAGAAGAAGCTTCTGATAAACAGCTTTTAATCAGTCTTGGAAGGAAACAGGTGGTTGGTGACAGCTTTCTAGTGCAGCGGTTCTCAACCTGTGGGTCGCAACCCCTTTGGCGGTCGAACGACCCTTTCACAGGGGTCATCTAAGACCATCCTGCATCTCAGATATTTACATTACGATTCATAACAGTAGCAACATTACAGTTATGAAGTAGTCACGAAAATAATTTTATGGTTGGGTCACAACATGAGGAACTGTATTTAAAGGGCCAGAAGGTTGAGAACCACTGTTCTAGTGACCTCCACTAAACTGCATTTGGCTAGTACTGGCCAGGTAGCTCAGTTGGTTAGATCATCGTCCAAATATGCCAATGTTGGTTGTGGGTTTGATCTCTGGTCAGGGCACATAAAAGGAACAACCAATGAGTGCATAGGTAAGTGAAACAATAAATCAATGTTTCTCTCTCTCTCTCTCTCTCTCTCAAAATCAACAAATTAAAATAACTAAAGTTTAGGTGATCTCAATGAACAATGTCAATCTTTTCTTTGCTCTAGCTTGAGTGATCATTTCCAGGGAGATGCAGTGACTGCCTGGCACAGTGGCTCAATTTTATATGTAAACATTACAGGCTTCATGAGCAGAACTAGTTGACCTCATACTTCTATATAAAGAAGTTGGAAAACAAGACTGAGGCAGCAGGAGGCGGGGGAAGAGCCCAGAGTTGGTGTCAAGAGGCCCAAGTTCAAATTCAAGGCCAGTTTCTTCAACTAGAGAACCCCTTCAGTAATTTCGATGTTACTTAGCCATTTGTGGCCCAAATCTCCTCATCTATTTAAAGTGGCATCATGATACCCACCCTTCCTGGGGTCATTAATATAAAATGAATTAATACCTGTAAAGGTACTTTGGCTGTAATATATCATAAAAGTATGTTACTTTGTTATAGAAAAGAAGGACTGGGATCAATTTGTGAAAATTTTTTTTAGAAAGTTGTAAAATGTGGATGGTTATGAAGGTGTGTTTTTCCCCCCATCAAAACCACCTAAAAAATACCAAAATCTCTCACACACACAATTTAGAAAGTCCTCGGACTGTTGTTTTCCAGTCAAACCAGGGAGCCCTGGAGGGTGGGCACCCACACTTCAAGCTTGAGAAGACGCCAAGGAAGCTTGAGGTGGGGACCGAGGAGGGGGGAGAAGGAAGGAGTGCCCGCGGGGCCGCACCGACCTGCCGCTCGGAGAAGTGGTACAGGCAGAGCCTCTTCCACAGCAGCCGGTCCTCGCTGAGCACGTGCAGGTTGGGGCCCACCTGGCCCAGGCTGACCAGGTCGCGCCCGTCGCTCAGCCTCTGCATGATGTTCAGTTGCAGGCACAAAGGCAGGTCGGTGAAGGTGAGGCCTTTGAAGGCAGGCTGCGGGGAGAAGGGGGACGTTACGTCTTGGGGCAGAGAGCAGCAGGTCACCAGGCCACAGCCCCCACGGATGCAGCTGTCCCCTCCCCCTCCATCTTCAAGCTGGTTTACTGATCAGACCTCAAAGCAGCAATTCTCTCTGCCCTAAGCACAGACACAGGCCCATGGCTGAGACCACAGAGAAGAGCCTGGACCGCTGGAGCTGAATGGTGCCAGGAGATTTTCCTGCTTCACAAAGCCTCGTGCGTTGACTCAAGATTTCCCCAGCAGCACACGTTGGCTTCTTCTGCTTTAGTCAGTTCACTCAATTATGAGATTCGCTACCTTCTGTGAGCGCTCACTGTCCTGGACAGAGTACCCCTGCCCGCCGCCCCAGCCTCCTACCTCACTGGCCCCTGGTGACCACCGACCCCCCCGAGCAGGTTTGCTCACCACCCCCAAACACGCTGCCCACGAGGCCTCCGCTCCCCCTGCCCTCCCTCTCTGCCCATCCAAATGGTACGCTTCCTCCGGAAGGCCTTTCTGGCTCTTGCGACTCCCTCAGGCCTTATTCCCCAGAATCCCTAGGCTCTCTCTCAGGTGCTTCTGGCTGCAGGCCCCCTTTGGTTTTATAATGCAGCCTTTTACAAAAGGAAGCCGGGATACCACATTGCTGTTAGAATGTAAGTCCAAGGAGGCAGGACGTTTGATCTTTTTTCTTTGCCCCCAATGCCTAGAAGAGCGCCTAGCATATAGTCGGCACTCAAGTATTTGTGGAATGAATGACACCCGAATCATTAAATAGGTCAACAGCAGCAGCAAAATGACCCTGCACTGGTTGGTGTCTGTCTGTGTGTGCGTGCATGTGTGTGTGTGCTTGCGTGTGTGCACACATGTACTCACACTGTGAATATGGCACCCAGAACCCTGGTAGCCTAAATGCCACCAGCCACGGAGGCATCTCTCTTCAAACCTAGGGTCACAGGGAACATTTTGAACACTGTTTGTGGATAATGCCTTGGTAATTAATCACGAGCTTCTCAACTATATTCCTGAACGTTTATTTAAGCCCTTTGTTGCTTAAATTGGATGAGTTCGTGTTAACCCACCCAGACCCCCATCCCTGAAGCCAGGGTCTAACTTAGTATTCTTTGCTGACTAGCCCAGCACAAGCAACACTTTTTGAGGGCTTACTATGGGCTGGCCCTGGAGGTGCTGCAATGGCTCATTAGGCAGGCGAGAGACCCAGAAACAAGCAAATACTTCTAGGAAAATCTGTTAAATACTACCTATGAGGCATGCAGGAAGCACTCCGCGAGCAGTCTCTACATAGACAGTCCTCAGTATTTGCCGACAGGTCTAGAGCATCAACTGGATGCTGCCATCTGGATAAGAGGTCAGCACAAATCACCGGAGACTGTGGTTCCTGATTCCTGGGTGGGCTTTCTGAGTGTGCACTACTGACATTTTTAGCTCAGTATTCTGTCACCTCTGCGGGTCACAGGAAAAGAAGTACAGAATGCAGAAACCCTTCCTTAGCTCAGGGGGAAATATCCTGGGAATGGGTATCTAGTTTCCTTCTCAAATTTCTAGGGAACTAGACTCCGTAGGAGCACATCAAAGCCCGACCACCAGCATTCCTGGGGGACATGCAATTAGCAATTCCACCCTGTGTCCCCTGCAAAGCAGGACAGGCATGTGGAGGGAAGGTGGCAGTGGCGGGGGACCTGGAAGGATGGCCTACGAAGAAGTATGGGAACTGACATGGGAGGGACACGGGATGGACATGCAACAGATCTGGGTCCCAGGTACCCTTGGGAAGTGTGGGTCTGTCTGCCCATGTCCAAAATGAATTGGTTTAGAAGATTCTGAAGATCCCTTCTAGCTCCGACAAGCTCAGGTCTGGAGCCGTTTCAGCCTCCTAACTCATCAGAAGTGTCTATGACTTGGCAATTTTTATTGCTCAGGCGGCGGGGTTGAACTTTCAATTGTTTGTAAAATTCAGGGCTCAGCCAGGCTGCAGAAGGCCCGAGACCTATTTGTCGTTTATCATCTGCTGCTGATCATGTGAGCTAATAAAACTGCCAGGAGGTTTTCTCTTTGTTCCCAGCACTTCAAAGCATCTACTTTTTTGGTTAAAACTCCCAGGCCAATTATTATATGAACTCCTATTAAAGTCCGCTTGGCAGAGTTCACCCTCAAATTTTCAAACCTGAACTTTTCCAAAATTCTTGCCCAGACCCCATGCTGAGCCCTGACTCCTGATACGCGGTTAACTGCTTGTGTGCCTTCTTCTTCTTCTTGAATATAAACATTTAAGAGGAAAATAAGTTACTCTTGCTCCTTTGATCGAGCATTTGGCTAAAATCCTTTATGTCCTCCCTGCTCACAGGCTTCAAAACCCTGCCTCGCTCACAGCGCTCTGTGATTCTACTTAACCCCCCGCCCCCAACCCCGTTCTTTTCATTTTTCATCCTTTATTATACTAATTAGTTTGCCAATAAAAACCTGACTCCATAGAGTTAGATATAAAATTTTTATGGACAAGAAGGTACTGATAGAACTTTGACAACTAGAAAGCAATTCATATAAATGTCACCTGTTAATATTTTCGTGTAATAAAGTACTTTTCTTTGGTCCAAACTGTTAAAAAGTAAGCTTTTTAAATACAGTCCAGACTGAAGTAATTAAACCCCTTCTCTCTTTCTCCTCTCTCTCTCCCTCCCTCTCTCTTTCTCTATCCATTTGCATGAAAAGCTCCTCATGACTCTCAGGGCTTCCTGCTCTCAAAATCTTGCAGCTCATGGCCAAGGAGGGTAGAGAAGGAGGGCCTGAGGGAGGAGAGAGCATTGATGAAAGCACAGCCTCTGCAGACAGGTCTGGGTTCAACCCCCAAGCTCTGTCTTAAAGGTGGTGAGACCCCGGCCAGGTTATTCCCAACTACTCAGTCATCTACAAAATGAGGAAACGCGTATCGCATAGTGTTGCTGGGAGGAATGGATGAGCGGGTGCACGCGAGTCCTTAGCACAGCGCCCAGGAACTATTAGCTGTTATGATGACCCCTACTTACAGTTAGTTATTCACTAGATGGGTTGATATACAGGGTGGGGCAAAAGTGGGTTTACAGTTGTTCATACAGAAAGGAATACGACTAAGAATAATACAAGAACAAACTCTATTTCACATACAACTATAAACCTACTTCTGCCCCATCCTGCAGTATGTAAAGGACTTAGAAGAGTGTCCGCCACAGAGTGAGCCCTTAATAATCATAACAGCTGATGCATTTACAATACTTACTGCATGGCAGGCACAGTTCCAAGTGCTTTTCATGTATTAACTTCTTAAATCTCACACCAGCGCTATGAGATACATTTTATTGCCCTTTTTCCAAATGAGGAAATTGAGACATGAAGTGGTGGAATAATTTGCCCCGAATCCTGCAGTTGGTAAATCGTCATCATCATCCATAGTACAGGGCATTATTTTCCGACTGTAATACTCTGACCTTTGAACAAGTACTTCAGGCAGGCAGTGGGCGGAAACTTCCCTTCAATCATTCATTCATTCAGCTAAATTTATTGACTGCCTTCTACTCTGTGCCAGATAGAGGGGGCAGAGCAGGGGACAAGAAGGTAATGTCCTTTCTTTGTGGAGTTGATGAGACAGTGGATGGAGACCACAGAGTGAATCCCCAGATGAGGTCATTTCAGATGGTAATAACTGCTCTGAAGGAGGTGAGATGATAGTGGCTTCAACAGACTGGGTGGTCAGGGGAGGTGACAAGTTAAAAGGCCTAAGCCAGGACCAAGCTGAGAGTGTGCAGAGAACAGCTTGGCATGAGCAGAATGAGATGAACTTCAGTATTTAATCGGCTCTATGTGGGATTTCTTTGGATTTAAAAGATTTGCAAAAAGCTGAATCACTGAATAAATAGTTGGAAGAAAACTGGATTGAAAGAAAGTTTGGAAAGCACTGATGTTAAGAAAACTTTGCCATTTTAGGAATAAGGAGTCCAGGGTTCTGGCCTCGCTCTGTCTCTAATTGCTGAGCTCCTTGGGGAAAGTCACTGGACTTCTCTGGCCGCCCCCCCCCCCCCCCCCATGAAGAAATAGCAACTACAATGCTACTTCCCAAGAGTGTGTGTGGGTCAAGTGAAAGGGCCCCTGGGGAAGTCAGCCCATGGAAGTGCAAGGTACGTGGGTGGCTGTGGCCAAGGGGCGCCTGAGAGGTGGACAGAGGGCACAGAGGCCAGCTCTGGGCAAGAGTGACATCCAATGGGTGTCCCAAAGTTGCTGGAGGGAAGATGGCTTTGGGACAAATGGGACTTGCTCATTTATATCACTGGCTGGGTAATTCTCTTCTGTGCTTAGAAAAAACACGACGTATTAAGTCCAGGCTACAGAGAATGCCAGAGATTAGGTAGAAAGTCTAAGTGGGTTTTCTGTGACAGATAAGCTGGAAATTTGGGTCTCAAATTTACATCGTCAAACTATGCCTACCCTTGAAAGATGGGAATGGAATAATTTTTAAAAAATCAGATAAATGCTCATAAGGAAGTCTTATATTCTCTTATAATAGTCAAAGAATTGAGATCGCTTTTGATAGATTACTTGGGCTTGTGCTCTGCATTGTGTGTGTGTGGATGTGTGCATGTCTGTATATGTATGCATGTGTGTATGTGTATGCATGTGTGTATGTGTGTGCATGTGTGTGATTCTAAGGAAGTCACATACTATGAGGCCTCTGTTTCAGTGTTTAAGAAACCAAGGTACAGAGAGGTTTTGAACAGTAATGTCAGGGACACTGCGTTGGGAAAACTTCACTTAGCAAAAGAATCATTTAAAAGAGGTCAAAGGGGTTTTTCATGTTATTTTCTGGAGAGGTGGGGCAGACCCACACTTTATCAGCGTGGGTCCCGGAACCACTTAAAGCAGCCGTGGTCAGCGGTTAGATAAGTCAGCCAAGTGCGACGTGAGCTGCCTAAGTGCGCCTGTCCATTAGTGAGCCCTGGGAGATTACCCCGCATCTCCTCACAGCTTCTGTGGGCTTGGTCCTCCTGCTCACTGGTGAGAGGACGAAAGCCGAGGGCCAAGTTAAAACCGAAAAGAAACCACTGATAGTAGTTAAGCTGGTAATATAGGACTTTTCTTTCTTTTTTTGGGGGGGGAGAATGGGGTGAGGCTTTGAGTTAGAACTGCTCATGTGTTTTCTCACATGTATGTTCATCGTCTTTAATCAAAGGCTTCCTTTGTCCTAACCCTTGAGATTCGGAACTAGAATTTTAAAAGGTTGGGACCAGTTCTCCAAGCCACGGCCACCACCGCTCTATTGTATCCAAGGCGGCATCCAAAAGCTGCAAACAACACAGGCTTTAAGAAGAAAAGGCCAAAGAGGAGAGACCCGCAAACAGCACTAAAGATTTCAGCGGCACAGCCAGCCTCTCCCCAAAGCCCACTTGCCGGGTTTCCCACCGCGTTTCCTCTTTCACACCCTCTGATCCTGTCTCGCCAAATTCTTCTTCCCAGCCTCCCGTTATCAGGAGGCCCCCCTCCAGCACTCAGTAGACAGCATCAGAATAGAACGGTACAGGCTCTTCATCACCAGAGTGGAGATAAAGAGCCGACTGCAGCTTCCTCTGCCAGGCCGGAGCTGGGCGGCCCTGCTTACCCTGGTGATCTGAATGTTGTTCAGCTGCTGCTGCCAGTGTAGAATCGTCTCCATTCGGTACACCCACATGTTAATGTTCCCGACCAGCACGCACTTGCCGACCCTTTGCACCAATGTGCACAAGGACGTGTAGAGGGTCTGGAGTAGCTCCCTTATTAGTCTAATGTTTTGCTGGTCTTCCAGGACTTGGGTGGGGAAGAAAAAGAGAAATAATAGTTAGGCTACTGGGACACCCTACATTGTGTAAGTGGGCCTTTCTTCTTCTGTATTCTGCTTGTGTTACTGGGGTACGGCCTCTGGGGATACGGTTTTCTTTCGGCCTGGCCAAGCTTCTGCACTCGAGGTTACCGGGTAGAGTTTCCATTATCTAGGTCCCTCTTTGTTCTTGTCTCCCTAGTTTTTTACAAAGACTCTTTCTTTTTCATTGTTCCACCCACACCAGCGGTTCACCTGACCTGAAAGCAGGTGCTTTTGCATCCCGTTTAGATGGTTATTGGTAGGAGCATAGGGGAGTTGGGGAGCATGGGTTCTAATCCTGGATGGATGACTCGTTGTGTGATCTGGACAAATCACTCTTTCTCACGGGCCTCAGTTTCCCCATATGTACAATGACTCAGTTGATCCAAAAACCCAAGGTTCCTTCTAGCTCCAAGAGCCCAGGAATCTCTTCTGCCTTGTACACAGCTCAATTTTCTAGGGATTTGGGCTCCAGAGGCTTGGTATCCAAGGTGGGGACAGGTGTTGACCCTGAGAAAACCGAGAGGCTTACGGCAGGGTAGATGATTTCAGGAAAAGGACAGGAGGGTGGTGCTCTTACTCTTTGCCATGGGCATGAGTTGTGCCTTTTTCTCATCTGGGATCTGAGATGCATCTGGAGTGACTCCTTTCCATCCACTCACATTCCCCTACATCTAATGACATGTCCACTCTGCTGGAAAATCCATCTGTCCATCCCCATGCCTATAAAAACGGGTGAGAGAGTGAGAGAGAGCTCACCTTTCAGTACCACTTTTTCCAAAATGTTCATGAAGTTCTTTTGGGCAATGCCACTCAGGGATGTGAGCTGTGACTTCGCTATCAGTTCCAACAGCTGTGGGTAAAAATAGAAGTTGCCAGGCTTAGAATACAGAGATATTTTTCTCCTCTAATCTTTGCTTTTGAGTCACATGACACGTAGATACAGACTGACGGGGAGAGATAGACGGCAGGCAGGGCCCCGAGGCAATAAGCAGATGCTCAAAGGGAAAGACAAATGGGGGTAATTCAAAACCCAAGAATCAGACTGAATATTTAATTGCTTTTTTCTTTTACATATAAAGAGTCTGGCTGCAGCCGGGGCTAATTCATTCTGCTTGTCCTACTTCAGCAAGTGGAGCTGATGTACTCTGAAGGGAACAAAACCTCTTACGACCTGCGAATGTCTGCGTTCCGAACAGTCACTCCAAGCAGGACTTCTTCACCCACACTGAGCTTCTTCCCCACCGGCACCGACTGCTTGCAAGGCACCCAAATGCTCCTGTTCACCTTTCCCAGGCACTTTCCAAGGAAGTGGCCATTCTTACCAGGATATATCTCCTGCTTATGCAGCATTCAATGACAATGCCTATTACACTCTTTCGTTGCACTTAACTTTTTGTAGAAAGAGTCCAATCATTGGAAGAGAGAGAAATTCAGGGATGTAGAGTATCTATTGCTAAGAGGCTAGGATATCTGCAGCTCTAGGCTTAGGTTCAAGTCTTGGTTTGACCACTTATTGTCTCTGTGACTATGAGAAAATGACTGAGTTTCTTGGTGCCTCAGTTTCCTCATCTGTACTAATACTTAGAGTCCCCAATGTTATTGAGAGCTTTTCACAAGGGCATGCACATACAGCCCTGAGCAGAGTGGCTGGCATTAATTAGGTGGGAAATAAAGGTGAGTTTGTTCATTGAAGAAGTATGTCCCATTCCCACCACCCCCATGATCAGCAATTAAGAAGAGAGAAACTTAAGTTGATCCACCCTCAGCCCAATCTTCCTTCCCTTCCATAGCAAGATTCTTTACAGATGTGGAAAGATTTTTGTAAAAATTCAAAGATTCTATTGTTGAAAAGTAAAACTGCAGGCTTCAGTGACCCATTTCACAGATGGGCAAAGTGAGGCTTGAGAAACTAATCCTTACCAATTACTCCACATACAGTGAGAGGACTTGGCAGTCGTCATCACCCTTCATGCTTTCACAGAGTCATCAACAAAAGAGGTTGATGTAAAGTGAAAATAATTTTACCGGAATCCAATAGGCCTCAGGAAAACCTAACTAGCCTTAGTCTTAAAAAGTAAACTAGACATAGAGAACCAAGATCTCAGCTTTATTTGAAAGCTTGAATCCCTGCTCCTCGGAAACTTTCCAGGGGAGTTTCATCTCCTGGCCAGGCCCCAACTGAACTTTCCTTCAGATCAGTAAACACTGGATATGACACTGTGCTGCGTGCTGGAATCAAGGCTGAGGGAACTAGCAAAGTGACATTCTAAAAACTGGGCTGCAGGGGAGAACTGAAACTGTTGGATCCAAGCCCCCAAGCAATTCAAAGAACCTCTGCTTCCAAAGCATTTGTTTAAAAATTCTGTCCCCATGGAGCCCCTTGGGAGCCTGTCAAACCACATACAGGCTTTTAATTTGCTGAGCATAACTTTAAGTTCAAAAATAAAAAACAAAAAGAACCACCCCCAAAGCTTTCCTTCCCTGCCTGGCATCTCTCTCTCTCACACATGCAGGCAGAGACGCCGTCACCTGACTGGGAGAAGGCGCCTGGAAAAGGCAGCGGCTGGTTTGTTAAGATTAGTACTGGTGATCCAAGGTCGGAAGTCAGGAGCTACCAAGTGGCCACTAAGAGAGGCAAGAATTCAAAACGTCCATGGGCAGTGGCCACCCTGGATGCCCTCTGCCTGTCTGGCTCAGCTCTGTCACCAACCAGCACGTGACAGTCAAGAGGAGTGAAAAATGGCACAGAGGGACTGGCCAGACCTTTCATTTATCTCCCGGACCAACAACAAGATTCAGAAGGCCGAGCGATGATCTATTAATACCCTGAGCCTCACATGACCAACACAAAGCATGATGAAAGAAAACAAAGCCTCGAGTCGTTCTTGGAAGGGCAGCCGGCTGTGTGACTCACTGGGGTGAGGGGGTGGGAGGTGGGTCAAGGGGGTGGGAGGAGGGCGGGCAGAGCTCGGTCTGGAAACCATCCCAAACTGAGTCCGTGTGACTACCATCTCATGAGGGTGTCACTTTTAGTTTTGTCTAAAAATGTGCCAATCACAAGGACAAGAATGATCTCAGAACCATGACTGTGCATTTGAGGGAAAAGAAAAAAACCTTGGTCTGACTGAAATGATCTCTGAGGAGGAGAAGGAACAGAGCAGCCAAAATTTGTCCATCGACAGCAGAATGACATGTTCACTGCCCTGTGTTTAATCCTATCTTAATGGAAAGTCCTTCTCTTCACCTCCAGGGCAGCTGTGGGGTCGGGAGGAGACCTAGATTCTCTCGCTGGGTGACCTTTACGTCTGTCATTCATTTAGCAAGTGTTTTTTGAGTGGCACCTCTATCCTGGTGTTGTGGTAGGTGACGTGGACATGCGGATACAGACGCGTGATCCTTACACTCATGGAGTTTACTGTCGAGTCTATGATTCAAGTCATTTAACCTCTCAGAACCCCAGTTTCTTCATTTCTAAAATGGAAATAGAAGGACTACTTACATCACAGGGTTGTTATGAGAATTAAATGAGATGAATATGTAAAAAACCCACTGTAAACAAAATATAAGACAGTATTAGTATTATAAGTTATTATTTCTTCCCCTTCCAAACCCCAATCTTTCAGTGAAATTTAAAGTTGATATCAGGATTAGCAAACTTTTTCTGTAAAGGGCCAGATAGTAAATATTATAGTCTTTCTGGGCTATATGGTCTCTACTGCAACTACTTAGCTCAGCAGTTGCATGAAAGCAGCTGTAGACAATATGTAAATGAACAGGTGTGGCTGTATTCCAATAAAACTTTATTTAAAAAACAGGTGGGGGACCATATTTGGCCCTTGCGTCCTAGTTTGCCAACTTCTGCTGTATACATCATAGGGTTCAAGAGTGAGGGCTGCAGAGCCAGACTGCCTGCCTCAGTTTCCCATCTGCAAAACATGCATAATAATATTTCCTGTCTCAGAGTTGCTGTGAAGATAAAATGTGTTCATAAAGCACGCATAATAGTGCCTGGTACCAAGAATATACTCAATGAATTATTATTACAATATAGAGAATATTACTAGGTGAAATTACTGTTGGTTTAAAGACTTTCAGAACTCCTCTATTTCAGTTTTATGTATTGTCAACCAACTGCTTAGATGCTTTCAAAATTTTAATATTCCTTTATGTCATTTTTATTATGTTTGTGATACATTTAACATCTCCCTCTCTGTTAATAAAAGTTAATGTTGATACATTTTATGACTTACATAGGTGCATCTACCATGAAGTCTTATTTCGCTAATAATAATAAAGGATGCTTATTACATGGCAGTAACTGTGCTAAGCACTTTACACGTGTGATTTCCTTTAAGCTTCAGTGGTAACCCAATGGGGATGGGTTCTCCATTTGACAACAGAGGCTACTGCAGCTCAGAGAAGTTATGTAACTCATCCAAGACATACCAGCAGTAGTAAGTGACGGAACCAGCACTTGAGCCCAGATATGTCTAACAGAACACATGTATGTTGATAGCTTCAAAACTTCAGTTTCTCAAGGCCAATCAAATTTGCACCTAGGGCCAAACTTTACTCTAAAAACAGCAGCAATGCCATGTATGGTTCTGTTCTGGGAAACAGAGTCTGGACATTTTATATCAATATTACCTTGTGACAGGTAATCAGCTTTTAACATTAAGGGAGAAATAACACCCAGGAAGTGTTAATAACACCTTTATTAGCCTTGGGTAAACCTTTTAGGCCCATTTTTCATATCAGCATGAAAAATAGGCCCAGAACCAACCGGTAGGTAGTACTGCGTGAAATTCGTGGTCAAGAGGACAGGATTTATTAATTTCTGTGTCAAGAGAGCTGTGCGCCTAGGAGAGTAGAATTGTATTTAGCCATTGATTTACCAAGATGGCTTAGCCCAGTGGTTCTCAACCTTCCTAATGCCGCGACCCTTTAATACAGTTCCTCATGTTGTGGTGACCCCCAATTTCATTGTTACAAATTGAACGTAATTAAAGCATAGTGATTAATCACAAAAACAACATGTAATTATATATGTGTTTTCCAATGGTCTTAGGCGACCCCTGTGAAAGGGTCGTTCGACCCCCAAAGGGATCGCAACCCACAGGCTGAGAACTGCTGGGCCTTAGCCAATTGGATTCTCTGCCACAAGAGAAAAGGAGAGCGGAAGCAAATGTCTTGTTTGGAAGTGGCTGTTGGTTTCTGCTGGGCAGATTTTAGCCCAGGTGCCAGGTATTTGTGGCCGTGTTTAAGGAGAGGCAGGAGGGTGGAGGGGGGGGGAGGAGGAGGAGGACGGTTCTCGGCCCCTGAATTCCATGGTGTCATCACCGTGTGGGTTGTGGGATGTGGGATATGTAGCATGATTTGCAGCGACTAGCTGTGCAGTAACAGGAAAGGTTCTGGGGCACCGGAGGAAGGGAGGGTGGTCACCGCATACCAAAACCACATCCTGCCCCTGAGCTTGGGCTCATGCTCGTTTGGACACGTAGGAGAAAAATCTAGTTGCAAGCAACAGCATCTAAGAGAATCTCAGAGTGGATATCAACCACGCACGGTTTGAAGATGAATGGGCAGAAAAGAGATTTCCCTCCTACCTCACTTTACCCACAGAAAAAGCAGGTTTCCTCTCTTCTCTTCCCTTCAGTTTATGTTCTTAATAGTCTACCAGTGAATCAATTCATGTCACTTCTCTGCTTGAAACCCTTAAATGGCTTCCCTTTGCACTTAAAAAAAAAAAAAATCCAATCTCCTTCCCATGAATGGCAAGGTCCTCCCTGATCTGGTTCTTGCTCCTTCGCCAGCCTCACTGTGCACAGCGCTTCCCCAGTTTGTTCCTCTCTGGCCACACAGGCTGCCGTAGGTTCCCCGAACAGGCTCATTCCCACCTCCCAGCCTTCGCCCTTGCCTGTCTTCACATGCTGGCTCCATCCCATCCCTCAGGTCTCAGTTCAAATGTCACCTGCCAGAGCCACCTTCCCCCATCACCATCCTATATGGAAACCTCCCAGTTGCCATCTTTGTCTTACTGTGGTTTCATTGTTCTTCCTTGCTCCATCTTATACATATTTGGCATGAACTTGTTTACTTACTAATTGTTTAGTTGGGATCTGACCCTCAAGACAGCAGGCATTGTTTTGTTTATCCCTCCACCCCAATCTGGCACAAGGTAGTGCTCACCCAGTATTTGTTTGTTAATACATGAGATTAGACTCAGGGAGTGTTATAGCTGGAAGGGACCTGGGAAACAATATACCCGAATTCCTCCTGCTCTAGAGGAGGTGGCTCCTCACATGGTCAAATGACACAATCAAGGTCAACGGTAGATGGTCTGAACTGTCAGGCTGGCATCCATATGAGGTCTGGTCCCAGACTGATGCCCCGCACCTCTACCCTCTACTTACAATGCAAACATATCACAGAGACTTTGCAGGAGGGCAAGCAGCTGAGATCTAGAGGGACACTAAATAATGGGGGCTTCAGAAGCATCAACAACAAATAGCAGCTGCCCTACCTGTTAGTTTGAAACAAAACCACACCAAGGTTAACCATCAGGCTATTGCCCAAGTACAGTCCATTTCGCATAGACTAGGAAGAACATAATTTATCCCCAAATCCCTCCGTCTCCTATGACAGTGTGCTCTGCGCGCTGAATTCTAAGTCTGATTGGAAAACATGCCACGGGATTATCAGAGGTAGAAAAGCAGCTTCAAGAAAGCCCCTGCCATTTCTCACATGCCCAGTACCCACAGGAAGATAATGTTTCTTGCAATAAACTCCTGGTTACATCAGGCAATGCCTCTGCCTGCACCGCGTGCTCTGTACTTTATTTAATGGGTAAATAAAACTTAAAACAAGTTAAAAACCTGGAAAGTTTTGTCCTGATGCTGAGCTTGAACACTGACAAGCTGGAAGAGGGAAACGTTTCAGCTACATTAATAATCTGCAGGCATGTCAAGGCTGGATAAATATTATTTGCAAGTGAAACATCTCTCTAACTGAGGGCGTTAAGATCCTAAGAAGGAGGGCCAAGTTTACACGGATTAATTGTATTCTCGGCTGAGAGAAACTTGCCTCTGCCTTCCATCCATCCAGATATTTTTGAACTTGCAATGGCGTCCTGCTCTCTGTTGCATCAGTCTGAACAGCTCTGTGTGACTCAATGACCCAGCTTAAGTTGGACTCCCCATCTGCTCCAGCGCCCCTCACCTGTACCCTCTGATTCTACGAGGTTGGATGTCACATGGCCCTCAGCCCCGGGCCCACCATCACTCCCTTCCGCTTCTGTTCTTCCTCCTCTCAGGTTTCTCTTCGCGACATTTGTCCTTGCGAAGCCCTCCACCTTCCTCTGCACCTGGCCACCTTTCAAGGAAGGAGACACTCGGGTTCTGCCTCCTCCAAGATGCTGTCTCCGGTGCTCCCCCCTCCATGCTCCACACGGGACCAGACCCAACTTGTCACGTCAGTAGCTGTACCTCGTTCCCCAAAGTAGCCCAGAAGCTCCTGACAAGCAGGGGCCAGGTCCTACATGATTCTCAAATGGCTATGGCAACGCTAGGGATACGGTTATGGATTTACCAGGGAAGGGTTTTGGGTTTACAATACAGTTTAGGGAGTCGAAAGCATTTGCCCCAAACAATTTGCTAGGTATGGGGACCTAGCAGGAGGATGCTGCCAACTTCTGGCCATTGGAGAGCTCTTTCTTCAGTGGACTCCAGGGGCCTTCGGGTCCTAGGTCACAGGGACGTAAAATAAACCTCTGTCCTACCCTCAATCACAGCAACTCAGAACACAGTGTCGAATGCTCTCGGGGCCTCCCTCCATGACTGGGAGAATCGTCTGCCGAACAGGCACTTAAAACTCCGCTCACCTGTCCAGTGTAGCACAACCCCTGTATTGAGCACCCGGGTTAGCCTAGAAACCTAGGCAGACTTTTAGTCTGAAATGTATTTCTGGACCTGTGCTGGGATATGTTTAGATTCTGAATCCTCAAGAAAAACGTCATACAAAAAACAGGCACACCTTTGA
This sequence comes from Myotis daubentonii, assembly GCF_963259705.1. Taxonomy (NCBI): domain Eukaryota; kingdom Metazoa; phylum Chordata; class Mammalia; order Chiroptera; family Vespertilionidae; genus Myotis; species Myotis daubentonii. The sequence goes on along the minus strand of NC_081856.1, from coordinate 10,861,799 downwards.
TCCAGCAGTCTCCAAAGCAGGATGGGAAAGAACTTTAAAAAATCAATCTGTGTATTTTATTTCATCTTTAATTTCTATTTTTTGAGAATTTTCTGATGCCTGTAATTAGGACCCCAAAGATAACAGTAACAGCAACAACTGATACCATGTACCAGGCACTGTTTGAATGCCTTTTACCTGTTTGTATTCAGTTTAATTCTCACAGCAACACGACGGGAGATACCACTATCAGCACCTTCTCTATAGGCATGTGATTTACAAGCTGAATTCATGAGTAGACATACACGGACAGCACATGTTTTCATATTTATTTACTGTTAGGGGTCCATGGTCAAAAACACCGCTATCTCGTCTGTCAGCCTTCCCCTGTTTCTTTGGGTGCCCCCACTTCTGTGGGAACCCTCCTACTTCTGCAATGACTCCTGTGGTTGTGTGGGCACCCTCACTTCTTCAGGTTGCCCCCCACTTCTACATGCGCTTCCTCACTTCTGTGGGCTCCCAGACATAGCAGGCTCTGCTTGTCTCAGTGCTTACTCCGACTGAGAAGGCCAGGAATTCCAAGACACGCAGACTTTGTCCCGGGAAATCACTAGCAGTCTGATGGCCATTCACTGCCGGACAGCCCTGTGCCCTCACCGATGGTTCTCACGACCCCCTACCATTTCTGTGAGCCATTTTTAAATGGGCTCATGGCTCTTTGATTTTGACTCTGTTGCCATCGAGGGCTGGACACCTTCCCTTCCTCCCAGCTTCTCAGTCGCAATGGAAAAAGATAACATCAGTTTTAAGATCCAAGAGACAGAGGCCACCCGCCATCAAGGGGAGGCCAGCCACCGAGTGTGTGTAGCACTAAATTAATCCAAGGTCACAGTGGCAGAGGGGCTGGCTGCCCATGCACATCACGCCCCACCAGGGGCTTGGCAACAGCACGCCCTTAATTGAAGGCATTGGGTTTGCATTTGAGTCATGGTGCCCTATTTCAGCCTTTGTTTGCCAAACCGCCAGTCAACTTAAACTAAAACATGTTTTTGGAAGAGACTTTTAGGAGGTGGTAGGAATGTATAACTTGCTGGAAATATCCAAATGGACTTGGGGTGGTGATGTAGGGACAAAATAAGAACATGCATGGGTTTAGGTTGTGATTCTCTGCTGCAGAGGGACAGAGAGAGTGGGCAGCTTTCATTTGTCCTTCCTGATCCACTAGCTGTTCATCCCAGTCAGGAAACTGGTAGGCAAGGTTCTCCATGATGTTCCTGGTCTGCACATGGCGTCTGTGGTGACCATCAACGTGGTCACAGTCTCATTCCATTGTGAGAACTGGGAGGACCAGGTCACAGGTCCACCCTGACATTAAAGCATCCCGTGTGCCTGCCTCACTATCTGTTTAAAAACCTAGTGTGCAAAATACACCATTGGGGCCCCCAAGTAGTTCCTGAGCTGGTGTGCAAACTTGAAAACACACTGGGATCACTTGGTGGATACATTTTCATAGCAATGCTGGGCACCACTTCAGCCAATGCCATCAGCCACAGCTGAGGTGGCCTTCCGGAGACCAGCTTTGCAGGTGATTCTAACACGCAGCCAGGGTTGGGGCCACGGTCACAGCCGGCTCACTTCATGGAGCCATGAGCAGTGTGTGGTCTCTGAACCCCTCCCAGTTTACCGGGTCCTCACTTTCTCTGGGCCCTGGGTGAGTCAGTCAGCACTTCCCTCCTGTGGTTACCCAGTTTGAGCCCCACCACTGGCCCAGCTCCTGGAATCCTCTCCAACACACCCCCGACAAGGGGAATTTCCAAAATGTGTTGGTCTTGAGGCATGGTGTAAACAATTTCTTAAAAAATGACCATTCATAAATGAGTCAGTTGCTGCTTCTAAAGACTTTAAATCATCTTTAAAACCCACAGTTAAAATAGTATTCAAGCCATTGGGTGTATGTGGGGAAGGGGATAATGTCAATAGGTGTAGCTTGAGCTCAGTTCCGGTACAAATGCAATTTATATTAAAAATATAAAACCTCTGCAATTTATATTCAAAATGTTTGGTTTCAAAATTTCCACAAATTCCTGTGCTGACTATTCAAAATTATAACTTTTCGAGATAGCAGCATTGGCCATCTCTTCGATTCCTTCTGCGTCTCTTCTTCTGGAGATGTCAGCCAGCATGAACACAACATATTTAAAAAATGGACTTTGCCTTTAAAGAGAATAAGACAATTTTTTAAGGCCTTCAAAGTTGGTTCAGCTTCTTACTGGAACTAAGAAATCGCGGCAGCATCAAGAAACCATTAGGTCGAAGTAGTAAATGGGGAGAAGATACTGGCAAGCCACTTTGCAAAGTTGGTTTAAGGATAAGAAGAATATATGAGAAGTGTATTGAGTTCCTCAGAAGAAAGCCTCAAAATGCAGTGCCTATCATTAAATTGTTTTAAGCTCTTCATAAAAATAACATATTATTTCTCAAATTACAGAGGGCTCTGACAGTGAAGGGGAAAAAAAAGATTGTCCTTTCCAAAACAGTAATATTTTTCCACTACTTCTGAACCTAACAACTCTGAAAGCATTGGGCAGTTTCTCTAACTTCAAAATTATTGAAGAGAAAGTGCTCCTGAGACCGTTTGCAATTAGACACTATCAGACACAGGTTCTTCGTGCTGAGTCTTAATCAACTGCACGATCTCCTACTTAACTCTTATTTTTAAGGTAGAAAAAACATTTTTATCCACTTAACAATACTAGTAAATATCAGCAGCTGACTTTGCATAATAGTTTCTGGTCCACAGGCTATTTCTATATATAATGCATTACTGGGTTTCACAGCCATCCTGTGCAGCTGAGGTTATTCTGTCATCTTTCAGAGGGGGAAACTGAGTCTTGGAGAGGCTGAAACAGTGAAGGTGGTAGGAGCTTTCAATCCTCTGACCCCGGGCCATTTTACTGACAGTCCTCTGCTTACATAAAACTTACTGTGGACTGCGCTGGCTTCAGATCCTCCTTTTGTACTTATGTAACTTCATGACCTTGGAAAATTCATTTTATCTTGCTACACCTCCATTTGTTTATTTAAAAAAATATTTTTATTAATTTCAGAGAGGAAAGGAGAGGGAGAGAAAGAGATAGAGACATCAATGATGACAGAGAATCATTGATTGGCTGCCTCCTGCGTGCCCCACACTGGGGATCGAGCCCGCAACCTGGGCATGTGCCCTGACCATGAATTGAACCGTGACCTCCTGGTTCATAGGTCGATGCTCAACCACTGAGCCACGCCTGCTGGGCTACACCTCCATTTGTTAAAACATAGATAATAAAAGTACCTACACTTTGCCCTAACCGGTTTGGCTCAGTGGATAGAGCGTCGGCCTGCGGATTGAAAGGTCCCGGGTTCGATTCCGGTCAAGGGCATGTACCTTGGTTGCGGGTATATCCCCAGTAGGGGTTGTGCAGGAGGCAGCTGATTGATGTTTCTAACTCTCTATCCTTTTCCCTTCCTCTCTATAAAAAAATCAATAAAATATATATTTTAAAAAGTACCTACACTTTGTAGGGTTTATTGAAAGGATAAAGGAGGATAATGCATGATTGCATGAAATAGATTTTCCCTGTTATGGTCCTGGCTCCTTTCTGTAACTCTCTTTCTTGTGAAAGGAGTAACAGGTGGGAAGGAGAACCATCTGAAAACTGGCCAGTTTGCTGACCAGTTTGTAACGAAGACGCCAGATCTGGGTGTCTGGCTCCAACACTGAGAGGATGGAAACTATTCATATTCTTAGCAACAGTGTCCAGATCTTCCTGGCCTGTCTCCAACCAGCCTGCACTGGGCTGCAGGCCGCAGTGACCTCCCTGAAGTGACGGAGTCACACCGAATGACACGAACGTTTCGTCGAGACGGGCTCCTATTTTCAACCCTTTTGGATTGGAAAAAGGGCTCAGCTGAAGAGTGGACAGATCTGCTCACGTGGCCCCGGCTCAGCTCAGAGCTCCTCCCTCTAAGGAGGCATGGGTTTTCATCAGGTCAGCTGGGACGGCAGCCCTGCATCTGCCCAGATGACAGGTGAACCATCCGGGCCTCAAGGGGGCCTGAATGTCATCGCTCTGGCCGAGCCTTCGCAATCATCTGACTCAATGACATGGCACGGAGGAGCACAACAACCCGGGAAGAAGAAAATAAAAACCAAACCTACCAACACCCACGTTCCCTCCTACTCCTGAGCCTAAAATCCAAACAGCTGCTACCTCCCAGGCTGCACCACTGACAGAAGAACGCACAATAATAAACGAATTAAGAAGAATCCCTGACTTGGAGGCCATGGCTAGACTTACTTGCTTGACCATCATCATCATTGGTATTTCGCGACAGCTCATTAAAAACAAAGGGAAAGCAACTGACCCAGACAGGTAGTTTCAGGTAAACACAGGAGTGGCTATTGTTATCATATGAGGGTGGCGGTGGGAGGGAGTTACGGGAAAGAAGCACTGAGGTGCTCTGAACTCATCCAGTGTTGTGGTCTGAACCCAGAAAGCCTTGGGCTCACCTAGAGGCAGCTGCAGTGGGTCAAGGAGTTGGATAGTGAGAACAGTCAGAGGTGCAGAAGGTTTTCAAAACCAGCCAAGGTGCTTTATGGCTTGCTTACTGCTCAGTTCTCTCTTGCTAATGTTGCTGGCTGCAACGTGCTCCCTTTTACCCACGGGGGCTGGGAGCGGCTCCCTAAGCATCCTGGCATCCCATCTGCCCTCTGTCCTCTATCGGGGTCAATCTCAGGGACACCCCAACAACCCACATAAGAAGTATGTTGGGAAGGGGGAAATTGAGGAGTCCATTTCTGCTTTCCTCAAAGTCCTCAGGGTCCTAAAAAGTTACTTCTTTGGGGAAACTACTTGTAGACAACCCGAAAAGACAATTCGACTTGAGAGAGAGGCTGGGTCAGCCTTCGGGTTCCTGGGACTTACCCGGACGACGTAGTTAAATCTTCTGGAGTCCAGAATGGCGGTGGAGAAGTCCAGCCTGTTGAAAGCTTCCCCCAACGTGCAATAACCATGGCGCTGAACATGAGAAGAGGGATGTGGAGGTTATTCCAGGACAATCCACCGGACTGGACGGAATACACTTGGTGCCTGTGCTAGGTAACCATGACCATTTCCTCCTTTCTTGTGCCATGACATGCCTTTTCTGGGAACCCCCTGAGAGCCACAAATATGGTGGTAGTGGAGCTGGCAGCTGCTTCAGTCAGTGACTCACAGGTTAACACCCCTCTTTGTGACTTGAACCGTTTGGGCCCTTGTTCCCTACAGAGAGTAGCTGGGGAAATTCATAAGTAGCTGCTCATCAAGGAAAGGCTAGGAGTTGGATGTGTGATGTGTGAGATGGTGGCAGCTACTCATGGTAACATACTCCTGGGAGGAGCAGCAGACCTACCTGCCAACTCTGCCTGCTACCTTGCCTTGCATCGCCAGTACTTTTCTCAATCTGATCATCAGAAGGGTTTTTAAGGCTTCATCAAGAAGCAAAAAGTTTTGGCCCAGCAGGTGTGGCTCAGTGAGCGTTGACCCATGAACCATGTCATGGATCCATTCCGGTCAGGGCGCATGCTGGGCTACGGGCTCAATCCTCAGTAGGGGGTGTGCAGGAGGCAGCCGGTTGATGTCTCTCTTTCATCAGTATTTTTGTTTCTCTAGCTCTCTTCCTTCCCCTCTCTTTAAAATCAATGAAAACTTATTTTTTTTTTAAAGAAGTTTTGATCTTTGACCTACGAACCCATAAGGAACTGGGAGTAGAGAGCCCTGACACATGGTCCCAGCTCAGCTCTGGGTATCTGGGTGTCTCACTGACCCTTCAGGGTCTCATATCACAGAGGGAGCCAGATGTTCTCCAATGATAGAAAGTCCATAATTCTCTCCTACTGCCTTGTATCCTAGTTGTCTGAGCAAGTACTGCCTGTGCAGAGAGAAAGTATGCACAAAGGGTTATATAAAGTGCCATCAAGTGTGGTAATTACAGTCTGGTCCCCTTCTACTAGTACACCTAGCTCGGTGCCTCACACGGATCAGGCAAAAACATTCTGCTCTGTTTAGTGATTAGCTCTTCCAGGGCTAAAACTTAACTGCGTTGAAATCTAAAGAGATCTTAGAACAAAAAAGAGGGACTGTCTTGAAGCAAAAAGGCCAGGGATTCATAATAATATATTTGAGGTGGGCATCTTTATGCCTATTTTTACATACATTATCTTAATGACTGGGGGGAGAGGGGCAACTAGTGACTTTTGCTTCCCTCTCTCTGGAGCCCTAGATTTTCATGGTTGGCTAGTTAGTGGGCTGCTCGTCACCATCACCCACGCCCTAGAAGACAGGCATGATTTGAAATAACACTGTTGCTCAATTTCCCCCCACTCTGTCGGGAAAGGTGTAAAGCTAAGCGTACTCTTTAATAACAGATGATGCTCACCTCTTTAGTACTTCCTTTGTGAACATAGATCCATTTTTCTTGGTGAAAATCTACAGAGACAATAAGAAAACATACCCAGTTTGAACATGCCCAAGATTGTAAACTTGTTTCTTTTTCATTTATCTCAGAGTGTAAAAAGTTTCGAACACACACACACACACACACACACACACACACACACACACACACAACTCTACCGACAATCTAAGAGGCTGCAAATGCCCAATTTCTGCAGTGTATAGATACTGGAGTTACAATTCTACTTTGTCTGAAGCACTCCAAATCTTTGATACTCAAATTTAATGCCTCATAGCTCCAAACTAAAAAAAAAAAAAAAAATCTAATACCCAAGTACAAGTTTGTTTTATATGCCAAGCCTACAACTTATGCAAGGTCATAAAAAGTAGAAATAAAACAGATAACACAAGGGAACTATGCAGTGCAGATGGATTAAACTAAAGATCTGTAATTCCTGCTTATTAACAGAACTTTACACTCTCCTTTGACACTCATGTACAGCATCTAGAAGTGTTCCTAATATTTATACAAGGAAAGAGGGAGAAACAAATCCATTTTCAAAGCCTCAAAACAGTTCAAAATAAAAGCACGTGCTGGAATTGACTCAGCTGACCTTATCGCTGTATCATAACTAAATTAACTATGTCAAATATAAGTGACACGCAGGAAAAAAACACCCCAGCTAGCAACTGACTGTATAAACAAGACTATAAAGAACACATTCATCTCGCTCGTAAAATGCATAGACAGGTTTCTGAGTGCAAAGATCCCAGCATCCTCTGTCAATGACACGGTAAACATCGAGGCAGATGTCTAACAGGAGGTGTGATTACTCCCCTCCCGCTCCCCAAGCCGACCGTAACATCTTCAAACAGTGTTCCCAAGTTCAAAACGAAGGGCTTACATTGCGTTTTGGTTTTGCAGTTCAGCATGTCCTTCTTTCTCTTCTTGGCCGCCACGTCATAGTTGAGGCTGTTGAAAAGATTCTCCTTGTTGTACACTTCCTTGTTGCAGTAGCTAGGAAAAACAAGGCGAGAGGGGAAGCGCTGTCACAGCTATACTTTAACATGAGCCTGTTTCCCTAAGTAGCTTACTGGTTATAAAACACGCTTCTCAAACACAACAATAAATACCCCTCCAAAGAGGTCTCTCCAGGCACAGACATCCCTCTTTCAGGATCAGATATTGTCACATCTCAGTGGAAGGCAGGGATGGGGGCTGCTGCTGCTTTTGAATTCCCAACAGTGCCTGCCATTGTATGTGACACAGCCCTGCACTCTCCACACAGGGCGCTACAATATTACTTTAAGCAAAGAGGATGAATGGAGGGAGTGGGAGAGGGGCCATTACTGGTATCCCTGCAATGCACAATGCCCTCATTTGGCAAAAGCCCCCACCCCAAGCCGTTTTTCAAAAAGAAAGAATTCACCTACCATACAATTCTCCTATTGAAAGTGCACCCAAGCTGCTTTAAACTAGCATGCCTCTCTAAGCCTTGAAAACGTGATCACATTTACAAAAATCCGACTTGCAAACTCCATTTCTAGGAGATGATTTGTGAACCGAGCTAGTTGTTCAGTTTTCATGTAATGGACTAACATCCGGCGTCACGTTGCGAGGTGAGGACCTTGGATCCCAAAGGAAACAGCCGAGTTCACAATTCATACATTCAGAAGGGCCGAAAGACGGAACTGCCCAAGTCCCAGGTCACTGGAGGAATCACAGGGTCAACCTGGGTCGTGTGGATTGTTCCCTCGTAGGCTGAGCCATCATTAGGGAGGACTGACCGAGTTCTGACCTACTCTACAATGTCCCTTCAAGGTCAACCTCTGCAGCGTTTCCACAGAAGGGAAGCAGGAGAAACACTGAGGCAGAATGGGAAGGTAGGTGCCCAACTCTCCCAGCTCCCATGGGGTATGTAGGTATACACAAGGTAGGTTATAGAATGCCAAGGAGTAAAACATAAATTAGGTTTAAAACAAACTACACCACCAATATATTAGAGTCCTTCACAATTCCCTGAGTTCCTCTGCTAAACTTAAAATGCGATTCGATTTCTATCTTTTTTTGGACAAACATCGATTGAGTTAAATCAGACACATCTGTATTTCTCCAATCTGTGGACGCTGTGTAAATGGTAGAAAAGAGGGTTTGAAGCTAGTTCCAGCCCCCTGTTGCTACAATGGTCTCAAATAGCACGTCAACGAGTACAATGAGTAACTTGCTAAAATGCTTGCATGTGACAATACCAACAACATACTCAGTGTCCCCATCGGGATAAGCTTGAAGGATAACCAATCGTTTGTTAACCTTCCCTCGGAAGGCCCTGCTTAATACCACTTACTGCGCTTCCTAATATCTTAGCCTTCTCCTTTTCATTCAGAGTCAGGGTATTTTTAGGTTTCAGAGAGATTGTGTAGAAACGTCCTCTCTTGGAGGTACTTTTTCCCGCAGGCCGAGGCTGAATGTCCCGGGCCAGCTTTGTGTCACACCGGCGTGTGTGTTTGTCCGCTTGCAGCAGAAGAGGGGCAGAACAAAGGGAGGGCAGAACTCTGAGTCCTTAAAGCTAACTTAAGAAATTCCAATCAAGGTTGAGGAGAAGGGAGACATGGAAAGTCACTTGACCGATCCATGATGTACGAAGGCCGAGAACAGCTTTAGAAAGCGAGGCCGTTCTGTGTGCTTATTTTTAAAGGAAGTACACACATGCACCACAAACAAAACCCTAGAGCTTACATTCCACATATAAAACAAAGCTGTGTTATTCTGGATCATACCTGGAAGGTAGAGCAGAAAAATCTCAGAGCCCGGGCCATAGACTGTGACCTTGCCACAGAAATTTTAAATATTTATATTTCACCTGATTCCTTTCTAATTGAAAACATTCCTGAAAAAAAAAAAAATTCAAGCCCTTGCTTTCCTCAAGGAAACGACAATAACCTGCGTTAAGCCCGCGTGAGTCATTCCCAAGGCTGGTTTCAGAAGAATTTGACATAACTGATGATGCTCTCTCACTGTAGAATGTAGAGAAGCTTGAACCAAAGCGGAAACTGTGTATTTTTCTCTTGGTTATTAGGTTCTGGGACCTCCGAGGGAAGGTCTAGAAAGTATGGTTATTGGGGTTTATTTATGTTGCCTGCTTATATGTTTTCTTTTAAGCAATAATATACTCAGAGACTATTTTGAGAGTTCAATTATGTCCATTTCAAGGATATGCAAAGCCAATGGGAAATTACAACAGAATTTTTATTTTATTTTATTTTTTTTTTTTTAACAAGAATAGCCACCACCATTCTGGAACCCGTGACATACATTTATTTATTTATTTATTTATTTATTTATTTATTTATTTATTTATTTATTTTTAAAAAGCAAAACCACTGAAGGAGGTTGCTTGCTTCAATCACAGCCAGTAAGTTGCTATTTTGTAGTCACTTCTTACTATTGTTGATTTGTATAGGCACAGGCCTAGAATAAGAAAGAAGGCCTCTCCCAGCCCTATAATATCACCAAACATTCCAAGATACTCGAAGACAACTTTAGAAAAGGTGGAGAGATTTCAAAGTAAGATTATTTTGGCAGCAGAGATAAAGGGAGGGGCAGAAAAGCACAAGCCTTATTTCTCATTTTCTTTGCAACAACAGGCCATTTAAGAAAGCGGTGGCTGCTCTGAAGGGCTCAGTTGTAGATGAAGGCCAATGAGATTTCTATGCTCATTTGCCCTGTTACATACCCAAATTGTCAAATGTATATGGTTAGTACAGGGATTGCATGGTAAAAAAAAAAACCTGCTTAGTGTATAAAGCTCTCAGAACACAGCCTTGCTCACAGTAAGCACGCATAAAAATCTTAACTATTATTTTTCTTTTCTTATGCCCTACTCATCCAGGGCACCAAGGTAAACTTCCTGCTTCCTGGTTCAGCCTTAGCTATACTGGAAAGCAACATTAAACTTTTCTAAAAAATATATTTTATTGATTTTTTACAGAGAGGAAGGGAGAGGGATAGAGAGTTACAAACATCGATGAGAGAGAAACATCGATCAGCTGCCTCCTGCACACCCCCTACCGGGGATGTGCCTGCAACCAAGGTACATGCCCTTGACTGGAATCGAACCTGGGACCCTTTAGTCCGAAGGCCGATGCTCTATCCACTGAGCCAAACCGGTTAGGGCAACATTAAACTTTTTGACTGCAGGCCTGGAGGCCTGGAGAAGGGTGGCTGTGGCTCAGCTGAGATTACTCATTTGGGGGTGGATGAGGGTAGGGAGGGAGGTTGTTGGTGAGAAGGGCTGTCTCAGGTGCCTCCACCAGCACTTCCTTGAAACATTCTTGGATCACCCAACTCATTCTGAGCTCTTTCCTTGAATTTTAAATATGTCCCACCAAATTTTTTGTTTTGTTTTGAGATTTTATTTATTTATTTATTGTTAATCCTCACCCGAGGATATTTTCCCATTGATTTTTAGAGAGAGTGGAAGGGAGGGGGTGAGACAGAGAGAAACATCGATGTGTCAGAGACACATTGACTGGTTGCCTTCCGCACTCGCCCTGACCAGGGCCAGGGGTAAGCCTGCGACTATAGTACATGCCCTTGGCTGGAATAGAACCCAGGACCCTTCAGTCTGTGGCCCGACGCTCTACCCACTGAACCAAACCAGCTAGGGCTGTCTCACCAAATTTAACACTTGTCATTCCTTCTCTGTCTTGTGTAGTTTCAACTTTTTGAGAAGGGGCCCTGCTGTAGGCTTATCTGAAATCCTCCATGATCTCATTTCGGGGCTCTTGGCAGCAGTGGGCTTTGTAACATTCAGCGGCTGGAGGAGGCCAGGGCCTCGGATCACAGAGCGCATGGCCAGCAGAGTCCAGAGAAGGTGCACTGTGCAGAGGAGCTGTGGTCAACACTAAACACTAGCCCCAGGCTGAAACAGTCCCCGTGCACACTCCATCCCTGATCTTGTTGGGGCAGGCCACAGAGCGGGACCTGGAATTAGAGAAGTGTACCATGTCTCTGTAGTCCTCTGTTTTACAATGCTTCCCCCACCTCCCCTTTTCCGTTTTGAAAGGGACTGCCTTTTGTTTTCTCCTAACAGGCGAGGCATTCAACTTCACCTGTGTCGGCAGGCACTCAGCCCAAACCTGACATCACAGAGAAACATCACGAAGACCAAAAACAGTGAGGATATTTGAGACTTTAAACTCAGGTCTCAGAAGGCCAACCTCTTTTAAGAAGTTGGCAGACTTCTCATGCTAAGTAAGGAAGGGATTGTTTACAATTGCTGGGGGGAAAAATACAGGACTCCACAAACAAACAGCCAGCTGCTTTTCGAGGAGCTACCAAATGATTCCTAAACTCTGACTCATCAAAGAACCATAGGCAGTCGCTATATTGATCACCAGTTGTGATAATGACAGCCAGTGCCACAGCGCTAGCTCACAGGGTGTGAAGTGAGAGGAAGGAAAGGAGACTTCGGAAGGGCACGAGGGATCTCAGTCTGGGTTTAATGTTTGTGCTAAGTTAAAACCATCTTCAGGTTTCCCACAGGATGGAGAGAGAGGCACCCCTGTTCCCTGGGAAAGGAGAGCGGTGCCGTCTCATCTCCTGGAGCAGGGACGGTGGGAGTATTTATATGAACCAGAGGCTCTATTTTGAATCCTCTCCTGCTGAACCCTGTGGTCTGCTTCCCACTGAGGAGCACCCTGCAATTATATTTGGGTGACTCACTGAGACATGGCTCCCTAGAAAGAATCTGGACTGTTATGCAGAAATAAAGTACCAAATATTAGATCATCGTTCCTGAGGAATGAGGAAGAAGGAAGCAAGCTTCTCTCCAGGACAGAATAATTTAGGCATAATTGGTAACTTGAGTTCCCAAAAGACATAGTCTGGTGACAGCAGGTGATCTTTGTGTTTTTCTTTCTTTCTTTTTTTTTTTTTAAATTTTTTTGTTGACTTCAGAGAGGAAGGGAGAGGGGGAGAGAGAGAGACGAACATCAATGATGAGAGAGAATTATTGATCAGCTGCCTCCTGCACGCCCCCTACTGGGGATCCAGCCCGCAACCCCAGCATGTACCCTTGACCGGAATTGAACCTAGGACCCTTCAGTCTGCAGGCCGAGGCTCTATTCACTGAGCCAGACCAGCTAGGGCCAGAGTGTTTTTCTGTAAGTAAATATCTAATTTTCTATAAATAAAATTTCTTTGCAGTGCTCCCCAACCTGCCTAGGATCTGCCCACAGGCATCTTCAGCATAGAGGTCAATCTGCTCTTGTCTCTGTCACACAGGCCTTTTGTTTCCCCCACTGGGAGACAAAGAGTTTGATGCTTTACAAATCACAGATGGGGGGCTCTGGAGGTCAAGCTGTCAAAATCACCGTCTTTTCTTGGTTGTTTTCCTTAAAATTAAGTGTCAAGAGACCAGCCAAACCACCACGGGTTTCTGTAAGTGGGAACCTGACCCTTACAAAACTGTCCATTGAAGTCAATTCAAGGAGGGAGGGCAGGGGTTTTAACCCAAGTGGGTGAGAAAAGGCACCCAAGGGTGACCAGGCTGCACAGACCCCCTCTGGACCCACTTTCATTGCTCTCCTCACCTGGGCCAAATGCCAGGGATCTGGAAGTCAACGGTTAAGAACCAGACTGACAGATTCCAGACGTCAGTCAGTGCTTCTGTGTTGTTAACCACGCATAACTCCCGGTTCAGCGGGCCTCGGGTTTTCCACCAGACAGGGCTCCGGTGGGACCTCGAGGGGCTCAGCTGAGCCAGGTGGACTTTCTGCATTTGATAGGCACCATTGAAATAGGGGTACAAAGAAAATTAACCCAAAGCGTCACGGAGGAAACTGGTGCAAATGGTTGGTCGTCTCCGAAGCAGAAGAGATGTGCATTTCCTCCTCCTTCCCCTCCTGCTCAGCTCTGCAGCCCCCAGTCCTCACCACCGCTCAAAGCAAGTCCGCCCTGCAAGCCGGTGCCCCAGGGCCATCTGGCCGCCCCTTCCTGGTTACTCATCCTTCCAGCCCACTCTGTGGTCGCCTGTGCGTGGGAAGAGCCTGGCGGCGCTCCGGCCGGAACCCTCACCCCATGCCGTCACCTGACTGTACCCACAGCGCTGGGGCTCTGGGAGCCCCGCCACCCCAGCGGGGGAAGCGCGTGGCGCACTCGCCCGCGCCCCCACACTTGCAAACTGCGCCACGCCGTTGTCCTGAAGGCAGGGGACCCCTCCAGTTGGGTGCTTAAGTTTGGATGTTTGTGGACAATATCTGCGTTTGTCCTCAAATTCCCAGGGTTCTGTAAGTAGTGCCCACTTGCAGACGCTGACCTTGAACAACAAGAGACATCCAATTCCCCGATCCCGTGCTCTCACGACCTCTGCAGAAACCAGACAACTCCCTCCCCTCTCCCGGGTCGGGGTCTCCTCCTCACCCTCTTCCAACATGCCTGACCCTTTTTCACCCGCCCCCCGCGTCCCCGCCACCAGCCTGGGTCCGCTTCGCGGGGCTGGGAGTTGGTGGCACAGCCGCTCACCTGCCGAGGTCGCTCACGAAGCTGCCGCTCTTCTCATCCAGGAAGCGCTTCCAGCCGTCGGCCGTCTTCACCCAGCTCTGCCCGGGGGACCGCCAGTCCTGCCCGAGGAACGGCATGGCGCCGCGCGCGGACGCACCGATGTGCGCGTCGACCCGGTGGACGGGACCGGCCGGGCGGCCGCTCAGGGTGCGGGGGCCGCCGGGGGACTGGCTGCCGGGAACCGGAGTCGAGGGCTGCGGGTTTCGGGGTGCGAAGCGGAGTGCCGGCGCTGGCAGAGGGCAGAGGGCGCGGGGCGCTGCGCCGGGGAGGGTCGCGGGGCTGGCGGAGTGCGGCGCCGCGTCCGGGCCGCGCTATTTATCCCGGGCCGCTGGCCGCCGCTCTTTGTTGCCGGAAGAGCCGCCTGCTCTTAGCCCGGCCCCCGGCCCGGAGGCCACGTGGCTTTGTTTATGAGCTCGGCTTGTTTTCCGAGGCGCCCGCGGCTCCTGCTCTTCTAGCTGTTGCACAACCGCGCGCGGGTGGAAACTTGAAGCCGAGCTGCCAGGCCCGGGCTCCCGCGGCCCCTCCGCTCCGGTCCCCGGCGCTGCCCCCCCCTCCCCCGGGCGCAGCTACCGCCTCCCCGAGAGCACGGCCGGGCGCTGGGGAGGCGGCATCCCACCCTCCCTCTGCGCCCGGCTGGCGGGGTGCGACTTGAAGGGGGCCAGAGAGGCGTCTGGGTCCCTGTGGGCGGGAGGAGGAGGAGGGACAGCACCCCGAGCTGTCAGAGTCGAGGCCGGCAGTCAGAGCAAGGCCGGGCGCAGCGCCGCCAGGAGCAGGGTGGGCTGGGGCGCAGCCTCCTGACCCCTTTTAGCCTAGACCCCGCGCTTGGACGGAGGAGGGACAGCCCCGCACCCCACCCTGCCCCAAGAACTGTCGGTAACGGGTTCCAGGTCGGTTTTCAGGCTTGTCTCCCGGGTGTCAAACGAACGAGGAGAGGAAAGGAGGCCGAGTGGCATCCGCTCCCTGTCGGCTGGGAGCGGAGAGCAGCGACGGTCCCTGAGCCCACCCTGAGCACCCCGAGCGAGCAGCGCCTGACCCGGCACAGCCGCCAGGGAGCAGGTTAGGGATGTCCTAGCCCGCGCTCGGTTCCAGCCTCCTTCAGGGCGCTGGGGCTGGGCTTTTGCCTTGAAGAACCGCTGTACCCTCCTCCCCTTCCCACTGTTCCGCATCCTTTGGGCTATTGAGTTTTCTCTGGGAAATAACAGGGCAGGAGTTTTCGTCTTGGTGAGGGTTAAGGGAGAGAGAGGGGCCCAGAATGCCCTTGCGCCCGGGCTGATCAGGACTAAAGGAACTGCTCTGTGAATGCCGGGCGAGGTCCCCAGAGAAGGTTAGGCCAATGACTTACCCAGGTCACAAGGCAATTTCTTCACCGCCCTTAGTAGGATCTGAAATTAAACTGTTTGCTTTCACTTGTTGGGGGTGGGTGGGTAACTATTCCTCTCTGCAGGATGTAAACTCCATGAGAGCGAGTCTATCCTGTACAAGATGCATCCCAGCACCTTGCCAGGCCCAGAGTATGAACAGGTGAATGGATGTGAGAGGCTGCTGGCATCAGAGTAGCTTCTTGGCCTTTCATGACTTGTAGTTCTGATGCTTCACAGGCTGAGCCATTTGGTGCTTAGGTTGCACAGAGCAGTCACAGCAGAGTGAAAAGTCCCTCTGCTAGCTTCCGGCTTGACTCATCCAGATCCCTTCCTCTGCAGCCATCCATACCTTCCAGTCCACCAACTCTGTGCACTTTGCAATGGTCATTTTGTTTAAAACTCCTCATAAAACCCTGTGAGCTGGGTATTGTCATTTCCACTTTACAGATGAGAAAACTGAGACTCAAAAAAGTTAAATAGCCTGTTTAAGAACCCCCAGCTAGTCTGGGGTGGAATCCACGCTGGTACCCATGTCTATTGCCAATTCCAACTAGAGCCAGATGACTGGGTTCAAATCATAGTTCCCCACTTAAATAGCTGTGTGACCTTGGGCAGGTTACGTAACCTCTCTGTGCCACATTTCTCTCATTTGTAAAATGGGAATAGTGACAGTAGCTACCGTAAAGGGTGTTGTGAAGATTTATTGAGATAATCTGTATAAAGTACCCATGATGGTGTTGACACCAATGGTAGTCATTATTATTATTTTTATGCAAAGTTGGCAC
Organism: Myotis daubentonii; assembly: GCF_963259705.1. Lineage (NCBI taxonomy): Eukaryota > Metazoa > Chordata > Mammalia > Chiroptera > Vespertilionidae > Myotis > Myotis daubentonii. The sequence continues at coordinate 10,845,634 of NC_081856.1, read as the reverse complement.
CCCCATCTTTGACTTCTCTAAGGCCCTGTCTATCTTCCCCACCATATTTTAACTTTTGAGGTCATGGAGTGTAGCTCACTCAGCTAATTTCCAGATATAGGAAAATGTGTTGATTGGAGCAAATTGTACAATGAAATGATAGTTTTCATATAACTAGTTATTGTTTATTGCACTTGAACTATGGAAATGGGTCTTATTTGGTTCAGAATTCTAGATTATTCAAAGGTAGACCTGGTACAATTTTAGCTTACTCACTGCCTCATAAGGCAGTTTAGAGAAATTGTAAAGAGCACTGAAAAACTTGGATACATATGAAATGCTCTGTTGTTTCTAAACCAAAATGACATTCGTTTATAGCTTTGACCCAGGGACTGACCATTTGTCACTGAAATGTAATGATGTTTGTTTTTTCGCAGTTTCTCTTTCTGAAAGGGTGTGTGTGTGTGTATGAAAAATACTTATCAACAGTAGCTGTAAGTTAAAAATAACTTTAGCTGTTGGGTGGGGCAGGGGCTGGAATCAACCAAATTTGTTGGCTCGCCCTGTCCAAGTTAGAGCGACTTTTTTGAAGGAAGAGCTGGAGGAACTCAGTATGTTAAATCCAACTTGTCAGTATTGTCACAAGGAATGCATGTTTAATGCCACAGCAATTTGCATATGACCTCCCACCCAGTCTGTCTAGGGTGGAGCATCCTTGAAACAGTGTGAAATACGTCTGTTAGGTGTGTTTGAGCAGGAACTGCCGGCTGTGTGTTATTTTTGGGTCTCTGGCTGCCATGAATCTGTCAGACACATGTCACCAAAAAATTTCTTATTACTTTAATGAGAATCATTTGGTATTCCTCAAATGTGGTCCTGGTTCTGTTTGTGAGAGAGGGCTAAGGATATTTTGCTATAATCCTCCTTCTTTCATAGCCCAATTGGTAAATTTATTATGGATGTAAAGCTTTAAATACTGTGTTAGTGCCTGAAATTGATTAAAACAAGCCTATCTAGCCCTGGCTGGTTTGGCTCAGTGGATAGAGCTCCGGCCTGCGGACTGAAGGGTCCTGCGTTCAGTTCTGGTCAGGGGCACATGCCTGGGTTGCGGGCTCGATCCCCAGCGGGGGGCGTGCAGGAGGTGGCCGATAGATGATTCTCTCTCATCATCGATGTTTCTATTTCTCTCTCCTTCTCCCTTCCTCTCTGAAATCAATAAAAGTATTCAAAAACAAAAACAAAACAAGCCTATCTACAACCCTTCAAGTGGTATCTTGAATGGTTGAGCAGCAAATTTTAGTGCTGAGATTTCTCATATGCAACAAAAGCTCAGACTAAAATTCATCCAGACATTGTGTTTGGTAGTTTATTTACTGTCATCACTAATGTTCACAGAACTTTGCAAAGTAGGTATTTTTATCCCCATTTTACAGATGAGGTGACTGAAGTTCAGCTATGTTTAGTAACCACTTACTCAAAAGTCTGCTTGAAATCAAACCAAACTTTTAGAGGTTACCTAGTTCAATTCCTCCTTTTTTCCCATAACGAGGCTAAGGTCCAAAGAAGAGAAACTCACTCAAACACAGAGCTAGTTAGTAGCAGTCCTGGTTAGTGGGCACCTTGAGATCAAACCCAAAGGTTAGAATACTCCGTGAATCTTGCTGGACCGGCCAATGTCCCTGAGAAATGTAAATTTCAACATAAAATTCAAATCCTATGTTTTACACATTCCAGTGTTTGGATATTATCAGGACTTCTCATCAGTGAGTTTGGTCCAACGGGTACAAGAAAAGCAATAAAGGTATTTGTGCCCCTAAAGAGGCTACTATTCAGTGTCGGCCAGGATCCCAGAGAAAGAGCAGAATCGAACAATCAGGTGCTTTGTGCGTCCTTACCTGGCCATCAGATAAAATGCAGATCCGCAGCTTGTTATATTTCGACAAACTGTAGTCACTGCATGTTTGGACTTGTCAAGCCTAGTGATTGGAGAAGAGGTTTCTGCGTCATGTTAAATGTGTTTCCTCATATGAGTCAGCTACTGATTTGTCAAATTCTGGAGAAGTCACTTAACCTGTTCAGTTTTTACATTTATTTACACGCACGTGTTATAGAGATGGTTGTATGCTTCTGCGACATCATTGGTTGAAGGGCAATCATTAACAATAATTACGAATTTTCATTGGGAAATAGAAAAGTACAGTCTTCCGTTTTTGTTTTTTTTCTTGGGTGCTTTGCATATCTCTGCCTGCCTTAAACCCATCATTTTCCCCCAGAAAGCAAAAGTCTGCAGATGTACTCTGTTCACTGCTGTATGTATGCCTGATGCCTGGCACATATGAGGTGTCAGTGTATGTGGAACTGAATGTCCAAGTTGTGGACCATGGGCTGAAAACCATTTTACCCTTTGTCTCAGCTGATTCCATAGCAATAAAAATAAAAAAGAGCCCATGATTTCTTTTAGACAACAGTTTATTCATTTCAGGAAGAAGAAAATAATTTAACAAGAAGTACAGAATGTTCATCTTCTTTCCCATTCTGACTACTGCCTGAGAAATTCAGTCCCTAAGGGACATAATATTTTCAATCAGGGTTTACTGTTGATAGTAGTTTAAGAAATAATTTAGTCTTTAAAATATCTGCTTGGCTAAAAATGGTATTCCAGAAAAGTCTTTGCTCAAGGTCTTCAAATTGTGTATGTGTTGAAGAGATGGTACATAAATTGGATTTTCCCCCCTCCTCCGTCAACTAAACAAAAGGAGTGGTTATCTTTAGGTCTGTTTATTTTTTAAAAAAGCATCTTAAAGGCTGTAAAATTTATTTATTTTTCTTCAAAGATCTGTTATTGTTTTGTTTTTTAGGGAAAGAGGAACGGAGAGGGAGGGAGAGAGAGAAAGAAACACTGACCAGCTGCCTCCTGCACACCCCACACCGGGGACTCAGCCCACAACCTGGGCATGTACCCTGACCAGGAATCAAACCAGCAACCTTTCAGTGCACAGGACAATGTCCAACCAACTAAGCCACACTGGCCAGGGCCAGGCTATAAAATTTATTATAGAATATCATTGTCTCAACAGGGATACATCAGACCTTTGCTATGTTTCTGGTGCTCTTCTAAAGCATCTCAGGAAACACAAACACGAACGTTTACTCTCAGAGCATATAGGCCACAGGGAGACAGAGGGACATAAGTATGCATTTCCAAATCTGTGACATGTGCAGCGATAGAGATCTGCACATGGGTTGTTGGGACATCCATGAGGATAAGGCACCTACCCAACCTGGCTGGAGTCGTCAGGCCAGGCTTCCTGGAGTTGGTCTTCAGCTGGGTCTGAGGAGGCAGGAACTCCATTTGGAACAATGTTCAGAAGGATCATCTCTTTTGCGCTCACTGATCTGACCCATCTTGAAGGAGATGGTTTTCCTCTGCTAGTGGTCATAGCACATGGTCCTGTACCATGAAATGAAATGTTCCATTTTCACATCCTGAAAACATGTTATAAATAGTGCTATTTCTCACTACAGATCAGTTATGAAAACCTTAAACAAATAAGCAAAAGATGAAATTGCCTAAAAGTAACAAATGAATGGGTGTGTGCTGAAAATATGTGTGTGTGTGTGTGTGTGTCTATAATAATAAAAGAATAATATGCAAATCTACTGAACTACCAAACAGCAGAACGACCGTCCTGACGACCTTCTGGATGACCACTCTATGACATGCACTGGAGCCAGGCCAGCCAAGGCAGGTGTGATATGATTGGTTGGGGGGCCCCACCGTGGCCACAAAGGGAGGCCCAGGCCATCCAGCTGGCAGCACTGCGGCAGGTGGGTGGGGCCAGCTGCTGGCAGCCAGGGGAAGGAAAGCCCCAATAGGCCCTGATCACTGGCCAGGCCTAGGGACCCTACCTGAGGGGCCCTGGATTGCAAGAGAGCACAGGCCAGGCTGATGGCCACCCCCCCGAGAGCACAGGCCAGGCTGATGGCCACCCCCCCGCCCCGTGCCTGAATTTTGTGCACCAGCCCTCTAGTCCTATATAATAAAAGGCTAATATGCAAATCAACTGACCAGCGGAATGACCAGTCACTATGATGTGTACTGACCACCAGGGGGCAGACGCTTAATGCAGGAGCTGCCCCCTGGTGGTCAGTGCGCTCCTACAGGGGGAGTGCCGTTCAACCAGAAGCCAGGCTCACAGCTGGTGAGTGCAGTGGCGGTGGCAGGAGTGTCTCCCAGCTCCACGGCAGCGCTAAGGAGGTCCGACTGCCGGCTTAGGCCATTCAGTTAGAACCCCCTGTTAGCCTTCTGATTCAGAGGGATGCCTTCCTGTGTCTTGGTTGAAGGTTGTGCTTACTTTCAAATACAGGACCTAAACGGACCAGATCTTCTCACTCCCTGCTGTGGTCTAGCCAGGGGCAGGCATGTGATAAGCTTAAGCGATCACACACTCTCGAGGGGGGATGGGGGGAGTGACAGGAGGTTGGTGGCTCCTCGTTGGAGGGCATTTGTGGCCAGCATGGTTGGAGGAGTGTTGACCCCAGGTGGTCTCTGCTGCAGCAGATTTGCCCCGGTCCTTGCTGTCTGGTCTTCTTAGCTCCCACCTCGGTTTTCCACGCCTATTTCTTTAGCCTCATGACGATGCTATGGGCCCTGATAGTCTTCCAATAAAATATTTGTGCTTAGGAGAGTCAGGGTCGATTTCTGTTGCTTATAAACACTAATCCTGACAGTGGGGAACTTCCATGTAGGAGAAGTATTCAGAGACTGGGTTACACACCAACACATAATGTCTCCTCCACCCATCACTCCTGTAAGCCCCTGAGTCTCATGTGCTTATGTGTGCACTTGGGCCAAGAGTTGAATTAGAACAGAGAGGATGATTTGTAAGTATTAGGACTTACCAAAGAAATCATCTGCTGAGGAGACTGGACTCAAGCCCAGACAGGGGATTTTAGTTTACACAAAATTGGCAGATTTAGAAATATTGAGACAGAAAAGAATGTTGAGCTGTCCATGTGCGAAAGCAAAAGATGAGGAATTGAAAAGCTTAGAGCTTTAGATTTTGCTTATAAAACTGTGGAATGAACATCATCAGGGCAGCAAGGCTAAGCCCAGAGAAAGTTCAACTGGTGATATTTTATAAATTTCCCTAAGGTACCCCTTTTGTTATAAACTGTTTCTGAAATTGATGTTTCAGATGTGGAATTTAGCTGGAAGGAGTCATATTTATTGCGTGCCTATTGGTTTATTTAATTCACCCCAAAACCCTACATGGTATATATCTCCATTTTATTCACAAGGAAACTGCACAGTTAGAATCACACAGCTCAAAAGGGGAAGAGCTGGAATTTGAATCCAGGACTTTTGACTCCAAAGCTAGGGCTCTTCCTATGACACCATTTTGCCTCTTGAAAGTTACATGAGGGCAACAGGGAGAGTAAGGGCAGAGAAGGGAGCTGTTAGGAAGAAAATTCTTCTTCCATATAAGTGACTCAGGACCAGAGATATAGCTGACTAGTTATTAACATAACTGCCATTGTGTAGTCTGAAGAGACCTTGATTGTCTTGGTGTCCTACATAATATAACCTCTAAGTAACCGAGGAACTCATTGATGGCAAAAGAAGTTTAGTGCTGGCTTCGTGCTGACATTAGTTGATTTAAAAATATACACATATATTTTATTGATTTCAGAGAGGAAGGGATAAGGAGAAAGAGATAGAAACATCAATGATGAGAGAGAATCATTGATTAGCTGCCTCCTGCATGCCCCCCACTGGGGATCGAGCCCGCAACCTGAGCATGTGCCCTTGACCAGAATTTAATCCGGGACCCTTCAGTCCGCAGGCTGACACTCTATCCCAATGATGGCGAACCTATGACATGCATGTCAGAGGTGACATGCGTGTCAGAGGTGACATGCAAACTCATTTTTTGGTTGATTTTTCCTTGTTAAATGGCATTTAAATATATAAAATAAATATCAAAAATATAAGTCTTTGTTTTACTATGGTTGCAAAGATCAAAAAATTTCTATATGTGACACGGCACCAGAGTTAAGTTAGGGTTTTTCAAAATGCTGACACGTCGAGCTCAAAAGGTTTGCCATCACTGCTCTATCCACTGAGCCCAAACCAGCAAGGGCTAGCTGATCTTACTGTGTAACCCATCACTCAGAAGTTTTACAGAACCTGGAATGACCATTAAAGACCGCCAGGAAATAACATCCTCAAAGTTGGGGCTCCTGTCCCACAGAATTCAGTAAACACAGTGTCTCTCCCATTTCCAGAATGCCTGGTCTCGGAAACAAAGAAGGAGATGGCAGTAGCCCCACCTCATGTTAGACTATTACACCTAACAATTCACTTAGAACATTTTGGCTTCCCATCCCTGAAATCTTGGGTTGGTGGGTTTGGAGGCCCAGGAGGAAGCACAGACATGGTTCCATTGAAGTTGACATTGTCCTTGAATATTTAGACTATTCATGCCACTGAACCAACAAGCAGACAGAAGGTTACTGTATTAAGTAGAGCAACTGATTCTCACTAACAGGGAAAATTAGGTTACTGCTACCCAATGAAGGCAAGAAGGACCATATCCAGAGCCCAGAAAACTCACTGGTCGCTTCTTACTACTCTCATATACACTAAGAATGGTTAGTGGAAAAGTGTGACAACTCAGCATGTACAGGATCATTAAGAGCTCTGATCCTATGGAAATGAAAGGTTGGCTTTATCCTATCAAATAACAAAATTCCAGGCCTTTGAGGTGCTGAGGGTAGGGAGAAGGTGGAATGGTGGTGGAAGAAGGATTATTGATTTCTGCTGCATGACCAGCGGCTGAGGTGTGGGCTGTAGCATGTCTTCTCTCATTGATTGCTTGCCTCTCTACTACCTGGAGTGAAGGGCATGTTACAGTTTAGGTTGTGAGTGAGAGTGCGACTATATCGACATCTCCTTACCGTGACATGGCAGTTTATGGGACTTTGTGTCTCAGTAACGTTGGGGATGAGAGTCTCTTCATCTGAATGAGGGACACGATGGATGCTGAGTGGATGTGGAAGGGGTGGAGCCTGCAGATTCCTCTCAGCGTCCTCCAGGAAGGCAGAGCCCCACACACCACCTCCCCCAGGCTCCTTGTCCTCTGGTTTTCTGTTGGGTTTGGTCAATGAAAATTACCTGCAACAGATTAAACAGTGAGAGGAGACCAGTCAGAGTATTTCTCCTTCTCTTCCTCCTTGTTTCAGCGCCCTAGGCTGAGCCCTTCCACGACTCTGGTTCCTGCCAGCAGCTCCTCCGCCCTGATTTCAGCTCCCATTGGATTCTGCGAAAGCACTTTCCTCCTCTTGGCCCTAAGACACAGAGGTAACAACCGCTTCCAGCTGCCCTCACCTCTTGCAGGCTCCCTTAATTCTGTCCACACCTCTGTACCTGATCCCTTCTTTAAACTTCTTAAGTTAAACTATTTGAGCAGAATTTCATAACCTATTGGGCCCCTGTGGGAAACAAATTAGGAGCTGATTTAATTTTATTGAAGCATAAAATGACCATTTTATTTATTCTACTGAAGCAGCCTTAATTTTCCCAAAGGATAGGCAGTGGTGTTTCTTGAAAAAGCAAGGGTTCCTGTAATATTTATATCAATTTCATCTACAAACGTTTGATTCACATGCACCTTTCCAGGAAGAAGTCATGCCAGGAATAATACAAAATAAGAGGAGGGGGCTATTTTAAAAGTCTTTTTTACCTAAGAAACTTAGGCAAATATACTTTCCTCCTAGCATTAAAATGGCAAGTTACATCATTTCTATGTCATATAGTTGATTTCTACAGGTATGTAGTAGAATTTTGCTGTTACTCTACCTTTCCAATTGACTGTCATTAAGTTATAATCCTTTAGGATCTGCACTCACCAAACATTTCTTTATTCCTCTCCAAGTTTTCAGTTGATCCAGCCCTGCCTGTGGATTTTTCACTGGCTTCTCTCCTTTGCAGGCAAATGGGTCCTGACTAAGCCAGACGTGGGCAGCTTAGGGGACAGCACTGGAGCCTTCCAGTATCTTTGAGATGAGGGGGTAGATGACTTTTATGCTCTCTTTCAGTCCTGTAAAAACTATGCCTCTGTATCAGTCCAGTCTTGCAAACTCCTCCTCTCCCTTTTTCAAATGAAAATACAACAAACCTGCTTTGCCAGGTGCTCCAAACTGCAAGCGATGTGCTTGAGCTGATGTTATCGTCCTTTAGCACAGTCATACCTCGATGAAAATGAGGACTGTGAACATATCTGCTTGCAACTTTTATGGGACGTTTCTTCCTTGGGAAGAGAGGTGGGACCCTAGGCATAACATAGTGTAGTCATGCGCTGCAACGATGGGGAAACCTTCAGAGAAATCCATCGTTAGGTGATTTTATTCTATGAACTTCATAGTGAACCTGCACAAGCCTAGATGGTCTAGCCTACCACACAGCCAGGCCACATGGGACAGCCTATTGCTCCTAGGCTGCCACCTGTACAGCATGTTACCTTACTGGATACTGTAGGCAACTGTAATACAAGGGTAAATACTTGGGAACCTAAACATATCTATACATAGAAAAGGTACAGTAAAAGTATGATATAAACGATAAAACATGGTATACGTGTATAGTGCACTTACCATGAATGGAGCTTGCAGCACCAGAAGCTGCCGTGGGTGAGTCAGTGAGTGAGTCATGAGTGAACGTGAAGGCCTAGGACATCGCTGGGCACCGTGGAACTTTATGCACACTGCGCTTAGGCTATACTAACTAAACTTCTAGAACAGCACGGACTTACATCCAGCACAAAAGAAAACAACGCAATTAAGAGACGCAGTGAACTCAAGAAGGATGAGGCTGCTGCCAGCGCAAGGCATACCGTTTTGCATCAATTCTTTTATAAGTAGAAAGAATTATTTATTATCATCATGTGCTGCATACACTTGGGTGTGCTGTGCTTTCCACACTGCTGGCAGCCCAGTAAGTTCGTTCGCACCAGCGTCACCAAGAACTCGCGAGCAATGCGTTGCTGGGACGTCAGGTGGGACTGCAGGATGGCTGTGACGTCACCACGGCCTGACGTCATGACTAGGAAGTGGGGGTTTTTCAGCTGCATTGTAAGCTTATGGGACCACTGTCCATGTGTGCGCTCCCTCGGTGGCCTGGAGATCATTTTTGGTGCAAGACTGTACCTATTTTGCTTGTGATGGAAACAGCGGGAGCGTCTTCAGGAATCGGGTGAGGTGCGCGCAGTGATGGCCCGCGGGGTGGCGCTCCCTCCGGCAAGCTGAGGCCGGGTTCTGGGTCCCAGCTCTCCAGAGCACAGGAGACCTCGTCTGGGGGTCAGGACCCCCGGGCCCCAGGAGAACAACTCGGTTACTTAGTGGTTTAGAGTTGGTGCGTTTTCACATATAGTATTATCCCCTGTGAGCTATTCCCGCCGCCTGTAGCATTCTTCCTCAGGGACTGGGTTTTATTTCACTAGTTTACACTTTTTAAAAAAATAACTGCTTTTGTTGATTTCAGAGAGAGGAAGGGAGAGGGATATATAGAGAGAAACATAAGTGATGAGAAGGAATCACCCACGGGCTGCCTCCTGCACGCCCCACATTGGGGACGGAGCCTGTCACGGGGTATGTGCCCTGACGGGGAATCGAACTGTGACCTGGTTCATGGGTTGATGCTCGACCACTGAGCAACACCGGCCGGGCTCCACTTACTCTTTAGGTCTTATCTTGGATGTCCTTTCGGGAGGGTTTCTGGCACCCCGGGACAGCTTGGCTCCTGGAGTGAGCACAGTGAAGCAGGGCAGATGTTTGTGGTCAAGCATAGCGTCTCACCCCACTCACCCCTTTTTATAACAGCCCCTCCTTGGGGGGGAAATTTCCCCCTGTCTGTGTGGTTCTGGTGGGGTTGTTCATGGCAGTGCCAGCCTCCTTCCCCACAGGGGTTGCCAGGTAACTAGGCTGAGCCAATCAGTCCCTACCGGACACAGTGATGAATCCACAGGTAGGCATGCGGGCCAATCAGGCCTTCTCTGGAATTCATCTGGAGAGACCTTGAGAGAGGGAGGGTCTTTCTGAGGGGCCGCTGGGCCAGAAGCATGTGCATCTCGGGATACCAGAGGCCATCTTTCTCAGCAGCATTGAGGAGAACTATCAGCATTAGGAGAGAAAGAAGGCCCAGCACCAAGGGAAGCAGTGATGAGTAATGGAGCAAGAGCGAGAGTCCTTTTTAGAAATATACTCCATATACCGCAAATGGACCCTTTTCAAGTGTACAATTCAGTGGTTCTTACTTTATTCACAGATTTATACAAACATCACTATGATCTAATCCCAGAACATTTTCATCACAGAGTGAAAAACTCTGTGACCTTTAACGAGTCACTCCCAATTCTCCCTTCCTCCCAGCCCTTGGAAAACACTAACCTACTTCCTGTCTCTACACATTTGTCTATTCTGGACATTACCTATAAATGGAATCATATAATAGATGGCCTTTTGTGCCTGCCTTCTTTCACCTAGTATAATTTTTTCAAGGCTCATCATATTGAAGCATGTAACAGTATTTCAGTCCTTCTTATGGTTCAATAATATTCTATTGTATGGATATACCACATTTTCTTTCTCCATCATCAGTTGATAGACATTTGCCTTGTGTTTTTTTTTTCTTTTTTTCCATTTTAAATAATCCTGCTAGGAATTTTTCATAGAATCTTACACAATTATAATAAGTTATTTCTATGATAATTTGTTGGTGTCTTTCTTTCCCAGGAGAGTTTAGACCGTGCCTAACAGCTAGTAGATGTTCAACGATTACACGTTTACTGAGTAAATAAATGAAAGACCTGGGAGTATGATCCCCATTTTACACACAGGGAAGCTGAGGGTCAGGGAGATTAAGCAACTTGCCCAAATCATATAACTAGTACATCACCAGGCTTCCTAATTATAAACAATGAAAACCAACTTTGGCTGATTTAAGAAGAAAAGTAGCCCTGACTGGTTTGGCTCAGTGGATAGAGCGTCGGCCTGCGGACTCAAGGGTCCCAGGTTCGATTCCAGTCAAGGGCATGTACCTTGGTTGTGGGCACATCCCCAGTAGGGGGTGTGCAGGAGGCAGCTGATTGATGTTTCTAACTCTCTATCCCTCTCCCTTCCTCTCTGTAAAATCAGTAAAATATATTTTTTTAAAAAAACAAGAAAAGTAATTTAAGGAAAGGCTTTTGGGGAATTCACAGAATCACCAGGGAGACCCAGGCTTAGAAAATGTGCTGGAACAAGGAGGCAAGGTGGCTGGCAGGACAGAGGCCAGAATCGTGTCTAAAAGCAGACTAGTGAGGACACTGTTGACGTCTCTCCTGACCATAGGACATTGCCACGGCTGCCATCATGTCCCTGGATATCAGACATTGCTGCTACTGCTGCGGCCTCACCAGAATGCCTTTCCATTCGCCCTCCTTCTTTGTATCACCAGCTTCTGATTGAAAGCCTAGGGGACTCTCTGATTGGCTGTGAGTTGGTTGCAAAGGAAGGTGGGAAAGTAAGTATCTGGCCTTTTAGACTTCTGCAGTGGAGGTGGGCTCTGCCTTACCCAGCACTCTTAGTGGGGAGTTCTCTAGACCAGGGATATTTAGTGTTGGGTAGAAAAAAATAATTTCACTCTCCTAATAGGTAGAAAGTCAGGTTTCCAAATTGGATACATTTTAATTGTTTGATAGCTTCTGAAAAAATGCCCAGTTCCATGAACCTTTTGAGTCAGTGAGAGTCTTGCTGTGTTATTTTTCATCTGCTCCCCACTCTCCAAATGTCAGGTGTCAAAGCCATGACAGGTCACCAAGTACTCAGGAGGCCTATTAATTCTCACTTATCTCCCACCTTTTGTTTTAAAAGCAAATGCTGCCAGAACACAGTGCCTTTTTAAATGTAAGCAGAGTTGAATGCTTTACAAAATAATTTTACACATCACAAAGATAATCAGAAAAACATGAGGACTTCAGCCTCTGATCTTGCCATGCATGTGTGATTGGGGAGTCCCCCTGTTGCTGTAGACCTTGAGGGGAGTAGCCTGGTGGCATACCCATCTCCCCCTTTTGTACTAAGGGGGAATATATTGAGAAACGCGTGGCTTTTTCCTTGATGTCCCCAGGACTTTTCATGAGTGAACTCCCTCAACATGAATCTCCAGGGAAGCTGGCCCCAGACCATCCATCCGGTGCTCATGGAAATAGAGCTATTGCACCATCAGAGAGGCTTCATCCTGAATTAAGCCGTCATTGATTAGATCTGTATAAAAATGCACCCTCTCTCCTCTGCCCTTGGGCACATGGATAATTAAGCTGCATAATTATTCAGAACCGCTAAGGAAATGCCAAGCTCCCTGTACTTAAGCCAAGAGATCTCAGGTTTGTTAGCTGTAGAGGAAGGACATTCCAGAGCACAAGGCCATCTCTCTTTATCTTGGGTATTCCAGCTGGGGGTTTCTTAGAGAGAATCCAGTTTCACCCCAAACCATTTTATAGGCCCCCAAATTGGGGCCACAAGTAGTCAGGAGCCTGCTCAAGGTTCATAGCTTAATAGTGGCAGGGTCCAGGCAAAACTCTGGTTGTCCAGCCTGGCCAGCATGGCTCAGTGGTTGAGTGTTGACCTATGAACCAGGAGGTCACGGTTCAACTCTGGGTCAGGGCACAGGCCCAAGTTTCCAGCTCCGTCCCCAGTGTGGGGCATGCAGGAGGCAGCCGATTAATGATTCTCTCTCATCATTGATGTTTCTATCTCTCTCCCTCTTTTTTTCCTCTCTGAAGTCAATTAAACACACACACACACACACACACACACACACACACAACCCCCTTGGTTCTCCATATCTAAAATAGAGTTGATAAAAATAATAAAATTTGCTTGTAAGTTATAAGCTTGTTCTTACATCAAATGAGGAAATATATGTGGAAGCACTATTGGACAAATATTTGATAAATTTAGCAGAGTGCTTAATCTCTCTGCACCTCAATTTTATCACCTGTGAAATGGGAATAATATTATCAGTCCCATGTCATCAAGTTGTATGAGGATTAACTAAGTTAAAACATGTAAATTACTTGGGATAGAACTTGGCACATTGTATGTGCTTATTGAATGCTAGCTATTATGTTGGTTATGGAATCTAACTTCCAAGGGAAACTTCAATTAGGTCCTGCTATTTGACTGATAAATTAAAAAGTTAATTAAGTGACTAACTTACTCCCCTCCAAATTTTCTTCTTGGAAATTTGCCCAAAAGCTAAGGTCTCACTGTCCTATTTTAATGAGCCCCAGGAAGAGTAGAGAGGCCTGTCCTGGAAACTGAGGAACTTGGCTGTCATCTTTCTGAATGTGCAACCTCTGGGTACTGTCCTGCAGGTGAACTTGTTTCAAATTCTGGCTCTGTCAGTTGCTGGTTGGGTGCCCACAGGCCAACCCCTTCCCTTTCCTTGGGAATTTATTTCCTCAACTGTAGTTCTAGGTGCCCCTGTAAAATGTGTAGGCATTGGACCTGAATTTATTGATTCCTAGAATAAGGTGGTATAAGTCAAGCCTGTAGATTCTAGAGCTAGAGTGTTGGGCTCAAGGTCAGTCTTCTGTGACTGGACAACTTATGTAACCACTTTAGGCCTCAGTTTTTGATTTGTAGAATGGGGATGATAACAGTACTTCCTTCCTTCAAGAGTTGTTGTAAGGATTACATTAGATATATGTAAGCCACTCAGCACAGTGACTGGCACCCTGTAAGCTCCTACTGAAGTATTGGCTCAAAATAACAGCCACTGAAACATTTGTTTCTAAAGCTAACCTCCCAGTATTAGCTTCTTTCTTCCATGTTCTTAGTCTTTTTCTTTGAAGCCAAGTACAAAAGTTTTGGTTAACTCAGAGTTCTGGTTGATTGAAGGCTGGTTAATCAAGAGTTGGCTCCCATCCCTTTTTGTGGTTCATGCATATTTATGATAGAACTAGAAGCCCTATGCACGAAATTCATGCAAGGAGCTTGGCCCTTGCAACCATGGCTTTGTCCAGAAGGTTGTTTGGCTGTCTGGTCTAATTAGCATTATGCTTTTATTATTATAGATTTGCAAGGGGTGTGCTGGACATCAGATGACACTTGTCCTGAGCTCATTCATTCTAAGGGAAGGAAATTGATGTAGGTTCCCATGCAATAGACACCACTCTGAATCCCTTAAGGCAAGCTGACCTCTTGGAGATTTAGGTTAGACAATATCACACTTCTGCAGAAAAATAAAAATATATCTAATATCACATTTTGTCTGGGTGCACCAGGGAATATATTTTTCTTGGAGGTAAATAAAAAAGAAGCAACCGTCCCGTTGACAAAAAAGTAATAAATAGTAATAAAATCTCCTGTGAATAGCCACTTCTTAGTAATTTGGACCCAGAAGATGTGGGTTCAAAGTCAAGGGTGGAACAATATTAGATGCATCAATAAAAACATAAAGAATGTAGAGAACTGATTATGGATTTATGACATGTTTATGAGACCAAATATTTGCTTTTTAAGAGCTTCCTTCCCATGGTTTTGCAAGAAGAGGCAGCTCTAGAGAATGTTTCTACTCGGACTTCTGGAGAGAGATGAGGGAGGCAGTGGGTGGGAGGCAGAGGGGCTGCTTATCTAGTGATGGAAGAGCAGAGCAGGTGAACTTGCTCAAGAGCCACAGCCCTTTTGCATAGGAAGTCAACCCAAGGGTCTTGGTGTTAGGTCAGCATCCGGGCAAATGTTCCCTCTGGGAGAAAGGTCTTAGAGGTGGTTCTTAATCCAGCCAGCCCTTGGGTTCTAGGCCATGGGGTCCTTGGCACCATTGGTAATGGAACCACTTATCTTTTGTGGCTCTCAGTACTCTTCCCAAAGTGCCTGGTCCATGCTATAACCTCCCTGTACCTCTCACCTTGCTGTCTGATGACCTCTGCCCATACAGTCCCCTAACAGTCCCTCTCCCAGGTCTCTTTCAAGAGGTTTTCTGCCCTTACCATCCCCCCACTCATTGAGACTAGTTCTTTGTCTCAGATCAACCAATTATAGTACCTAACTACTATCAATCCATGCACTGAGCATTGACTATAAGCTCATTGCTAGGTACTTTAACAAGACTCTCTAAAATCCCTACAGCACTCCACAGCAATGGGTATTTGTAGCTCCATTTTTCAGTAAACTGAAGCTCAGCTTGATTACCTGACTTATCCAAAGGTACATAGCCAGTTAGCGGCAGAGCCAGAATTTAATCCCAGACCCTTTGTCTCCAAGATCTGGACTCTTTCTACAATCCCAGTGGTCTTCCAACTATGTGTCACCATGGGACTTTTCTCATAACAGAGTCATATAGAAGATACATAGAGGTTGAGCTGTCCCATTGGTAGCACAGATGGGTACTCTTGTCATATGTTGACAAGTCACTCATTTTGAGTTAACTGTTAGGTAGAATTTATGTATTAATTAGTTCAGTGGGATTGAGTTCTTTCTGAGCACATACTTTCTTATTGTAAGAAAGTCCCTGGCAATTAACGTACCCTCTGTGCGTTTGTAAATTGGGGATAATAAGTTGTGGTTAGGTTTAGAGGAGATAATGATGTAAAGTGTTTGACACATGGGAGGCAATCTGTAACTTGCCATAGATACTATGATTTCACATTTGATTTTATTCAAAATTCCAAGATTACAAGGATGAATTTCTCATTGAATGAGTGACCAAAGAGGGTGTTGCTTTCTTCAAAGACACTAGAATCCAGATAGGTCTTATAGGCTTTCCAGCCCTGCACAGCAGAGAAGGTTCCATCCACCTGGGAAAACGGAAAGAGTGCTGGTGGGTGTTTAAGTCTGGGAACAGATGTACACCACTGTTTTCAGGACCCGGGCATGTGACTGCAGGAAATTTTGAAAGGAGACCATTATTTCCAAAATTCCAGCCCAGGAATGACATGATAGACCTGGCTTGGGTGA
This sequence comes from Myotis daubentonii, assembly GCF_963259705.1. Lineage (NCBI taxonomy): Eukaryota > Metazoa > Chordata > Mammalia > Chiroptera > Vespertilionidae > Myotis > Myotis daubentonii. The sequence goes on along the minus strand of NC_081856.1, from coordinate 10,829,656 downwards.
CATGCCCATTTCCTGAAGCAATCGCAGTATGTAGGAGAATTCAGATTGGCACCACCAGCAGCCGAGAGGATGGGCCTGCCCCACCTGAACCAGCTGGACTACACATAGGGGAAGAGCATCCTTCAGAGATGCTGGGCAAACACGAAGGCTTACCTCCTCCACCATGAGCACATCATTATGGTGGAACTGGGCGGGGGGGATACCCAATTTCTGAGATCATAGCCTTGTTGGGGAGTGTGGCACCTATCTTTCTTCTATAGTGATAGAATTTTTGCCATGGTTGCCTGTGGTAGAAAGAATAATGCCCCCCCCCCCCCAAAGATGCCCATGTCCTAATCCCCAGAACCTATGAATATGTTATATTACATGGCAAGGGGGAATTGAGGTTACACATTAAATTAAAGATGCTAATAAGATGGCCTTAAAATAAGGAGATTAGTCTGAATGATCCAGGTAGGTCTAATGTAATCACATGAATCATTAGATGGGGAAGAAGGTGGCAGAAGAATCAGGACCAGAGAGATGGCATTGGGAGACAGACTCACCTGGCCAGTGCTGACTTTGAGGATGGGAGGAAGTTGTGATTTAAGGAAAAGGTGGCCTGTAGAAGCTGGAAAAGGCAAGACATGGATTCTCTTCTAGAACCTGCAGAAGGGAACCCAGTCCTGCTGGCACCTTGGTTTTAGCCCAATGAGACACATTTTACACTTCTGACAACCAGAATTATAGATAATAAGTTAGTGCTGTGCTGAATCGTTAACTTTATGGTCATTTGTTACAGCAGTAGGGCCCCACCCCACTTCCTTTCTTCACCTCCTTTGCATCCTGCTGCCTAGCTGTGGCTGCCAACTGGACCCTGGGGACGAAGCCAGACCCTGCAGAGGTGCAGGCATGAGCTGGAAGGAGCAGAGCCACAAGTCAGCCTTGGGATTTCTACTTCTACTTTTTGACAAAATACACATCTTGTTCAAGCCACTATTACATGTTTTCAAAATTCACAGCTGGAGCCGACCCTAATTACTATAGAAAGAAAAGGCATTAACCCTGATCCAGACCCGGTGTCCATATGATGAGAGTGTCCCAGGGGTGTTCAGAGCTCCTACCTGATCCTGACTCTGGGCTTCACCGCCCTCATCTCCTTCCTGTCTCTTGCCTTAGCTGTCGGTATCTATTCTTAGGCAGTAATCCTAACCAACCTCGACTCAGCTGGATGCTCTGACTCTCTGAACCCTATGCCGCCTTGGTGAACACCCATGATCCACTCTGGTCCCATGGAACTCATCCCCTCCCGGGCCTCCCCCCCATCCCACCCAGATAAAGCTGAATAAGAATACAACATTTAATTAGCATTGAAGACCCTGTCTCTAGTTTTCTGTGTTGACTTCAGAGGAAATCACAGTTATAATAATTAGCATTTATTGAGCACTTACCCTGGGACAGGAAATTGATTAAATGTTCTATATTTTAACTTCATTTAATCCTCAGAACAACACTGGGGAGTAGGTACTAGTGCTATCTTATTTTACAGGAACTGAAGCTGTATTAACAGAGAAGTGAAATAATTTGTCTGAGGTCACTCAGCTGCTGAGTGGAAGAAGCAGTGTCTAAACCGGGCAGTCTGATTTCAGAGCCCACACCGCAGTGCCTTAGGTGACTGCCCCCCAAGCCCAGCTCCGCCATCTTCTGAGCAGCACTTCCCCCAAAGAATGCTTAGAAGACCAGGCTGATGGCTCAGGGCCTCCGGCTGGGCTGCCGCACAGGGCTGTGTGGATGGTGTACTGCACAACTCAGGAGGTATCCTTCATAGTGTCATCTGTGTTCGTTGTAACCCCTGGAGCTGTGCAGTGGACAATCTGCACAAATACATGTGGCCACTCGGAGGCCTTGGGACCAGCCAAGCTGATAGCGGGAGGTCACATGGGAATGCCAGGAACTCAGTTGGGGAGCTATTAAAAACTTTGCTTAGGAGTTGGTGTTGAAGATTAGGAATCAGGGAGGCAAGCCAAGGTAATGGGAGACAGGAACGCAAAGGACTTTCGCTGGGGCAATGTGAACACTCCTGCTGGAAAGCTTCTTTCACCCCCACACCTGCACTAGATGACCCTTTAAAAAAGGGGGAGGAGTTAGTTTTGTTATTATATCATAAAAATAATACATGCTCATTGACAGATGATTGGAAAATATAGAAAAGTTTAAATAAGAAAGTGGTAGTCATCCATTGTCCATGACCCAGAGGAAACCACTGCTAATATTTTATTGTATTTTTCTTCAGGCTCCCCTCTCTCTGTTTCTTGATGGATGACATATATATGTCTTTGTCTCTCTATACACATGTATATATCATTCCTCATTGGGACGATATATATATATATATATATGCTCATACTATTTGTATAATTTTCACTGAGTCCTCTAGAAGTGGTTTGGAAGGTATTGGGCTGACTCTTGCTTGTTCTGGAGCATCTTTAAGGTCCCAACTGACTAGCTGTGGAGCAATTCTTTCAAGAACTGGTGGGCCATAGAATAGAGAGGCTGTTAATGGGATTGAGGGGAATGAGTGGGAGTGACCCTTGGGATAGATGAATAACTCATCCTATTCAGAGCTGGGGGTGTGGAGTGCTGAGTGGCCGCTGGAACACATAAGCCTGATTGCACACCAGGGAGCTCGGTGACCTTCCAAATGAGAAACTGGTTCTCCTGAAGGAGAGCTTTGAGGTGAATGGTCCAGCTTTCTGCCTCCTCTTCATCATCCCGCCCCACATTAACACCATGAATACAGTTTCTAGATGAGGAAACCAATACCTAAGGAGGTGACTTGACGTGATTGAGATCGCAGAGGGAGGCAGTGACATACTGGGTACAGAACTGGGGGCTCCTGACTTCTTTCCAAGGATCCAGCATTTCTGAAAATGTGTGCTGCAAAAGGCCAGATTTACCACACACCCCTAATAAAGAAGTGTTCCATGGACAAAGCAGGACTTTGGTCAAAGGCTTCACACTGTAATCCTTTCTGAGATTCACAAGTACCTTAGCTTACTGAAGACTAAGAAGGCCTGCAGCAAATAACTCTATTGAACTTGATTCAATCCATTGTTTCTTGAACTTGTGTGGACAAGGAACTCTTCCTCATTGATCATTGAGGATCATATTTGAGGAGAGAGAGGCTGTGTGACACTCTGCTGCCTGTCCACTCAGGCAAGAAAGGACACCCGAGGACATTAGAAATGTCACACTGAATCAAAGCTGTAGTCCTTGTAGCACTGGAAGGGGCTCTCTGATAGGGCCACCAATGAAAGTATCGCAAGAGTGTGTGGCTGCCCTCCACTGAGGCCAGGCTCAGTGACTTTAAACTTTTGAAAAGTTCAAATGGCTTAGCCTAAATCAGTGCCATGGGAGCAAGTTCTTGTGTGTATTATTCATGCCTTTCTCCTCAGTGCGTAGAACAAAGCCTGCTATATAGTAGGCACTCAATAAAGACTTGCATGAATAAATGGAATTACATTTCTAGTTACCTTTGAGGGTTGAAGAAATTCCAAAATCATTTTCTCTGAGTGACATAAAATTTTTGACTTTCCCCTCCCAGTTTACAGATTGAATAAATGTTTATTGAATGCGTAAAGTATGCAAACCCTATGCTAAACATGTTCCCATGTAATAATCTCTTATTTAATATTTTCAATGAGCCTGTAAGACACTATAATATCAATTTTACAGGTGAGGAGGCTGAGGCTTAGAGGTGTTAATTGGCTTAACCAAGGTGCTGTTCTTAATAAGTGGCAAAACTGAGATTTATGACCCCCATGGCCAGAGCTGGGTGTAGTTTATTAATGGGATGATCAGAGCAGACTTGAGATGAATCAAGAAGAGGCAGGCTTCAGAGGAAGACACCTCCAGGTTATAGAAGAAGGCGCGTCCTCTTCTGGAAAGGTCATTACCACTTCCTGGGTGCTATGTGGGAACCCCAGGCCACCTGTCCTGTGTCTGTGTGGAAAATAATTCTGCCTAAGGCAGAGTAACTGAGAATTGAGAAACACGAATAGTTTCCAGCTGATAGAACAGCTGAAGCACTAAGCCTCCCAAGCCTTGGTTACGGCAACACAGTGCTAGAGCACACCAGCGTGACTTCGAATTGCCCTGTCCACTCAGCAGGTTGCTATTTCTTTCCCACCCAGGTCTTTGAATACCCAGAGCAGCCTTTTCAGTTTAAGAATTAAAGAAACACAACCCTCGTCATACCTGGTTGTCCTTTGGAAATAGTGCCTGTTCTCTGAGCTAGAGCTCAGAGTGGCTAGTTAAACTGTGTTCAAGGGAAAGTGTGTGGTTAGAGTGGAGGACAGGTGGACGGAAGATTGTATCTCAGTAGATTCATAGGATGTCGGAGCTGGAAGGAGCCTTGGAGATCATCTCATGCCTCACTGACAGAGGCGGAAACTGAGGCTCTGAGGTCGCCCAAGGCCACATAGATATGAACTGGGAAAGCTGGGCTTCAAACTCAAGTCTCTTGAATATGGTGTAGTGTGCTTTATTCCCTGCTGTCTTGAATACAATCTTTGCTCCATCCTTCATGCTGTGTGACCTTACCCAGGTATCGGACCTCTCTGTCTTTTTTTCATCTGTAAAATGCAGGCAAATATAGTTAACTACCTCATGGAGTTATGATAAGGAATGTGGAACAACATGTACTGTTGTTGGTAACAAACCTCACCCTAAGTGTGTAGTGTGCTTGAGATATTAACTAACGATAGTAGGCAGACATCATGGTTTTCAAACATGCACAAGAAAGAAAGTATAATAATTAAGTTCCATGTGCCTATCACTGAGCTTCAACAATTATCAGCATTTTGTCAAAACAAGAGTTTAAAAAGTGCTTCTTTTGTCATTAATTCCTTTAAACATTTTTCTCTCTATATAGTATACTGGAGGCCCGAATTCGTGCACGGGTGGGGTCCCTAGGCCTGGCTGATCGGGGCCCTCTCGTCCAATCCCAATCAGGGTGGGCTGATCAGGGCAGGGCCGATTTGGGCCTGCTAGCCGGGGGAGGGATGTGGGGGAGGGACCGCAGGAGGTTGGCCGACCACAGGAGGTTGACTGTGAGAATGCACTACCACCAGGGGGCAGCTCCTGCGTTGAGCGTCTGCCCCCTGGTGGTCAGTGCACATCGTAGCGACTGGTCGACTGGTCGTTCTGGTCATTCTGGTTGTTCAGTCGTAATGGTCACTTAGGTTTTTATATATACAGATGTGAGTATAAAAATGTACACTACATAAAATTACATAAATCAAAGGTATATATGCAAGGACCCACCTAAGTCTCTTGCCTCACTCCCCTCCTTCCCATTTCTCTCTCTGCTTTGGCCCCAGTGCTGGTCTACAATGCAAACATTTGTGTAGTGCACATATTAATCCACATTTCTCCCCATCCAGGGCCTTTGCACATTCTTTCTCTGCTTCCCATCTCAGCTCTGGTTCTATTTTCTTAGGAAATCCTTTTCTTCCTTCCAGTCCAGGTTGGGTTTCCTGAATATAATCCATTCTCATGGAATTTAATTTTTTTCCCTTCATTGCACTTGTCTCGATCTGTAATGTATAACTGTAGGCTCATTTGAGTGAGGACTAATGTATACCTATTTCTGGAGGCTGAAATCTCTAAGAAGGCTACCTGCCTAGTGTCTAAATGCAGTGTCCAGCACATAGTGGGCATTCAACCAATTGTGGACTAAATGAAGGCTATATTATAGTGCAAGGTTAAAACAGCACAAAGGTGAGAGGTGATCCCTGTAAGTTATTGGTAGATGATGCATTGTTGCATGAGAAGTTTAAGATTGGAAGAGATAAGGAACAATGCAAGACAATAATTTGAGTTCACAGACAGTGCATGGTTGGTTAATTGCCAAACAAGCACAGTGGATGTCAAATACAGTGGGGCCTTGACTTACAAGTGTCCCGACTAACGAGTTTTTTGAGATACCAGCTGTCTCTAGGTGATTTTTTGCTTTGAGTTGACAGAGTAATTTGAGTTAACGAGCTCGGTCTTGGAACGAATTGAACTCGTAAGTCAAGGCCCCACTGTACATCAAGTTCAGAAAGAGAACACTCTCTGTGGGTTGGGCTGGGCTAGCTTCAGATGGTTTTATCTTTGAAATCTAAAAGCCACATGTGAACAAACACATATTGGTACCCTGGAAGCTGAAATCCTTGTTTGTGATACTGAAAGTGTAATTTAATTTTGATTTACAAGAGTCTCCAGTTCGACCCTGAAGTTATAACAATAATGTCATCTTCGTGGATCATTCCACTGTTGAAAGAATCTGCCCTTTTCTCAGGCTCTGCATCCATTACAGCCTTGAAGGTGGAGCTGTGGTTTATTAGCAATAACCTCTTTCATTAGGCCTTGTAATAGTCCATCCCCCTTTGACTAAGTTCTCATGTGATTTTTGTGTGTGTGGTTTTTCTAATAAAGGAACTTGTTTTTATATGATCTGGTAAGTAAGGAACTCTTGGTATTAGTTTAGAAGACTGTAGGCTGATTTTTGAAGCCCAGTTGATATTCATTTGATCTGAGCTTGTTTTTGCCCAAGAAAAGCTCTACTTGTGTCTGTTTTAGTTTTAGCACGCACTTGTTTATTTTCCTGGTTTCTTATTTATCTCTTGCTGGTAGAATATGAGCTGCATGAGAGCAAGAGCTTAATTGTCCTGTCCTCACTGTAACCTTAATACCTAGGACAGGGCCTGTCATAGAGCAGGTGCTCAAGACATATTTGTTGAATGAATGACTGTAGGAGAGTGGAGTTCATGGTTGTGTTTGAAAGCACATAGGCCAAAAGGTTCTGCATCGTAATTTCAAAATTGCTCAAGTTTGTGAGTAACTTGAGGAGACAGGACAGTTTTTCCCAATCTCCTTATTTCCTATGACATTGCCTAGTACCATAGACTTGTTATAGTAGATCTCTGAGAGGACATCAACTCACCAACATCAGAGAGAATTCTGGGTAGTCGTTTGTTCATGATAGTGGAGAAGAAGGGGCAGGTGGGAGAAGATTGGCTTCAAAATGAGCGGACTTTGAGTGAAGTTCCAGTGTCCCTTCTCACTCACTGCGTAACCTTGAGCGAATCACTGGATTCCTCAGCCTCAGTTTACTCATCTGTAACAGGGATAGTAATGGCAGCCGTCCTTGTCCCAGGGCAGTTGTGAGGCATTCTGTCTGCGAAGGGCTCTGTAAACAGTGAAATGTCTAGAGATAATGAATTGTGGCCCCTGGCCAAGGCAATTAGGAAATTCTGGAGATTCCCATGGGGCTGTTGGCAGTGCCCTTGGCCTTCAGAAGAACATTGGCTCAGAAGCTGAACCCGCTGGGTCCAGATTTCCAGGTCTTTGCCTCCAGAAGCTCCTCATGTCATCACCTTTCTTTTTACTCTGCTCTCCCCTGTGGCTTTTTCCTCCCTCCCCCACCGCTGGTCTCCCTTTACCCTGGCTCATGCAGCCTGTCTGGATTGCCAGATGAAATGTAACCTGATAGCCTGAGTTATCTAGAGTTACATTCCAAAAATATCTCTGCATTTCCTCAGGGGAGGAAGAAAAACAGGGACCAGGGCACAAGAGGGCACAGAGGACACTCTAGCCATGTTCTATCTTCTCCTTTAAGAAATTTGGCCTATGGTTTCCTAAAGAAATTTTCCCAACCAATGCCAGCCCTGTAGGTGGAATAAGGAGAATTGGATGACCCCACCCCAATCTCTCTAATTGGCCTGAAATTCTCCCATTACCTGCACTTTTGGTTTCTAAACCAACATATTTCCACTGAAGATCATAATTAACCATTATCACCTGAGCTCCGATTAGGGTCATCTCAGACACCAAAGGCCTGGCACAGAAAGACAACTTTTGATGTGCAACCTCAAGAACTGAGCAGGGAGTGGGTGGTGGTGGTGGTGGTGGTGGGGTGAGGGTGGGGGGGAGGAGGAGTTGGCAAAGGAAGATGGAAAAATCTAGATGGGGAGCAGGAGAAAGCAATGGAGGTACTTATAAAATGCATCGTGTCACAAATCTGTAGAGAGTATGCTTAGCCTTTAAAATTTTAAACCTCAACGAACCAGTTGATTGTTAATTATTAGAATCAAGGTTAATAAAAGTATGGTTTTGTTTACTTAAACTTTAAGGTGCTCTTTATTTTGTCAAAATTAAAATAGTCCTGTTGACTCTTCAGATTTTCTTTTTTTGTTTTTTTAAATATATTTTTTATTGATTAAGATATTACATTTCAGATTTTCATAATAACTTTATTATCATTATATCATGGCTTATTATTATAAAACAACGTGAAGAAGACTGTGAGCTCCCTAAAACTAGCATCTGATTTCTGTCACGTGCTCTCTCTTTGTGCCCATGGTCCCACTCCTTGCCCTGGTCTATGCCATCCCAGCACCTTAGCTTGGGCGTTTCTCTCACCATGAAATGCCCTCACTCTCTACCTGTGCCTTTTGGAACCCCTCAAAGTGGAGACCTATTAATTTTATCATGGTTTCTATGCCACATGCTTAGCTGCACCTTTGATGTGCCTCTCATGCACCTATTTCACTCTCCCTGTCACATAGTTAAGGGATACTTGCTTTTCCACTCCACTTCCTGTCTCCTCTCCCTGGCTGGGTGAGATGCATAAGAGACTGTCATTCTCATTGTTGTAGCCCTCAAAGGGTGTTTAATAGTGTCTGTTGAATGGAATTGTATGCAGCTGGTGTACAAGGCATTTCTGTTACGATTTCAGGAGCCCCAGAAAGAAAATATTCAACTCCCTGGCAGATATGTCTGGAGCCCCCCTTAAGGTAAGGCTTTCATTTCACTTCAAACAGCTTACCATAGGGGCGACCAGTTTCCAGCTCTCCTGGAAATATCTGAATCTTAGAGCAAGCATCCTAACTACAAAGATCTGAGATGTTCTATATTGAAATATATACTGTTTATTTAAAAAGATACACTAGCCTGTCTGGGTTCAGATCAGTTGCTAATCTGTATAGTTCCTATCACATAGAGATGTTGTGAGATTAAATGGATTAATATTCATAAAGTGAGCTGAGCAGAGCTGGGCACAAGGTTGGGGCTTGCTAATGTTGTTGTGGTCTTATTGTTATTTCCCGTCTAGCCTGCATGTAACTATGACCCTTTGGGCAGCCCCTCCTCTCACTCTGTGTCCACCTTGAAAACAACTCAGCACCCTACTGGGTCCCTCCTTCAAACCCAATTGAACTCCAATAGTTTTGGTGATAAATGCAGACTGTACTGAAAATTTCTTAGGGAAATCTGGATGATAATATTGCATACCACATAGCAAAACTTTAAAAAATTTAAGCATCTCTGTTGTTTTCCCAAAGCTCCTTTCAACATAAGCAACCTCATGTCTCCTCCTTCCCCAAATATCCTCCCGCCCCTTTCAGTAGCTACTCCTGCTACCTAAACACATTCTCTTTGGGATTCATCCTCCTAGGAAGGCAGGGAAACTATAAGACAAATAATCTTCTCCCTTCTCACATTTAGAATGTCAGTGAACAGAAAGTGCTATTTATTTTCTTTCGTCAATGAATAAATGTGAATGCTACATTCCCACAGCTCCTGGATGACACCAGCCTACAAAACTCATGAGGGGTGGGGGGGAGGGTATTACTTCTGTGGCTAGGGGTGTGCCAGAGCTGATTCACACCACCTCGCAAGTGCCAATGGTGCACTTCTCTTCCCAGCTCCGCTTTCAGCAGTGTCACATAGCAGGAGCATTTACACCACGGAAATTAGCAAGTGCAACAAACCAGGGCTTTTCTCTGACTGTGGATTGTTAAACATTTACCAGCACATCACTGCTGCAGCCACTGACACGACACCTCTCTCTGGCTCTCATGCAAGACCCCAGGGGCACCCTTGCACGGCTTTCTGCCTCCTAAATTCCTGGGATTCTGCGACTGAGGTTAGGTGGCTAAGGAGAATTGTTCTCAGTTCTGTATGTCCTTCCCCAGTCCAGCTGTCCTCCTCCTTCCCTTTCTTGGCCTTCTATCTGTTTCCCTGGAACCTGAGCTTTTCTTTCCTATTCAGTGAGCCTGGATCACACCTTGGCTGGTTCAGGTTCACTCTCTTTATTTATTTTTTGGTCTAAATTCCCAGCATGCCACCTGGCAGGAGCCTCATCAGTATGACAGAGTGTGCAAGGTTTGATCACAGGAATGGGCCAGTTGATGATGCTGGAGAAGTTACCTGACCGTGAGGATTGGGGAGCTACAAGCCATGGTTTCGCAGTCTGTTCGCTGTCACTGTGGTCCTGGAGTCAGCGGTTTTCCACGATAGCTGCACATTATCATTACCTGAGGAGTTTAAAAACTCCCAGTGCCCAAGCACCACCCAACCAGTTAAATCCGATGGACCCAAGTATCATCTTGCTTTTTAAGATCTAGATAAGATTCACTTGAATTCCCAGACTCCTCCCTGTTGACGGCTAATTTTGCATTCCCATGGTCGCTTCTGTTCTGAAACCCTGCCACTGCTGCTCTGGTTTGGTTTGGGAATCCTGTTGCCATCCCATGGGTGCTTCTCGGCCTCATGCACTCACCCGATGCCACTCCTGCAGGGGAGCCTTCCTGGATCCTCCAGGCTAGGTCAGGTATTCCTGGTACATATATATTTTTAAGTCACTCTGTCCTTTTTTCATACTAGTTAAACCGGTTTGTGATTATATATTTAGTTTTGCATTATTTGATTAATTATATTGTACTCTCTATGAGGGCAGGGATTTTGTCTATTTTTTTTCTGCCACTTAGATCAAGTGCTTAGACCCTCTTGCTTGGCACATAGTAGGTATTCAGTGATTAACTGTTGAATGTGGAAGAGGTAACTACGGAAAGGAAAATGACTAGATCTCAGGAAGAGGCTGCAACCAGGAATGAGAAAAACAATCCAGACATCTTCATCTAGTGTCTCTGGTTTCTTTTTCTTTCTCTGACGACCAGCCTTCCATGTGTCCCAGTCTGCTTAGTGGGTAAGAGAAGGTCATCATGCAGCTGTTTAGTTATATCGCCTCCATTTAAGAGACCAGCTTAGACTGAACTAGACTCTCTTAGTCCCAATTCCCAGGTGCCCAATCCTGGATCAGTCAACACTGGTGAGGGACAGAGTATGAGGTATGCCAGTAAGTGGTATGCTTAAGGAGTTGTGTAAACTGGGCAGACACCCCAAAAGATGTTCACTGTAGCCAATATATACAGTCACTGTCAAAAACAAAACTTAACCTACAAATGGTGATAAAGAACTGGGAGAATGAGAGAGAAAAGACAGGTCGGCCCAGTGAGTGAAAGTAAGGAATCCCCACCAATAAATAGGGAATGGGTTCTTAGCTTGTCTCCCTGGATCAGATTTTTAGATTTATTCCCAAGGGCCTAGGAAGGACAAACATTCCCAAGACCGATTTCCTGGCTGCCTTTGGACCTCTCATGCCAGTGGAGAAGAGAAATCAGATGGATTGGTGCCCAGTCTGCAGAGAGGAGCTGGCTGGCTCCCGGAATGGGTTGGCATTATCCAGATCTCATCTGACTAGCATGGAGTTGTTGACAGTGAAGGAGGGTAGACATTCCTAAAAGAGAGAGTACGAGCCATAAGAGGCCTTGAGCTCTTAGGGTGAGTCTGCTGTAGAATAAACATCCTGGGCAGTGAGCTTCCCCATCACACTGTGAGCTCTTAGAGGGCTCTGGTCCTGTTCATGAGTCTGTAAATGACATCCTAGTGAGTACCTATTTGAGTCCATAGCCTCTGCCATCAGTCCAATGGGAAAGACTGAAACACAGTAATATCACTATAAGGACAATGTGGTTCGTGAATGCTCTAAGACAGTGGTTCTCAACCTTCCTAATGCCGCAACCCTTTAGTACAGTTCCTCATGTTGTGGTGACCCCCAACCATAAAATTATTTTTGTTGCTACTTCATAACTGTAATTTTGCTACTGTAAACAATATGTGATTATATATGTGTTTTCTGATGGTTCTAGGCGACCCCTGTGAAAGGGTCATTTGACCCCCAAAGGGGTCGCGACCCACAGGTTGAGAACCACTGCTCTAAGAGGTTTCACGTGACAAGGAGGCACATGGATGGGGCACCTGCACATGGGTGTCAGAGCTTTAAGTTGTGACACAGTGAATAGGATTTAGACAGGTGAGTGAGGGTCATGGTGGGGAGGGGAAAAGGATTTCAGATAGAGGAAGAGGATTTCAGGTAGACGAAGTGGTATTTACAAAAGCCTACAGATGAAAGAGTCAGTGTCATCCAGAAATTACATTTAGAAGTTGTTCAAAAGTCCGGAGCCCTGACTAGCAGGTCCTCCTGAGATTGTGCATGTTATTATGCTGTTCTCTCATCGTTTCACGCATGATCACAAATGGAAGCCATCCCCAAACACCATGGGCTTTGCCTTCTAAGAGAGGAGGCCACGAGGGAGTCACAACATCTCAGTTAACCTCTTTGGGCCATGGTTGTCTCCTCTGTAAACTGTCTGAGACAAGGAATGTGAAAGCAGTTTTCAAATGGTATGGGTGTCACTACTTTTCTCGGGCTCTTCTGCAGTTGTGTGTCTGAGGCTGTACCATCAACACTCTTGGATGGAATTGTTCACTTGGTCAGATTTGCTTTCCTGGGCTGCGCACAATGTCCTGCCCTGATGTGTGCATGGCCTGCTCAATCAGCACCCCCGGTGGTGATAACACCAAGGCCCCCTCTTTATCCCCACAACCTGCCCCCAAATACCTCTGACAGTTCTGAAAACCTAGGTGCACTGGAGCTTTATTTCTCTGGGTGTGGGATATTCCCACTGCAACACTGGTGTCCCATGGACCACCAGGATTGGTTGGCTGGGCAGGGGTCCCTCTCTCTCCTACTGCTCTGGCATGCCACCTCTTGAGCTGTAGACAGACATAGAGAGCCACAGTGGAAGAAGACAACCTTCTTGGGGAGGGGAGGTACAGTCTTCAGCCAAGACTGTGTTTCCTACTAGAATCTCATCACCTCCCTGGGCCCCAGTTTCTTTATCGGTATGTAAAACAGGAAGGTTAGACAGATGGCCTTTGACTTCTTGTCCACCTCCTGCCTAAGATTCCAGGACAGGCTGGGCAGAGGCAGCCCAGGTGTAGGAGGGGAGGTGATGGGCAGAATGAGTTGAGAGGAATGCCATGTGCAGGCCAGGGTGGCAAACTCAAGTCACAGGGATCAGGATAAATGGAGGAAGTGGAGTGTTCCCTGGCTTCTCCTTCTAGATGGGCTGTGAGCGCTCCAGGTTCCCTTCACAACCCCCACAGCTCCCACGTCCCGTCTGCTCTCCATGGTTGAGGCTATACAGTCAACTCTCCAGCTGCAACTTCCTGCCCAATGTTCCTGACAATCCCTCTCTCATTTTCCCTATGACTTGACTCTGGGAACTTTTCCAAGCCCTCTGAATCACAATGGCTGCCTACATTTGATGAGTAACTTCCATTTGTTGTGTCTGGTACTGTACTAAGATTTTCCACACTTTATCTTGTTGAGTCCTTATGAAATACCCTCTGAATTAGGTTCTGCCCAACACCCTTCTTCTCATCTTCACATGGCTAGTTTGTTTCCATGATTCGTGTATCAGCTCAGTTGTCTTTTAATGTTTTACCCCCCAACCCCCAATCACTTTCTATCATACCATAGTATCTTTTATTTTCTTTATAGAATTTATTATGGAAATTATTCTATATATTTTTCTATTGCTTGTCTTTCCTCCCTAGGATGTAAACTCCCCAAGACCAGTGACTATGCTGCCCTTCCCCACCTCTAGCACCAGAAGAGGGCCTGGCATATGTGAGATAATATGAAAAGTACATATTGATCTCTGTCCCTGGTTCCTGGCACAGAGCTTCTGAAACCCCTGTAAATTCCTAAGTGTTAAGAGCACTCGGAACATCTTTAGTTCTAATGAGGTGATTCTTGGTGCCCTCCTGTTTGGGGCTTGGCCACCAGAAAGACCAAGCTGTGATTAGAAGCTTGGAATTTTCAGCCCTACCCCCTGTCCTGCAGAGAGGGGAGAGGGGCTGGAAATGGAGCTAATAACTGATCATGCCTTTGTGAGGAAGTCTTCATAGAATCCCAATAGTAAAGTGTTCGAGGAGCATCCAGGTTGGTGAATATATTCATGTACTGGGAGTATGACGCCCCAACTCCATAGGGACACAAGCTCCTGTGCTTGGGGCCCTCCAGCTTTACTCCATACATGTCTTCATCTGGCTACTCATCTGTACCCTTCATCAGAGGCAATGAAAGGTAATCCAGTGGTAGCATAAGTAATTGTTTTCCTGAGTTCTGTGAACTGTTCTACCAAATAATCAAATCCAAGGGGGAGGTCCTGGGAACCTCTGATTTGTAGCCAAGCTGGACTGAAGTTGTGGGTAACCCGGGACCTACTACTTGTGATTGGCACCCTGAAGAGGGTAGGGGGCAGGCCTTCTTGTGGGCCCTCAGCTGTGGAATCTGATGCTATCTCCAGGTAGTGTCAGAACTGAGTTAAATTGTAGGACACCCAGCTGGTCCTACAGCTGGTGGCAGAATTGCTGGTTGTGGGGAAAACCCCACACACAACTGGTGTTGGCTGTGTTGTGAATCTGGTAGCAATGTGAGCATAAAGGAGAAACAGGAGGAAAGACGGTTTTTCCTAACACAACTATACATTCATAAACATTTGCAGAATGAATTAATGCTACTATCACTGTTTCAAATATGAGAAAATTACAGCTGAGAGCCACTAAGTAACTTACAGTTAGTACACTGGCAGAGCTGGGGTTCAAACCCAAGTTGTCTGTCTCCAGACAGACACCCTTCCTCCTGATGTATTACCATCCTCATGGTGCTGTGACCTTTCCCTGCCTGATTTCTCTTACTGGCTGGATTCCTTTTCTGTTCTGGCATGCCACCCAATTGGTGCTGAGCCTGCGTTTCTTAACATGGAACACGATCTCCCAGAACTGTACCTCTCCTCTCTCCCTACCTCCCCTCTGCATAAATATTCCTTGGCGAGACTGAGCATGTTTTCCACGGGCCTGGAGACGGCAGGAACCAACATGGTTATGTCTCCACAAACCTGTCTCTTCAGGGCTTCACATTTGCCCTCACTTTGGTTCCCTCCCTAGGTATCATGGTACTAAGGACAAACAGGACCGAGATTTTAATTTAATTTTTTTTTTTTTGGAGTGGAAGGGAGAGGGAGAGAAAGAGAGATAAAAACATCAATGATGAGAGAAAATATTCATCAGCTGTCTTCTGCATGCCCCCCGCTGGGGATTGAGCCCAAAATCAAACCATGACCTGGTTCATAGGTTGATGCTCAACCACTGAGCCACGCCGGCTCAGTAGGATTGAGATTTGAGTCCTTGAAAAACTTTCTGGAGGGAAGAAAAGGTGAAAATGTAGAGCCCATTTCTCTTGGCTGTTTTTAAAGGGAAATGTAAAAAAAAAAAAAATCTTGTTCTACTAAGAGACTATTTAAGGATGAAAGCACATCAGAATCACGTATAGAACTGGGTAAGGGAGGCAACAGCAAAACATGAGATTCCATCCCAGTTCTGGGAAGAAACAGAGGAGAAAAGCTGTGTCCGGTTCTGCCCTTTCTCAGATTTTGTATTTATGGCATATAAATAAAGATGGGATTGAAGAGGAGAGATGGGAACTAGACATGAATTTAGGCTTCCAGAAGACACTGACACGAGATTTATGAAGTCCTAACTGCAACCACCCCAGCACCGCTGGGTCCAGCACTCCAGCTTCGAAGACTGGCAAGCAAAGCACCACATTTCTTGAGCACCTCCCCTGCCATGGTTTTTCTTTATCTTATAATCCATACGTCACCGTCCTCTGAAAAAACCAGTCTTGATACATGCTTTAAAGGAGCCATTATTGAAATAGACTTCTATATTTAAGATCCTCCCCCACCCCCTCAAATTAAAACATGAAATCCCAAGGATTCAGAAATAGAGCTTCCCATCTTTCTGGCTATGAGAAATTTCTCTAAAAATATAAATCTCCGGAGGCTATATTACTTGAAACCAAAACGAGCCACTCGGTTATCTTAACTGGAATTCTGCCCTGAGACAGCGTCACTCCCTTGTTGATGTGGCTGGAGCTTGGCTGGGGCAGAAGCTGTGAGCCACAGGCAGCCACGGAAGGGCTTTCCTTAGACCTGGGAGTGGATGCACCCTAGAGAGAGATGACTTCCTGAGTAGCTTCCGTGAGCCTTTTTCCAGCTCATGGACATATTCTTTCCGAATGAGATGAAGGAAGAGCAGGAAGTTGTCTATTCTTTTTATTTTGGAGCGTGCCTGGGAGTGCATGAAGCCACAGGATAAACTTGTGTGCCTTCCCAAAGGTTATTGGGGAAATTTACTTGCTTCTTGTTAAAGCAAACAAGCACATATATGCATGTATCGCTATCAATATATAAATAAAACATAGAACAGAAGGCAAAATCACATGAACTTTTAAGGTGGAATACAACTTCAAAGAAATAAGGTACTTGGGGGTGGGGGTGGGGGGGAGGAAGTGGGCATTTGAGGCTCTGCCTCTCTTAAAGGTCACCTGCTTCCGTGGGTTGATGCTGCCCTGCTGTTGAAGGTTATTGGCATGTTTGAGAAGCATAACACAATCGACAGCATTGGTGTCTCTGGGGAAAAGTGTTGATCAGAAGGGGAGCAATGAATCAGTGTGGGCCAGAGGGGAGAGAGCTGGCAGCGGCAGTGCCCAACCAAGTTCCTGTCCGGGAACAGGTATTTCCTGGAATGAGGGAGAATCCCCAGGCTATCCCAGAGCAATGCCAATGAATATTTAAATCACCCCCCCTCCCTCCAATAAGCTGCCTTTGTTCTGATTTCCTGCTCTGTCAGCAACCTTTCTTTTTCTTTTTTCTTTTTTTTGATGTAGATTCAACATTTATTTATTTTTATTTTTATTTTTTTTATTGCTTAAAGTATTACAAAGGGTATTACATATGTGTCCATTTTATCCCCCCGCCCTAGACAGTCCCCTAGCCTCCCCTATCCCCCAGTGTCTTATGTCCATTGGTTATGCTTATATGCATGCATACAAGTCCTTTAGTTGATCTCTTACCCCCCTACCTCCTGCCCCCTTCTTTAGAAGTTGGTTGTCTATGTTGTTTCTTGCAGTGAGCACCTAGTTGTCTTGGCAATTGTATTTTTCATTGCAATAAATCAGTGGTTTTCAAATTGGGATAATTCTGGCAATTTCCCTACTGGGGACAAGTGGCAAGATGTGGAGACATTTTTGGTTATCACAGCTGGTGGTGACATACTGGCTCTGGTGAGTAGAGGCCTGATGTTGCTAAACATCTCACATTGTCCCATCACACACAACAAAGAATTGTCCAGCCCCAAATGTTATGGTACTAAGGTGCAGAAACCCTGCTGTCAATGACATTGATATTTCTCCTTCAGTCTCTTGCAAGTTTAGTTAGTTTGAACTTGCTGCTGAGAGACTAAGCCACTCTTGGTTATGATATAATCAAGTGTCTTGGCCAGTCAGTCTAAGACCAACACCTGGACTGGGCTGAACTCACCAAGTAACTCTCTCCTCACTTAAAAATTCTTTCAACTTTCTATTGTCATGAAAATACTTTTATTTTTCTTTCACTTAAAAATTTAAGTCAAACATAAATACATATTGTAAAATTTTAGATAACAACAAATAGGCAACCCTCCTCTCATACATTTGCATTCACACAAACACAGATTTTTAAAAAGAGAAATAAGATTACATTGTACTATTCTAATGGTACTTGCATTCTTCATGTACCATTATATCCATGACAGACAAAGAGATCTTCCTTATTCTTTTTCATTGTTGCACATGATACTCCCTAGTATGGATTCGTTGGAGTTGATTTAACCATTTCTTTATTGATGGGCATTTAGATTATTGACAAGTTTCTGCTATTGTGAGCATTTTGTCTATATACCTCTGCACAAAGATATCCTTGTCCATATATCCTTGTGGAGCTGTGGGTGGAAGGGTTTGCATTTGAACTTTTTATACATGCTTCCAATTGCCCTACCAAGAAGTTAAGCCAGTTTATACTCCCACCTACGGTGACTGAGGTGTCCTTTTCCTTATGTCCTCAACAGCACAGGGTTCTCTCAGTCTTTAGAAAGTTTGCCAATCTGATGAATAAGAAATGGAAGCACCAGATTGCTGTTTCACTGGTTACTAGGGAGGTATTTTCATGTGCCTCTTGTTTCAGAAGTGTGTTCATGAGCAGGAATAGGATGTACTTGTTAGCCCAGACTTCCAGGGATCTATATTCTAGGAAAATGAAAAACATCCTCTAGTTCCCTGGCTCCTAAAATAACCCGGTCCAGTGAAGCAGAGGCTGGGAAAGGATTTCTCTTTGTGCCTGGATCCCTGGGCTCTGCTTTGACCTTAATCTGGCTGGAGCAGGATGGCGGTTGGGGAGAATTGAGCGGGGCATCTTTTGGGTCCCAACCCTTTGGGCAAGTGGAAGTGACTTCCCGTTCTCTGCCTTCCAGAACATCCTTCCCCCTCCCAAGGAAGAGCTCACACCGGCCATTTGGTGCTTCTTTCTGCGTAGTCTTGAATTGTCCTTTAGTTTGGCCACTTACTGCATTTGTGTTGTGATAATAGTTAAGCCATTTACATTTTTGTCCTTCATCGTAATCAGAAGCCCTTGGACTTATCCATCCCTGTGCCTCAAGGTCTAGCACCATGTCTTCTGGTACTTGTAGCTACTCCATAAATGTTAGTGGACAGGCTGTTTTCCCTTCTCCACCGGCAGTAGAAGGATCTTTAGCTAGAAGTTCTCAGAGTCACTTTTAACAAATCATACAGACCTTGATCAAGAGACAGCATTAGTTGTCTGAAAATAGGTATCTATATGAGTTTTACAAACACCCTCAAAGGAAAAAATATCTCAAAGAATGCATATAGACATATATGCATGTTTCCATGTAAACATGTGTATGTACATGCATATATATACACACACACACATATATGGACATATATATGGATATATAAATTTTTATAATTTGTGGTTCTTTTATTTTTTATTATAGTAATAATAATACATATTTCTGATTTAAGATTTCAAATAGTAGAAAAAGGTATATGTAAAATTAAAAGCTTTCTTCTCTACCTGACCCCACCACCCCACTTCTTAGAGGGGCACACTACCCTCTCTTCTGATATTACTTTTCATAAATTAATGTTATGGTTATAACCAGAAGTCCAAATGTCATTACACCTTTATTTTTTGACTTGTCAATGTCATTTTGTCATTTGGACAATATATTTTGTCATTTTACCATGATAGCTGAAATTTAGCAGTTACATACCTAGCGCAGCAGGTCCTCAACGTTCAGTTCAATATCATTTAGTTATAATGTTGATGAGATACGTAGGAACTTAACTCGAGTTTCTATCACTTAGCCTTTGGTACAGTTGGTTTTGCTGTATGTCATTTTGCTTAAAGCCATAAAACCTATTGCCAGTGTTGAGCAAGGACTCACTGTACCCTTATAATCCTCTCCTTTCCCTGCCTCATTTTTGTTTGTTTAGAGGGATTTCTTGATGATCACCACCTTCGCCACAGCCCAAAGCAGGAAGACAGCCTTTGGAAGCAGACCAGGCACATTCCTGGCAGGCCAAGTCATTAGATAAAAACTTCAGTGGGTTCCCATTTCCCAACCCTGGAAAGTGACAAGAGGACTGACTAGTTTTTGTTTGATTTGTTTTGCTTTGCCCTGGAAGATCATCTAACCCCAAATATCTTCTCATCAGACAGTTGCCAACAAACCAAATTCCATCATTAGGTGGACATGCTCTTGGCTTCATTGAAGCAATTTCCCTTTATTAAAATAATATCATGGCCCTAGCTGGTTTGGATCAGTGGCTAGAGCATCAGCCTATGGACTGAAGGGTCCCTGGTTTGATTCCAGTTAAGGGCACGTGCCCGATTTGTGGGCTTAATCTCTGGTAGGGGGCGTACAGGAGGCAGCCGATCAATGATTCTCCCTCTCTCTCTCTCTCCCTTCCTCTCTGAAATCAATAAAAATATATTTAAAAAAATAATATCATGTACTTGGCCATCTACTCAGCAACTAGTAATGATGCCACTCTGCTTCCTCTAGGCAGGCTTTTTAAAAAAATATATATATATCTTTATTGATTTCAGAGAGGAAGGAAGAGGGAGAAAGAGATAGAAACATCAATGATGAGAATCATTGATCGGCTGCCTCCTGCACACCCCCACCGGGGACCAAGCCCGCAACCCGGGCATATGCCTCTGACCAGAATCGAACCCGGGACCCCTCAGTCCGCAGGCCGACGCTCTATCCACCTAGCCAAACCAGTCAGGGCATAGGCAGGCTTTTAAAGATGGAGCAGACCTGAGGTTTAGATGAACTTGGCTGTGAAATAGTGTAGTGACAAAGGTATTTAAATTACTTATGTGAGCTTTGTTCTACTGTTTATTATGTTGTTGCAGACAGAAACTGAGATGAATAAAAAGGTTGCACTATTTACGGAATAATGAGCAATTCTGTATTTGATTAGAAAATATTAATTCCGTAATAGGATGCACCTGCCTGTTTCTCTGCATTAGATGTATGAAGGTGCTGGAGCTATTCACAAATACACCTGTAGTACTTACTACTCAAAGTTCAGACAGAGAGTCTAGATCAGTGGTTCTCAACCTTCCTAATGCCGCGACCCTTTAATACAGTTCTTCGTGTTGTGACCCAACCATAAAATTATTTTCGTTGCTACTTCATAACTGTAATTTTGCTACTGTTATGAATCGTAATGTAAATATCTGATATGCAGGATGTATTTTCATTGTTACAAATTGAACATAATTAAAGCATAGTGATTAATCACAAAAACAATATGTAATTATATATATGTTTTCTGATGGTCTTAGGCGACCCCTGTGGAACGGTCATTCGACCCCCAAAGGGGTCATGACCCACAGGTTGAGAACCGCTGGTCTAGGTGGATTAATGAGTCTTGGTAAGTCATAGGTGATCATTTCCAACTTTTCAGGTGGTGGATGATCCCAACGTATCTCGCACATCCTACTCATTGAATATGCATTTTATCTTATCCTTTCAAAGACACACCTACCCGAGAGAGTAACTCTTTAGAAGAAGTATCACCCGTGGATCAGGTATGATGGATCTAGGTTAGGTCACCACAAGGAGGTGGGGGAAAGAAGGGAATTGCATGCCCTGGGACCAGGAGGTAGCAAAACCTTCATTCCTAATCTTACCTGAGGAGGCAGACAGGTAAAAGTTAAGTGGTTGGGGAAGAAAGGAAGTGTTTTATAGCCTGAGAATCATCCTAATGGGCTGTGAACCCAAAAACAAAATATGGCAGATCTTATGTGAGTTGGCTTCTGTTATCTAACTTTAATTAGTATTGTTGTAGTTTCTTTTTCTTGGTCAACAAATTAATATTGACCCATTGTAGAAAATTACATGAAAGCTACTGAAAAGAAAAAAAAAATCCATAATCCCATCATGTAGCGACAACTCCTGTTAACACTTGGATAGTTTCTTTCCAGGCTTGGTTCTAAGATAGACACTTTTCTCTCTTTGTGATCAAGTTCTATATAAGTGAATTCGCATGTATCTTGTCTTTTCTGCATAACATGATGTCATCATGTTTCTCCATAGTTGTATGACCTCTTGTGAGCACTATTTTAATGGCTGCCTAATGTTCCATTGTATCGATGAAACATGTTTTACTCAACTATTTCCTTCATATTGGACATGAAGTTACTTCCAGGTCTTTTCTTGGTTATAAAGAACATCAACGTGACTATTTTTATACATAAATCATTGTCCATATTTCTTATTGCTTCCTTAAGACAGATGCTTAGAAATGGAATTAGTGGGTCAAAGGGAACACCAGAGTGTTTTTTTTTTAAAACTCATACCAATTTGTACTCTCAGCTGGTTTTTATAAAGCATGGGAATTTTACAAGCTCTATTTATGGGCCTTCCCGGATTCTCAGCTCCCTATTTCATTTCTCCCTCCATAACCACTCAGCCCCCTCTCCTTTCTTCTCTTGCTCTCCCTAATCTGCCTGGGAGTCATGTTGGACTCACTGTCATACTTGAAAGCAAAGCTTGGCTATCAACTAACTGCCTGGAAGAGGCTGAATACTAGTGGATTCTCAGAGCGTGGAATGGTGTATTTTCTCACATTTCTCCCCAAGGACTCCCAGATGCAGCCAGTAAAGGAGGAGAAAAACAACCCAAAACCCTAAGGCTTATATACCTATAGTGGTTCATAATTTCCCAACCCTTCTCCTCCTACTTCCAAGCTCACCTGAGAAGTAGTCAAGGTAAAAGAAGAATGAGAAAGGCCCTTCCCTTCCTCTCTTCCTCCCTTTCCCCCTTCCTTCCTTCCTTCCTTTCCTTCCTTCCTTCCTTCCTTCCTTCCTTCCTTCCTTCCTTCCTTCCTTCCATCCTTCCTTCTCACATTGATTGCCTATCACATGCCAGGCACTCAGCTAAATGCAAGGCATGAAAGGGTCCCTGGGCTTCCAGACAACAGCTGGCGTGGGGCGGGCCCTTCCGAGTTGCTGTGGTCCTCAGATGGGCTTCAGTGTTAGCCTGCTTCTGCTCTCCCTCCTCTCTCCTTCCACTGACACTTGCAGAGATGGTCTCCTGCGTCCCCTGCAGCAGATGCTCTGCTCTGCAGCAACACCTCATCAATCACCAGTAAAACAAAACAAAACTGTTTCCTGCCTCTGGGATACCAGCCTCACAATGTGGCAAGTAGCTGGGGAGGCATGGACAGAAGATGGCAAAACTGGTGCAATGTGAAGCTGTTTTCATAATATCCCACTTTGGGTTTCCTCCTGGCGGCATTCATATCAATTTATCTCTGTCCATACCCCCACAGTACTTGGTGTACAGTTTTGGAACTACTGGTATTTATTGCTGTGCCGAGGAGGCCCATTGCACAAATCTTCCTGAAAGAAGACATTGTCCTGATCACTTTGGCATCCCTGCCCTGGGGAGCTGCAGGCTGAGAAATGGGCCTAACTTTTCCTTCCCATCTGCTGCTCTCGAGATTCCCGGCCTCTTAAAACTGGAGAGGAGTTTGGGGGTAGTAGTGCTCAGCGTTCTCCAGAGAAACAGAACCAATAGAATGTGCGCCCCGTATACACACACACACACACACACACACACACACACACACACACACACACTATGTATTTTTATTTCTTTTTAAGGAATTGGCTCTTGCAATTGTAGAAGCTTGGTATGTCTAAAATAAATCTACAGGTAGACCAGCAGGCTGGAGACCCAGGGGGAAGAGAGATGCAGTTTGAATCCAAAGGCTGTTTGCTGGCAGAATTTCCTCTTGCCCGGGGGAGGTCAATCTGTTCCGTTCAGGCCTTCAACTGATTGGATGAGGCCCACCCACATGGAGGAGGGCAAGCTGCTTTACTTGGAGTCCACAGACTCAGTGTTTCTGCCCTCACTTCACCCTCCCTCTGCCGGAGCACAAGGTGGGTGGCTCCACAGGGAATTTTGTGCGTTGGCCTTTTAAAAAGGTGCCTGAATTTTCAGCTGTTACTCTGGCAGATAGCGCCCCGCTGCTTTTCACAGCCAGATGTTATGTGGTTACCCCCCTCAGTTTAGTTTCTCTCTGCTGAGGGGCCCAGCTTGGGGATTAGATCCCAGAGTTGTAATCCCCCACAGCTGAGATATCTCTCTGGGACTTCAGTTGCTGTCTGTGGGAGCCCACCCAGCCCTTGCACGCCTTCATTCCTCCTACCCGTCTCTATGCTGTCTCCACTTTCGGTCCTCGGGTGTCAGGGTTCTTTCCTGCGAGTTTTCCGTTGATTATTCAGGAAGTTTTCCTGTATTTTAGTTGTAATACCAGTTTGTTTCTGGGAGCATGTCCGGGCAGCATCCACTGACTCTGCCACCATTTTTAATCTCCCTTCTTTTCTTCTGTGTGTCCTTCTTACACTCCACAGATTCATTGTTAATCTCATCCAAAGGCCCCCTCACAGAAACATCCAGAATAATGTTTGACCGTATACCTGGATGCTGTGGTACAGCCAAGTTGACACATGAATTAACCATCATAGGAATCATTGAATCAGCTGCATATCTCTGATTGCTGGGGCTAGGACTCAGGTGCTAGGCTCCCTGAATTCCTGTCCTGTTATCCCTTACTTGACAGATGGGGAAATGGGAATCCAGGGAGACTCAGTGATCTACCTGTAATTGTGCAACAATTCAGTGTGTGTGTGTGTGTGTGGTGGTGGTGGTGGGAGGAGGCGTGTGCGCATGCGTGCACGTAGATAGAGATACAAGTCTTTGGGGTATCTTCCCATGGGGGCTGGTTTCAAACTCCACATTCACAAGTGTTTTATCTCCTTGAATTGTTCTATGAATTGCGATGGTCTGATTAAAATGTTCTTCCTAGTGACTCATCTCTGTTTTTTTTGTTGTTGTTTTTTTTTTTTGCGGGGGGAGGGGGGCGGGGATATGTCTACCACAGAGAAGGTCAAATCCAGCCAAGTAAGATGAGTTTGTTTCTTTCCAAACTCACAAGGGGAAATGAAGATCTAAGTACAATTATTTTTGGAGATCTATTCTCCAATCCTATTTTACAAGAAAGAGAAAGTTAAAAAAGAATAAAATAAAAAAGAAAGAATAAATGGGCCCCAGGTGTTTTTTACATTTTTGAAACTCGCTGAATAATTTCTCTGCCACTGACAAAGCCGCCTGTCATTTCAGCTCTCGTTCAGAACGCATCTCCGGTAGCATGCTTCCCCCTTTGCTCTCTAACTGGTGGCCATTGTTTTAAAATTCACACCTATAAACCCCAGATCACCTGCACTTTGGGCCCACTTCCTGCTGAGGCTGGAGGTTTAAAAGATTCCCAGGATCGAGCTCTCCTGATAGTTGTCCTCTGCCTGGAATGCCGTTCTCCCTCTGTTTGGGGGCACTCTCCTACTCATCTTTCAGGGCCAGGGTCACCTCTAACACATTTGCTTCTTGCACACTCTGCCAAGGCACCTTGCCCAGGGGGGGGCCTGGAACCCAGCCCATGTTCCTCTCACCAAGCACTGACGCTGTGACAGCCCAGGGGCAGGGGTATTTTCCAGATTTGTTCAAGGGCATCATCTGGACTAGCCGAGGCCCTAAAGATCTACCTTCAACACCATTTCCCCCTCCTAAGCCCTCCCTGACCTTCTCAGGTATAGGTAAGCCCTTCACTTTTGTGCTTCTGTGTCATGTACTTATTCCCGAATTGGCGTCCTTAGCAAGCTGAATAATTTGGCCTGAACCCCTCGTCTGTCTTATTCATCATGGCTTACTCAGCTCCTAAAAGGTGGCCTGGACAATAAGTTCAGTGTTTGAAAATGGTGGCTGGCATCTCTGTAATCGCTGGGGCCAGGACTCAGGTGCTTGGCTTCCTGAATTCCTGTTCTTGTTATCCTTTGTCCTGACCGAGACTGTACCTCCTGCTTTACTTTATGGTCTGTTACAGATCCATGGACACTCTGCTTGTTCTTAAGCTGACATTCATCTGAGGACTTGAGTTCATCCATGCCAGCTCCTTGGTCTACAGGCACTCAGAATAGAGCATAGGCATGACCTGGGCATCATAAAGCCGATATTTGATACAGGAAGCCTTTCCTGACTTCCCTTTTCTGTCCTCTGATGACACCAGTTTGAATCAGATATTTTTCTGCTGGGCTCCATAGCATCTGGTGCTTAGCCTATTATAATATTTTACCATCCTATATAATAAAAGGCTAATAGGCAAATCGACCAAACAGCATAACAACCGGTCGCTATGACATGCACTGACCACCAGGGGGCAGACGCTGAACACAGAAGCTGTCCCATGGTGGACAGTGCACTCCCACAGA
Organism: Myotis daubentonii; assembly: GCF_963259705.1. Lineage (NCBI taxonomy): Eukaryota > Metazoa > Chordata > Mammalia > Chiroptera > Vespertilionidae > Myotis > Myotis daubentonii. The sequence goes on along the minus strand of NC_081856.1, from coordinate 10,803,692 downwards.
GGGAGTGCCCTCAGCCAGAAGCCTGAGCTGGGTTCAGGGCTGGTGAGCGCAGTGGCAGTGGCAGTGGCGGGAGCTTCCCCTGCTTCCGCTGCAGCACTAAGGATGTCTGACTGATGGCTTAGGCCTAAGCCGACAGTCGGACACCCCCAAGGGCTCCTGGACTGTGAGAGGGCACAGGCCGGGCTGAGGCCTCCCTCCCCCCCGCGCCCCCCGCCCCCAAGTGTATGAATTTTGTGCACCAGGCCTCTAGTCATATATATAATAGGGACAACCACTTAAAAATTTTTTTTTAGAGAGACTGCTACTCTTTTTTGTCCCATGAAGGGTCATAAAATTTGTCCCCGTATTTATGTGAACATAAAGCTAGTGTATGCCTATGGTCCAAAGAGTAGAGTGAGCAGGTAACTTTAGCAAAAACCATCTTTCTCTTTAGGACACAAAGTTCTGGGGGAAGGGGTGGAGGAACCTATATGAGTAATGATCCAGAGCCTTCAGGACGGCCATGGGCTGACACCCCAATTTCTGAAATCTTGATATTGGAAGTTAAAGAGCTCTTTCAGGGTAGACTAGGATGGCTCTGACCAAGCTTGTGATAGGGAAGGGGCAACATGGCCCCTGAAATAAAATGATCTCAAGCAAGGGGGAGTCTAGGCTGGGCCTTGAGCTCTGTAAGGAACTGAGGGTTGGTCAGGGAGGGCTGGACCAGCACTGATTGTGACCAATGCTGGAAGTTTCTCCTGGCCAAGCTATCTGGGCTGGCCCACAGCTTAGGCTTTGGAGAACAGTGGCTTAGCAAAGGGTGGAAGCCACAGAGAGACACGTGCTCAGAGGCAGCGTTGCAGGATGGGCAGGATCTGTATCTATGAGTACAGCCCTACAGACCCAGACAAACACTGTATGTTCAACTGTGTGGGCCCCGTGGTCCACAGCAACACCGGAAGGAGTGTGGGTTGCAGGGACCAAATCTGGTTCTGCTCTGCTTGATGTGGAAGAAGGATGGACCCTGCCAGCAAGATTCCGTTCCCACCTCTGTCCACCCGCCACCCACTTGGCCTAAATCATCTGAGTTGTTAATTGAGTTGAGTTGTTAATTGTAGAAACAAAAGCAAATGAGTACATTTGACCTTAAGTTGATGAAGCAAGTTATACTGATTATAGCTGTACATTTTTAAAATTACCTGCTATGTCCCTTTTTCCCAACAGGAGACTGGAATCATGTCATTTATCTCTGATTATCAGCACCCAGTGTAGTTAAAGCTTGCCCCTGAGTAGGCACTCAATGTTTGTAGGCCGGAGATGAATTAATAAATGGGTTGTTTGATGTTTGAAGACTCAAAGGCAGTGCATTTTAAGGCTGGGGATCGTAACGTAGGAACATACCAGCTATGTGCCAGGTGCTTGTAGGTCCTACAGAGAATTTAAAGATGAACCGGCTCCAGGTCCTGTCCTCAGGAAACTGACGGTTCAGGGAGCAGAGAGTCTGACTCTCCCTACTGAGGTATGATAAGATCTATAACAGTGATGGTGAACCTCTGACACGCGAACTCATTTTTTTGGTTGATTTTTCTTTGTTAAATGGCATTTACATATATACAATAAATATCAAAAATATAAGTCTTTGTTTTACTATGGTTGCAAAGATCAAAAAATTTCTATATGTGACACGGCACCAGAGTTAAGTTAGGGTTTTTCAAAATGCTGACACGTCGAGCTCAAAAGGTTCGCCATCACTGATCTATAATAATGAATCAAATTAACTATTATAGAATACAGAAGGAGCAATTCACTTCAATCTGGGTCTTATGGAAGACTACAGGGTTAGTCCGAGCAGGGCCTTATAGGATGAATGTAATTTCCACATGTGGGGAAGGACATTTGGGCAATGAGATGGCCAAGCAAAGGCATGAAGACATTCTTTTTAAAATGTATCTTTTATTATTTTTGAAAAATGTTTCTATTTTTTTAAAATTACAGTTTACATTAAATAGTATTTTGTTTTAGTTTCAGGTGTACAGCATAGTGGTTAGACAATCATATACTTTACGAAGTGGCCTCCCTGATATTTCTAATATCTACCTGGCACCACATAGTTATTACAATATTTTATTGACCATATTCCCTATACTATATGTTACATCCCCAGGACTATTTTGTAACTACCAATCTGTACTTTTCAATCCCTTCACCTTTTTTACTTAGTCCCCCCAACCCCTTCCCCTCTGGCAACCATCAGTCTGTTTTCTGTATGAGTCTTTTTTTTCATTTATATGTATTTTTTAGATTCCATATATAAGCGAAATCATATGGTATTTAGCTTTATCTGACTGACTTATTTTGGAGGCATTTAGAAAGTATCTAGGAAGAATGAAGGGCAGGTAGCAGAATGCTATAACTGGCTCACCAGCAGACCAGTTAGGAGAATGACTAGAATATCTATCAAGAAAAGAGGGTGTAACAATTAAGAGAGGCTAAGTTATGCTGCAATAACAAACACCTCCAAAATCTTAGTGGCTTATAATGACAAAGGCTTATTTCCTACCCATATTATATATGGTATGTATTGTGGATCATCCGGAGGCTCCGTATTCTGTCAAGTCAGAATGACATAATAGTCACCAATTTGAATGTAGGTAATCACTGAGGCAGAGGGAAAGGGAACTCTGGAGAGTTTTATCCTGTAATTAAATGTCTGCTGGAACACATCCCTTCTGGTCACAACTGATCAGCTGCAACTGGTCACATGATTCTATTGCTTACAAGGGGCCAGGAAGTTTAGTCCTGCCGTGAACCCAGAAGGTAGAGAGACAGAAATATCTGGTGAGTAGTACTGATGGTTACCCCAGATGGCAACATTGAACCCACTTAAGAGGATAGGATCATGGGCCTGTAATTCGTTCTCTGATAGGGAGGTAGTAATGGTGGCAGATTTGTGTGTGTGTGTGGCGGGGGCGGGGCGGGGGGGGGTGGGTAGTGTACAAGTGTATGTGAGGGGAAAAAGGGCTGTCTCCTTTTAAAATTTTTAAATATTAAGTTCTTCATTACATAATATTTTTGTAGCAGTAGCTAACCAAGACACCTGACTAGACATGGTCTTTCCTTATCTGAACCCTCAGTGTTTTCATGTCTCCTCCCTCCCTCCCTCCCTCCCTCCCTCCCTTCCCTTAAAATCTTTATTTTAAATGAACTTTTTTATTTTGGAAAAATTTTAGATGTACAGCAAAGTTTCAAAGAGAGCACAGAAAATTCTCATACCCTCCTCACCCAGTTTCAGTTTCCTGATACTATCATCTTACATTTCCACGGTAAGTCTTTAGGTTTTAGATTTTAAGCCCCTTGAGGATTATATTCTGCCTGACTGAATATTTTCCTGGTGTTTCTCAGAGAACTGTGGCTCGTGAGGGTCCTATCTCGAAGGCTTAAGCTGTGTTTTCTGTTGGTTGTAGACATGTCTGATCTGGTCCAGAGGCCAGTAAAACTGGACTTCCAGAAGTCTGTGAGCAGGAAAGATTGAGGAGCCCCTTGGGAATGAGAGAGAGTGGAGGTGGAGCTGCCCAAACAGCTGGTTTGTGGACCATGGGTTGGTGTTGGATGGAATGAGGCTTCTGAGCTCAGCAGGAAGTGTGTGGTTCCAGGGCTTTCTCTTTCTTGGTTCTCTGACTGAGCCTGGGGGTGGTGGTTAGATGGCGGAGCAGAATCCCACTCTGTGCAGGACCATGAGCATGAAGGCTGCAGTGCCCTGTGAAGTGGGACTCAGTGGAGCATGGTAGAGTTGTGGCCAACAGGGCCAGACCAGCCTGCCTCTGGATGGAGCAGGGGTTTGGGGAACATTGCTGAAGAAGGAGACAAACTCCATATGAGAGCCCAGGAAAGGGTGTTCTTCAGCACACGTGAGCATCTTCTTGGGAACAGCCCGGGAAAGAGCTAGGTGGAGGAGGTAGTGTGATGGAATCTTTAGTTTTCTCCAAAATTCGGGGTTGTTGCTGTCATTGGAACCCTGTTGGACCCTCAAGGCGACAGGGTCTAATAGGGTGCTGGGTGAATATGAGTCACACTTGTGTGCTGGGCTCTGAACACGTGGTAAATATTGTTGACTCACTGCCTATCGACCTCTTACTAGTAAGTGAGGGAAAGTCCCCAGAGGTCAGGGCTCCAAAAGTTGAGTGTTATCCTGGCCTGAGCTTCTCAATGATACAGGTCACCCACTTGAGACAACTGGGTGCCCAAAGGACCATTAGTAGAGACACCACAGTCTGACCCCATGGCTCTCTGGCTGAGAAGAGGGACTTTCATGCAGGACAGGATGCCCCACCCAAGGGAGGAGCTCAGCAGGTGGGGAAGCTTGGTGAGTACCCCACTCAGGAATGAAAGCAGAGATCCAGAGCTTCTAGGGACTTCTAGGGACTATCCCACAGAGGAGTCAGGATCAGGAGCCTAAGAGCTTGGTGGAGTTCTGTATATTTTAGAAGATTTATCTGTGCTATTGTTTATTGCTTAGTGAGACTGTGGGCTTGTCTTTGGGACCAGCAATGGATTGAGAAACAAAGCCATTCTCAGGAGAAGAAGAACTTACATAGTTAGTTATGGAGCAACAGTGTGAAAGGAGGTCCCTCAGCCTAGGTAGGAAATGCTGGGCCAGGCAAAGAACTGGCCTTCAGGCTCCACCTTCTTTGCAGAAGAAGGTCTGCGTTGGGCTGTGGCAGCTCATTTAGCGTGGGAACCCCTATATCTGCTCCCTGCCTATTCATTTCAATCAGCTATGCCATCTTGGTCAAGGGCATCACCATCTCCTGGTGTCCCAGGCTAGAAAGGCAAGTTGCTTTGTACCCTTCAGTGCGTAATGAATAAACTTGTGCTGAGGGCCAAACATGCTGTGCACTGTATTGGGTGCATTACAGGTATTTTTGAATTTACTCTTTATAATAATCCTGGAAGAGGGGAATTACTGCTTTTGTTTTACAAATGATGAAACTAATGCTAACAGTTTAAGCAACTGATTCAAACGTAAGACTGTATGACGTCAGAAGCCACACTCATTCTACCCACTGTTTCTTAGTGTCCTGTCTTTATTGTCCTGTGAGAGCAACCCTTCTCCAGGAATGGCTCCTAACTGTCTGCCTCAGAGTCACCTGGGCTGTTGTTAGGAAGAATCATGGACTGACTCGTGGAATCAGAACCTCTGGGGCTGGAACCCACCACTTGCCTTGGTAGCAGGTTGTGCTGACATCATTCATGCTTCTGTGGCCGATGTCTAGAATCGACCTCCACATTTCATCACCTGCTCTTCCTCCCATTATTTAAAGGAGGATGAATCAGAAGAGCCATGGAGTGACACTTCACGGGTGGCTCTTTTAAAGTGAGAATAGTAGGAACTGGAGCTGCAGAGTCACCCAGGCAGACCAGCGGTACATCAGCAGGGTGATGGGCCCTGTGCCATCTGCAGCCCATCTTTACTAATCATTGTCCCTGTTTAGAAAAGATGTTATACAAACTCAGGTTGGGCTTTGGGGATTGGTTCAGAGAAAACTTTAGTCCTCACATGTAGCCGTGAAAATGAGCAACCATTTATTGTTCACTATCTGTCAGGCACCATGCAAAATACTTTGCATCTACTATCCAACAATGCCACGACGTGGTGGTTAATATTTTCTCATTTGGTTGATGCAGAAACGGAGGTTTGGAGAAAAGTCAAGTCACTTGTTTAAGGTCACAGAGCTTATAGGTATTGGAGCCAGCATTCAAATCCAGCCCGTGGTACATGATATTCAGTAGCTCTCTGGCTCCTTCAGGATAGCGAGTCTTGGGCTCAGTGAGTTAACTGATTATTAACTGGCTGTTCTGGCTGAATGGATCAATCCACTCATCAACCATTTGGCACTTATATTTTGAGCCGGAGGCTCTGGGAGATGCTGTGGGGCCCTCACAGGGTAAAAAGAGATACTTGCTTCCTGAAACCCCCAGTGTAATAAAGAAAACAACTCACATGCAGGAAACTGTAATAACTCACATGGCCTTGCAGGGCATTTTGCTCTTGAGCCTGTGTGTATTAGAGTATGTGAGTGTGAGTGTATATGAATGTGTGGGTGTGAACATGTGTGTGTAATGGGGAAATGGTGTGAGAAGAGAAGAAAGGAGCAGTAAGGGAATAGGGGTAGGGAAGGGATGTGGCTCTAGAGCAGAGGTTCTCAACCTTCTGGCCCTTTAAATACAGTTCCTCATGTTGTGACCCAACCATAAAATTATTTTCCTTGCTACTTCATAACTGTCATGTTGCTACTGTTATGAATCGTAGTGTAAATATCTGATATGCAGGATGGTCTTAGGTGACCCCTGTGAAAGGGTCGTTCGACCACCAAAGGGATCGCGACCCACAGGTTGAGAACCGCTGCTCTAGAGCCTGGTTGAGGGGGTGTGGGACCCTCAGGGTCCGGCCTGGCAGTGAGATTAGAGGATGCTACGCGCAGGTGATAGTCCAAGTCTGGCCGGCAGCGCATGAGCCTGTCTGGGGGAGATGTAAACCATACTAATGCTTGGGCCCTGCCTAGAGAGACTCATTTAATTGGGCCAAGCTGCGGATAGGAGGTAGACAAGTATCTCTTTAGACGCCCCCTTTGGGATTCTAATCATGATCTGGACTGAGCACTGGGCAAACGCACGCTTTTCCAGTACCTCCTGTCTCCTCCTTCTCCCCTCAACACCCTCCCGCCCCCGCATTGAATTCAAGCCACAATTCTTTCAACAGACTTCTTGGTGCTGGGCCTCCTTGTTCTGTCTTTCGTGTGACTGCGCGGTCAGATGACCATGTCTATGCCTGCGAGGAGAGGCCGCCACCTGTTGCTGTAAATCTGGGGAATTTCATCATCTCTTTGCCCCATGTACGTTCTCAGTATCTTATAACTACAGCGGGATGGATGATTCGTTGTTTTCTGCTTTGTAACAACTTCTGCAGTCACAAGGGGACGGGTGTTGTGGTGCCGAGTGCTGTGGTGCCGCCTGAGGGGAGTGGGGGTTGCCCTGTAAATAAAGGCGGGGTGAGTTTATTTATAGGAAAGTATTACGTTTGATTGCTATCGACCAGAGCAGGTTTTCCCAAATCTCATCTTTCCTTAATTTGTTGTTAGAAAAAGGCTGGTAAATAAATCACCTTCGTAAAGAGCAAGCGAATTCTAAGTGAACTCTTTGAGGGAAGTTCCCCCCTCCGTGGGGTCTGAGAAGATGGTCAGAAATCTCCCCAATTAGAAAGATGGGAAACCTGGGAGCAAAGGCTTTGGCGATGTCTCTGACGGCGCATTGAAGCGGTGGCTCTCCGTCTTGGCTGCACATCAGAAGCTTTCAGGGAGCTTAAACATCAGAATCACCGACAACAACAAACCACATCGCAGGCTGTACCTGGGCCCAATTCAGTAAGAGCCTCTGGAACATGAGACCCGACATCAGTATTTTTTAAAGCTCCTCAGATGATTCTCACATGCAGCCAAGGTTGTGAGGGGATAAAAGAGGCTTAATAAATAAGAGGTGCCCCAGTAAGTTGCAAGGGAGAAAGAAGAGTAAGAAGTCAAGGTTAAGGAATAGTCATATACAGCAGCTTTGGAATGTAAAACGGTTAAATCCAGCCAGTTCCAAGAACTCTGCTTAGCCTTAAGAAACCGATGGCCCATCTCCAAACATCCTTGCAATCTCCAGTCCATGAGCCACTTGCATCATGAGGCTCAGGGTACATGTGAGGTGCTGATAATGAGAGCAGTGCCCCACTTCTTCTGAGCCCCTTGGCCCAGGGAAGAAGGGAGAAGGGACTTCAAGATCACCCGGGTTCTGTACGCAGCCAAGAATCCGCATGGGTAACTGCTGGGAGGGTTAGGAAAGTGCTGGGGGTGGGAATATGTGAGGGCGGAGGGGGTCCTGGCTTCTGCATTTGTGGTTCTTCAAGGGGAACAGACAAAGTGACACAGACAAGATGCAAGTCCATCATCCGAGATCTTCGGTGAACAGGTGCGATCCAATTGGTCAGGATGTAAGCAATCAACTAGGGACAGTTTTAAAAACCGGTTTAGTTTGTAAAAATTCAAACTTGCAGAAGAGTTGCGAGACTAGTACGGAGGACTCACACCATTCGCCCAGATCTACTAGTTGCCACATTTGTTTCCTCCCTACCTCCCTCCCTCCCTCCCTCCCTCGCTCCTTCTAGATCAGAGGTTCTCAACCTGTGGGTTGCGACCCCTTTGGGGGTCGAACGACCCTTTCACAGGGGTCGCCCAAGACCATCCTGCATCTCAGATATTTACATTACGATTCATAACAGTAGCAACATTACAGTTATGAAGTTGCAAGGAAAATAACTTTATGGTTGGGTCACAACATGAGGAACTGTATTTAAAGGGCCAGAAGGTTGAGAACCACTGCATGAACCCCTAAACACTCCAGTGTGTATTTCCTATGAATAAGGACAATTTCTCATATAACCACATGGGAATAAATGAAGACCCACCAAGTGAGAAAAGCACAGGCTGTTTATTCTGAGCTCGCTATAGCAAGGGAGTCGGCACCTGAGGTTTGGCAGAGTCTCAAGGTCAGGTAGAGGAGTGGGAAAGCTTCATAGTGGAAGGAATGGAGGGCTTCCCGGGCCCTGATTGGAGGCTGTTGACATAAGGAAGCTGGAGGTGGGCTAACTATAAGCGGGATTTCCTATTGGCTAGGGATACATGTTTGGCTTTCTCTGATTGGTCCTACGTTAGAACTGAGACATAAATTAGGAAAACTGTCAGTTACTAATCAAGTCCTGGCCATTTGGGGGCCACTTTTTATAGAATTTCCTGTTTAGCTCCCTGGATTGCTGTTAGAGACAGCAAGCTGGCTTCCTGCCGGTCTGACTGACAGCAGGCTGGCTTCTTGGGCTGTTATGATAGATCATGGGTTCATTTTCTAGGTAGGTTGCTGCAGGTTATGGATCTAAGCTCTATTTTTATATATGGACTGGCCATCGTCCATTTGTATATCCAGTCTCTTAGGTCTAACTTTGGAGTAAAACTCTGTTATCTAACTAATATACTCTCCATATTCAGGTTTTGCCACTTGCCCCAATCATATCCTTTATGTCAATCCTTCCCCTCGCCCCCTGGCCCCCAGGTCCAAAATGCAATGGAGGATCGTGCATTGCATTTAGTGGTCATGCCTCTTCAATCTGAACATTTCCTCAGCTGTTTTTTTTTTTTGGCTTTCACAGCTGATTTTTTTTAAGAGTACAGACCAGTTGTTTGTGTCCAGGACCCGTCCAGGCCTTGTTTCTTGTCTTGTCCTAGAGTCTTCAGGAGTTGATTGCATTTACGCAGTTCAGGTAACCAGATAATCAGCCTTCAGTGAGGACAGGGAAAGTCACGTCTCCATGCAGGGAGGAAGAGAAGTTTGTAAACAGAAAGTGGTACCTAACATGTCCTTTAGCAGCTAATCCTTGGCAAGGTCAACAGAGTTTGTGAAACATGTTTTGGTTCCAGTTGTGGAAATATGCCATCTCTCATTGGCTCAGCCTCCCTCTGCACTATACATACATAGACGCTGTTTTGTTCCTCCCCTTATCGTTCCTCTCTGCCTCCTCCCCACCCCAAATTCCCTTCTCTGCAAAGATGCCAGGAACATTTTCCAGTCCCTGAGTGGAGAGGGTCAGACTGCTGCAGGATGGGGTCCAGTGGCAGCCATTTGTCCTGGGACCATTGAAATTGTCCCGTGTTCTTTAAGAACATCCGGGACTCAGAGAAAGTTTTGTTTGGGGCTTGAATAGCTTTGGGGGCAGGCCTGCTACTCTGAAAACATTCAGCCCTCAGGCCTTCAGGCTGCTATCAGAGTGATTTCTGGATCTGTTAGCAGCTTGGATTGTAGTTAAAATCTCTGTAACTTGCTCAGCTGGTATGGCTCAGTGGTTGAGCATTGACCTATGAACCAGGAGCTCACGATTCCCAGTCAGAGTATATGTGGGCTTGATACCCAGTGTTGGGTGTGCAGGAGGCAGCCAATCAATGATTCTCTCTCATCATTGATGTTTCTATCTCTCTCTCTCTCTCCCTTACTCTCTGAAATCAATAAAAATATATTTTTTAAAACAAAACTGTATTTTCATCTGCTTAACGCACCAACCTAAAGCAAGTTTGTATTTATAGGGGATTGGACTGAAAGCAGTTTGCTCTGTGCAGTGGTTAAGACTGTCTAGCTTTAATCCTGTCTTTGCTGTCTAACCATGTGTCGCTGGGCAAATTGCTTAATCTCAGGTTCTTTAGCAGTGAAATGGGGCAATATTAGCTGTTTCATAGGGGCAGAATGAGGATTAAATGTCATGAGAAGTAATGGCATGCAGCACAGTGGTTGGCAAATAATAGGCCTTATTGAATATTAATCATTACTGTCTTTGTTTATCACTTAAATGGAAATCAAAAACTCATTTGCTAAAACTCTCCTTTCGTGGCCATTGTGGAAAGAACACGAGTTTTGGTTTCACCCAGGTGTGGATGTAAATCCTGTCTGTGCCCATCGCTGGTTGGGTGATGTTGGGCAAGTGAACCTTCTCTGACCTCAGTGCCCCTCCCCTATAGGATGGGAATGATAATCTCTTTTTTGCACATGTGTCTGGTCCAACGTGTATGCTTAATAAAAAGAACTGCTCTACTTTGACCTGCATCAAGGCAGTGATGGGACTAGAATTCCTTGGGATCATTATTATTGGAGATACTTACCATTTAATAAGCCTCTGTAAGACTCTAAAAAGCTTTCACCGGGACAGACTCCTTGCAGGTTTTCTTTAGGTTCAGCCAAGAAAGAAGTGTGAAATCTGGAAAATTAGCGTGTGGTGCCTTTTCCTTGCTTTCCTTTCCTCTTGGTACCTCCCAAACCAGGGTTTAGACCCTAGAGCCTTGTGCTTCCTCCTGGTCCATCAGAGTGTCCCACCAGTCTCTCCTCCTTCAGGAAACCCCATCTTCTAGATCTTCCCCTTCTCATCACCCTACTTAAATTACCCATCCTTGTGGCATCCTTCAGGACCTGTGAGAAAATGGGCAAGCTAAGCTGGGAGGCTCATTTGAGTTAAGGGGTAGTGGGTAAGAGCTGATTAATGTGTCATTCCTTTCAGGGAATTTATTTATACAGTATTTTAAACAGAGGCCTTCAATCTTGGAATGCTAAACATTTTAGGGTGAAGAGAGCTTCCAAGATTTGTACTCTTCATTTATTTGACTGTTAAGTCAAGACCTCACAGTTAGCAGCAGACCCTGGGTTAGAAGTCAGGCCTTCTGATTTCCAGTTCAGATTTCTTCCTTTGAAAATGGAGTCATGCTGGGAATATTGGTTTCCAAGGTAGGCCAGTTGGGAAGATAGCTTTGGTGACATGGTCTGTTGCAGTGCCTCCTTCTCCATGAGGAGCCCAGGGTGAGGGCTGTGATGTGCCCTGAGTGTTGACCACCTTCCCGAATGTGCCAGTAATGGCTTGGGAAGATAAGTGTCAGATTTCCAGTTTTTGATTTAACTTTTGAGATGGTTTTATTTCTCATATTTAAAAAATACACTTTGTTAATTGCACAGGGAAGAATAAATAGGTACTGAGTCACAAGAAAGGTCATCTGTATGCCAGAATTCAGTGTCCAATTGTATTCAATTATACCCATATTAAGAATGTACTCTCCTTTCTGTAAGAGCTGAGTTCTTCTCAGGAACCCGAGCTAATGCCTGGGACTCCGCTGGGCCTCGAAGTGTGCCAGAAGGACAGGGCCGTGCTTTGCTTTAACCCTCTCATCTCACTGCCAGTGAGCCTGAAGCTCCAACTACCAATTTCCCTGAGGGAAATGCAAAACTGGAACATGAAAGATAATAAAATCACCACCTATTAGTGCTATGGAAAGAATGAGTCATCAGATTGGAGAGCTGTGGAAAGGGTCCAGAGAGAATGGAAACTGAGAAGGGTATGTTTTCATGGAGGGAATGGGTTGATTGAAGAAGAGAGAAGAAAAAGGAGAAAACACTTTGAGAGCTTTCAGGTACTTCCTTGAGTAAGCCACTTCGAGGTGGGGAACCATAGTTTGGGGAGGAGCTGAGGAACAGAAGGACAAAATGAAGATAGATGGTAACGTACGGAGAGGGGTGTTACTAAAAACAGAGTTGGGAGCAGGTTGTTGAAATAAATTTCACTTACTACCCAAGTTTGCTAGTGTCGACGCCATATTTAAAAAGTCCACTGTGAGCCCCATCAAATGCCCACTTACAGAGTATTTGCCTCTTTGGACTGGCTGTTTTTGGGAAGAGGTGACTAGTTCACCAATTTAACTTACAGAGATCCACCCCCTCTTTTTTCTTGTTCCCAAATAAACCTTCAAGCAGGAAAGAACACACAGACCTTGACCCGATTCATGTCTGACAAAAGCAGGACTGTGGGAGTCCAGGGCCTGTAAATCAGCTCTCCTATCTGAGCTCCTCAAAGCAAACCTTCCCCCAAGGCAGTCACCTCAGCCAGAGTTCGCACACACTGACCAGCCCTTTGAAATTCTGTCTGCAGATAATGGCAGTCACAGCCGGCCTGTCTTACTGAGAGAATCCTGTTGTCTGTGATATAATCCAGAAGAATCCCCAAGGTGGCTGATGAGATTTGCCTGCTGGAGGGGAAAAAATATAACAAGGATTAAAACACATTTCAAATTGTAGCTTAAAAAGGCCTTTAATCTTGCAATCCTAGATATTTCAGGATGCTAAAATGAGGAAGATAGTTAAGTCTTCAAGTGAACTGTGGGTTAATGAGGATTCAGGCACCACCATCTCCGTTACTGAGTTTTTTTTATTGACATGAGCTTTTCTTAACTTGAGTTCCAACCAGACTTTGGGCTACAAATAGCCTAAACTGGATTGTCAGGGACTCAAGTCAAGGACAGTTTGGGGACACAGGGTGAGGGAAAGTCTAAGTGTATGTGTTTCTAAATTGTGTTTTAAATTGTTTTAATCCATGAAATGAGAATCACCTGGGATGCTTGTTCAAAATGTTTGCTTAAAATATTCCTAGGCTCTACCCAAACCAACTGGACCAAAAATTTGAGGAAGGGTTGGTAGCCTACAACTTTACATTTTACAGTTTCTCCATGTGATGCTAATGCACACCAAGGGTCGCTTTAATGAAACTCAGCTCCTAAAATTTCCAATATCTGTTTATCTCCAACCTAAATTTCAAATTCTTGTAATTGGCTTCCAACTATCTGTTGCAAATAACAAATGACCTTAAAACGTGGTGACTTAAAAACACAATTTTATCTCATCATTTATTGGTCAGGAATTTGGGCAGGGCTCAGCTGGGTAGCTCGTACAGCATCAGCTGGTGCTGCTGAAATGGGGCTAAAGGATCCACTTCTAAGATGGCACATTCACATGACTAGCAGGCTGTTCTCAGTTGTTAGCTGGGAGCTCAGTCCCACCATCATAGTGGGGAGACCTCCGTTCCTTTCCATATGGGCCTCTCCATGGGACTGCTTGGCCTCCTCACAGCACTGCAGCTGGGTTTCAAAAGCAAATTCTCTGAGGGACCCGATCAGAAGTTGCAAAGCTTCTACTGACTGAGAAGTCAGACAGCATCACTTCTTCCATATATCATTGGTCTAGAAATTCACGAAGACCAGCTCAGATTTAAGCACAGGAGAAATAGAATTCACCTTTTGATGTGAGGAGTAGCACCTGCATAGAGGGAGGGAAGAAATCAGTGGTGGAATCTTCTAAGACTTTCTACCGTGCCCTGATTGGATCAGTTGTTGACCCCCAGATCAATCAGTCATGGACACAGGAATAGAAACGTAGTACAGATTTCTGTAGAAAGTGTTCGGTGTTATTCATAGTAACAAGAAATTGGAATTTACTTAAATATATAATATATTAGGAGGGTGGTCAAATAAATTAAAGATGTGGTATCATGCCATAGTTAAAAGCATAGGCTCTCGAGTTGGTCAGCCTGGCTTTAAGTCCTACTCTGCATCTAATCAGCTGTATTACCTTGGACCAGTTTCTCTGACTTCCATCAAAATATTAACAAAATGATTTTACCCAATTTCGGTAGCCAGTCTTCCACGATGGCTCCCATTGATACCGCTTTCTGGTATTCATGTCCTCTGTGTAGTTCCCTCCCACATCAGAGAGGCTTATGTAACCAGTAGACTATTGTGAAAGTTATGCAATGTGACTTCTGAGTCTAGGTATACAAGATATTGTGGCTTCCATGTTGCTCCTTTTGGGATTACTTGCTCTGGGGTTGCCATGTTGGGAGGGAACTCAATTAGCCCTATGAAAAGGTCCATGTTGCAAGGAATTGAGGCCTACTGCTAGCAGCCATGTGAGTGAGCATCTTGGAAGTGGATCTGTCAGCCTCAGTCAAACCTTCACATAAAATATGCTGAGTAACTGGCTGACATCTTGACTCATGAGTGACCATTTGCAAGAACCACTCCAATGAGCCACTCTCAAGTCTCTGAGCCACAGAAACTGTGTGAAAGAATACATGTTTATTGTTGTTTTAAGCCACTGAGTTGAAAGTAATTTGTTACGCAGCAACAGATAACAGGTCATTTAACTTCTCTGTGCCTCAGTTTATTCATTTGTTAAATTGAGACAATACTGCTTGCCCGAGCTTTTTGCACAGAACACATATGGTAATTGAAGATTTACAGGGCTGCCATCCTTATATAAAATCTTAGAAGCAAGATATGTTTTGGTGTAAAAGTTTTCAGCTTTTATTAAAGTAATAAATTGTGGTATATTCTGAAACACCCCATTGGGGTCTAATTCAGCATCTCCTTATCAAATGGTAATATTCCTGCATCAAAATGTATTATTATGCATCATCAAGAAAGATAAATAAGATAAATAAAGACTAAAAATAATCTTATGTGAGTTTTTCTCTCAGGATTTGCTACCAAATGAATTAGTTGCAATTATACAAACAAAAAAACAAACAAAAAAATAAGTAAAAAACTGAATTTTCAGAGCTTTTTGAGTTTTCTGGAATTTTGATAGGAGATTGTGGATTTGTATGATTTTTATCATTCCAGGGCTTCCCAAATGCTAAATCCCTATGTTTTCTGGTTGGTCTCTGGTTATCTTTTCCCATTTATTTAGACTGATGAGAAAGAGACTAACATGGCCTCCATCACGCTTCAGAAACCCAAGGAATGGTAGGCTGAAGCCCTGGAAAAACCAGAGTTCCAACTAGTGGATCACCCCCCTTATGAACTTAGTTCTCATTTCTGGGTCAACACCCGATAGTCATGACCCTGGAGGAGGCCAGTGAATCATCCAGTCATGGGGTTTGGTGATGATTCAGGAAGATCGAAGTGCTGTCAGGAGTGCTTTTGGCTGAAGTTCTGGAAGGTACTGATTACATATCCAATTATGCAATTGGCATGAGGCTTGCATTATGATACAACTCGATTCTCACCCAAACTGAGCATGTGAGACAGGGTCCTCATCTGGTAGAGCATGATGTCCTGGTGGACTTCAGGCCTTGGAGCCCGAGGAAATTATTCCTGCCAAGATGTTACCTTTCCTCTCTTCAGAGAATGGGAAATGGAATGAGAGCCACCTCTGTCCGTGTTTACCCTCTCAACATCATCTTCCTTTGAACCAAGGTCAGAGACGATTTGGAGGAACCAGAAATGATTCTCATATACACTCTTGATGTGTTGTCTGCCTTCATGGTATGAGGGGAGGACTTTTCCAAGCTGAGCCGATTCCTAATATCCAATATTCAATAATTGAAGTCTCATTCAAATGGAATAAGACGTTGTACCCTGTTTGTAGGCAGAGTAGTGTACTAGAACTAGAACTCATGTGCTAGGTCCAAGCCCCATTTCTGCTGATGACCACGCATCTGGTCAAGTCACTTTATCTTTCCGAGCATCATTTTTATGAATAATTTGAGAATTTGAATCTTGAACCTAGTCTAAGAAAGTACCCTGTTTTGAGCATTATATTTATTTATAGAGCCTTATAGCGACAAGATTTTTTTTTAAAGAAAGCAATATGTGTTTTTTATTAAGGGGAAAATAAGTTTTAAAAAATGAGGCTGGAGGCCCATTAAACTCTGGGAGGAGAAATGGTGGTTTCACTGTCAGATTTCCTCAGCCCCACTTTATGGGCATATGGAATTGTGTGACACATTTTTGCTCTAACCACAAAATTTCATGAATTTTCAATCACTGAATAATAAAATAAATCATCATTTTAGATGAAAAGAAGGAGGCAATTTTGAGGGCAAAAATATTTCCTTGAAAACTTTTTGTGAGAAACTAAGGCCTCAACCACATTCACTGGGAGTAAGCCCTTAAAGAAAACGTGTCCTGTGCCTTTGGCATGAAAGAGCAGGTCCCTGTGTCCCCATAGGATGAGAAGCTAGTGGCCAAGTATCTGAGATTTATTTATTCTCTGCTTCTTTTTCTTTATTTTTTTAAAAATATATTTTATTGATTTTCTACAGAGAGGAAGAGAGAGGGACAGAGAGTTAGAAACATCGATGAGAGAGAAACATCGATCAGCCGCCTCCTGAACACCCCCTATTGGGGGTGCACGCAACCAAGGTACATGCCCTTGACCGGAATCGAACCCGGGACCCTTGAGTCTGCAGGCCGATGCTGTATCCACTGAGCCAAACTGGTCAGGGTGTCTGTTTCTTTTTTAAAAAAAATAGAAGTTGTTTCTCTGTTTTCCATAGTTTAATTTTATTTTTATTTTTTTAAAATATATTTTATTGATTTTATACGGAGAGGAAGGGAGAGGGATAGAGAGTTAGAAACATCGATGAGAGAGAAACATTGATCAGCTGCCTCTTGCACACTCCCTACTGGGGATGTGCCCACAACCAAGGTATATGTCCTTGACCGGAATCGAACCTGGGACCCTTGAGTCCGCAGGCTGACGCTCTATCCACTGAGCCAAACCGGTTAGGGCTAGTCTCTGTTTCTGTATATCTACAGCTATAGCTAATAGTTAAACATTGTTTTTTTTTTTTTTAATAAGAGAGTTCTCATCTGGGCCAGTTGAGGAGAACAGGGGATGTGGGCAGCAAAGAAATAGCCTTCACGGAGTGCCTAGTGAGAGGGCTCTCCACTACCATTCTACGTGCTACCTACCCAAGTGGAGGCAGTTTATTCTTGCACACATAAAGGACCTCAAGGGTACGGAAGTGGAGCTTGAATTCTTTAAGGTGAGAAACCATTGAAGGGATTTAAGCAAGGAAGAGATCTGGCCAGATTAATCTTTTAGAAAGATAAATGGT
The DNA here is from genome assembly GCF_963259705.1 of Myotis daubentonii. Classification (NCBI taxonomy): domain Eukaryota; kingdom Metazoa; phylum Chordata; class Mammalia; order Chiroptera; family Vespertilionidae; genus Myotis; species Myotis daubentonii. The sequence goes on along the minus strand of NC_081856.1, from coordinate 10,786,423 downwards.
TCTATTGTTTCCTCACTTCTGCTAGGATTGTTCTCCAATCCTGATTCTGATTGCAGGGGGAGAGTGATTTAGAATTGGGGAGTATGGAGCCAGGGAGAATAGTTAGGAGGTCAGAGATCATTGCATCCCCATGAAGCATTACCATCTCCTCCCTCCTATCCTTTCTGCTATCACTGTCATTTACAATGTCATCATTAGTTTAAATTTTAAATGTCATTCACATTTAAAAAGTCATTGTACATTTTACTTCTACATCTCTTATTATCCACACTATTCATACTTACTATTTTTGCTTTAGACATTTACATGGTCAACTTAAGTGCTTCTTCCTCATCAGGCCCCGAGAAGGAGGGGGATATCAAATTCCTAAGATATAATTTGGGCAGTGATGTCCTAGTGGGGTTGAGCAACTTGCCTAGGGTCTTCTTTCATGTTGGAAGATCTGGATGGTGACTTCAGGTTTCTGTGGTCTCATCATCACCCTCAGTGTGAAGGTGGGGATGGAGACAAGTGCCCAGCTCTTCCCTGGTGGACATAGAGATACTAAGACCTGTAAACTGGGGATATTCTCCATCATGGATCCCTAGAGTTGGGAACAGAAGGGGGACAAGGAATTAATATGGTCCCAACCTGCCTTGTGATGGAGTTGAGTGGTAAAGGAGGCAGCACAAGGTAGCAAAACCTTGGATACTTTATCTTATATAACATGTTTATTTCATGAGTGGGGAGGTCAAGGTCCAGGGAGGGGAAGTAAATTATAACAATAATTGTTCTGAATTGTTGAGTGCTGGCTGCTTTATGGATGTTACCTCTTTTAATCCTGGTGGCAACCCTCTGAGGGAGTGTATTAGTTTCCTGTGGCTGCTGCAACAAATGGCCACAAACTTGGTGGCCTAAAACAGCAGAAATTTATTCTCTCAGTTCTGGAGGCCAGAAGACCAAAATCAAGGTGTTGGCAGGGCTGCCCTCCCTCCAGTGGCTCTGGGTCAGAGGTGAGAACTCTTCCTGGCCTCGTCCAGTTTCTCATGACTTCAGGTATCCCTTGGCTGCAGAACTCCAAGCTCTACCTTCATCTTCACAGGGCTCTCTCCTCTGTGTTTCAATCCCCTCAGCCTTTCTCTTATAAGGACACGTCATTAGATTTAGGGTCCACCCAGATAATCCAAGATTATCTCATCTTGAAATCTTTTACAAAACTACGTTTGCAAAGATCCTTTTCCCAAATAAGGTTCTAGTTCTTTGTGGGGGGGGTGGGGGGGAGGGCTATGATTCCTCCTACCACAGAGTGATGTCATCTTCTTTTGACCAAAGAAGACACGGATGCTCATAGAAGTTAAGCTACCTTAACACACAGCCAAGGCCACACAGCCATCAAATGGGTCTTTTCAGTGCCTATATTTAATAACAATAATGGCAATAATGGCTAACACGTGGATAGCACTTACATGTATTAATTCAGTTAATCCTCTCAAAAACTCTATGAGGAGG